>NC_041814.1:23967212-24267212 GCF_900964775.1 Scleropages formosus
GTCTGAGCTGCGTTGTGGGTTCGGGGCGGGAGTGTGGCGTGGGGAGGCTGCGACTCAGCGCTCAGACGGAGGCAGATGAGTCAGGGCGATGATGCAGGTTGTTTGTGATTCACTGGGCGAGGGGGTGTGTGTGCAGGGGGTCTTATGTAATGCTGAGCAACGTGATGAAGAATGCAGCAAGCGGCAACGGCCGGCCGCCAACGCCCGCTCGCCGTGTCATTACGCTGCCCTCGGCCCCACGTCGCACTGGAGTAGGGAGGGAGAGGCGCGCTGCGTTTCCACACACGCGGTACCTGTACCTGTGGGAAAGAAGAGGACGTGTCCCTCTGCGGGTGGTGTGAGAGATGTTTATTAACCAGTCCGACTCTAGTAGCAGGTGGACGTTGTGTTCCCCTCAGAGAGAGACCCTTCATACACCGTCCACCCCCCACCCCCAGTTTGAATAAAATATTATTCTCTAGAATAGAAGTGCTTTATGGATAGTTAACATAGAAGAGAAAAACAAACGTTTTTAGTCATTATGTGGGTAGACTTCTTTTGTTGTCCACTTTATTTAATTAGTATCCATGGCAACCATGAATTTGTTGGCCAGTATTGATTTGTAGTGCTTTAGATAATTAACTTTTCCTTTCGACAGTGTGCACTGTGGCTTAGTAGAAAATGTCTGAATCCTGATTTCGCCAATTAGTAAGTACTGTACAGTCATAAAGTGCCAGTGGCTTCGAAAACTTAGTAATTAGCTATGGTGTTGGGATGTTTTTAATCTCTGGTACAATGTTGTTTCTGTTCAGTGAATACTACAGCTGGAACAGCCATTAAACAGTACATACTCAACATCTGGAAGGTAGACACGAATTGACTTTTAAATGTGAATTTGAGCAGGTCTTTTTTTTCTGGTGGTTATGATGTGTGCACGTGCACGCGCACACGCACATGTGTGGGCACACGCCCACACACGCGCACACTGTCTACAACCACTTGTCACAAGCAGGGTCCTGGTGAACCAGAGCCTAACCCGGCAACACGGAGCGCAAGGCTGGGAGTTGGGAACACACCCAGGACGGGATGCCAGTCCATCGCAAGACATCCCAAGCAGGACTTGAACCCCAGACCCTCCAGAGAGCAGGACCCAGCCAAACCTGCTGCGCCACTGCGTCCCCTAGTTTAGGAGAATGATACAGTATAAAAATATTTCCTATATTATAACTAATATTCCTGGAATAACTAATGGGATATTGGGGGCCAGCAATATTAGCAGAAACGAATGGAGTTGTACGCAATGGCACTGGGAGAACACCTTATGACACTTACACATAAAGGTATACAGACATTAACAACAATGTGATACACAAATCCTTTTGAAATATAAATAAGTGTTTCTGTGGTTTGATACATGAGCAGTTCTTTCCTAACCCGTCAGTTAAACCGTAGATCACACCGAACTGAGCTGCTTGGTGTTTCGAAAAATATGTAACATTTATAAAACAGCGGAATGCCGGGTTAAATGATAGAGAATGTAGTAATAACAGTTGTGAACACAAAGTATTATCGTTGACTTTTAAGTCTCTGACTCTATAGCCTAACCCTTCTGTGAGAGAGGAATACTTATTTCTCAGCGTACACAACTAAGCAGAACTGAGCGTCGGTCGTCCTCGAATGTTCCTAAACGCTGCCGTCTCAGGCTGGGCGTCTGGGTAAGAATGCAAACGGCATGGTCTTATGAATGGATGAGACCCCCTGCAAAGCCATAGGGCTGCCCACGTCCAGGGCTCGACTGTTGGGAGACATTGCCGAGGGCTTTAGGTGATCCATCGTTCATGAGCTCAGTGACATCACAGCTGCTTAGCAGGAACTGAAGGATGACCCTCCTTTCAAGACAATGCCTCTCGCTCCCCTCACAGGCTGCATATGAAAGGACTTTCAGCCTTCTTGTCGTCTTGTTAATTTCTCCATTTTTCCTATTTATGATTCCATTTGGTTCATTTTTTGCGAGTTGGTTTCTTTGCCAGGGATGCTGTCATTTTAGAAGTGCAACAGTCTCCATGTTTGCATAATGAATTTTCTAATTTCTTTTTTCTCTGACGACGAAAGACATCCATCTTCCGGCTTGGTGGGGATGCGTTGGTTGTGACCTTTTGCACTGCTCGCTCATAAGTTCCCGGGCTTGAGTCGTGGCAACGTGCCTCAACAATGGGCCGCCCTGCTCTCCTGCCCTTGAAGAGCTGGGAGGCCGGGCTGTTGCCGCGAAAACCAGAAAAATTATTCTATATGTTTAAAACGACACACTCAATAATGTTAATATACTTATTTAGCGGTGGGTCGGCAGTGCGGTTATTTTTTACACTCAATTCGATGCTGGCTTGTATTAAGTAATGACACGCTCGCGTCTTTGGCGGCGTGTTTGTGTTACGGCCACTCGGCTCTCAATGCGCGATCGCTGGGTGTGTGTCGACTCTCCAACAAAACACACACGATGAGGAACGAGCGCGGAAAAGGGGCAAACGCACTTGTATGTTTAAACACTGCGTTGCTTCTGTTCCAGAGACCTGATTACTGCTGCTTCTTCCCTGTCCCCAACATCATCATCCTCCCCTCCCCCACCCCCCCATGCAGAGAAAGCTGCTGCTGCCAATGAGGAGGAGGTGCAGAAGGCTGACGTCTCCTCGACGGGCCAAAGCGTCATCGACAAAGATGCCCTTGGACCAATGATGCTCGAGGTTGGTGCGCCGGCGTCACGTCTCTCGCCGACATCCCGATGGCCAGTGCCGATGGTTGCGAAGATGATGGAGTCCTCGTTGGCGCGGAGGGGCCCTGTGTCTGTGCGTGTAGCCTGAACTGATTTATTTATTCATATATTCATTTATTTAAACCCTATGGTGCTCATGCATAGGGATGGCATGTTCCAGTTGCTGCAGCTTGCCAGTTGGTTTGGATGAGGGAAGAAATTTTATTTAAGTTTAGGGATGACCGCAGTTTGTGGACGGGCAGTAAGTGATGTGAGGATGAAGGACAAGAAGTAGAAACCTCAAGTCGAGGGGTTCAAGGAAGATGCGTGCTCTGGCAGTTTGTGAAGATGGTGCTTGGTTTGAAGTAAAATAAATAAAATAATCTGCTGCATCAAGGGATAAACTCCAGGTGAGAAAATGTGGGTAAAGGGACCAGCATTAAAAACATGCAAATGAAAATAAGTCTAAAACTGAGATAATTATCTAAGCTGTACTGCTTTCAGTATAATAGCCCAATTGGTATTAATTAATTTGACATTTTTTTCTCCAAGGCATCATACAGTGTTGAGGTTTTACACTAAGCTACTTGCAATTATTTAACCATTTATAGAGTTTGATACCCTGAACTTATACATTAAAAGTTAAGTACATTGATCATGGGTACGACTGGGCGAGTGGGGACTGGAACCTGCATCCTCTGTTTAAAAGGCAACAGCTGTAACTACTGCACCACCTGCTGCTGCTGCTGCTCTCTGATCGTCTTGGTTCAGTTTCACACGAGGCCCGTTTGGGATAAATCTTTGACGTTTACTGAATGCGGGGAGAAATATCTATTAGTAGAGCCTGTAGAAGCAATGGTCCTATTGTTAATTCCCCCCCATCCAGCTGTAAATCTCAGCGCCGCTCAGCACCTCAGCTCTTTCTCCCCGAGGGGAAGGGAAGTGCTGGTGTCTGACTGGACGGCTGCGATCGCGACCCGGAGCGCGAATCGGCCCATTCAGGCCCCCTCGTGTTCTTTCCCTGTTCAGTGTCTCATCAGTCTTGCCGGCGATAATTTATAGCCCCCTGCAGTCTGGCATTCCAGTGTTGACTCCTGTCTGTTTCTCGAGAGGGAAGGTGGAGGGTGAGGGGCAGTTTCCTCCGTCCACACGCGCAAGCTGAGCTAATTAAAAAAAAATTCTGCTGAAAGGAAACGGGCTGATCTGGCCTTTACCCCCGCTCGCCGTAAACCGTCCGCTAAGTGGCTCTCATGTGGCCGCAGAATGGACAGACGAGCAGTCAACCTTGCCCCCTTGTCTAAATGTTTTTGCAGTCGCGCGCATCTGAAAAAGGCCGTTATTTGCTGACAGCAGAGTTTGGTGCCGGAGCGCTGAGGCGTTCTCTCTGGCCGATCCGCTGTGCACCGTTACAATATATGAAATTCAATGGTCACGGGGGATGCGGGAGGTGCAGCGGTTGCTCTGCAGGGCCGCATTACACCTCACAACGCATGTTGTGAAGATCAGTTTGGTTTAAAGAAAGACAGGTTGGGTAATGCAGTTACGTAAGCTGATCGGATCGCTTGGAAGGCTTAATTGTTTGCTCTGCTGGGGTTGCCTAATTTATCTAGCAGATGGCTCCACGTCCAGGATGAACTGTTCTTTGCCTGATCGATAACCGAGGGTTCGGGAGACGACGGGTATATATAACCCAAGTGGTTTATTTAAGCTGCTCTCATGGAGCAGGTTTAGCGAGGAGGATTAGTGTAACTTAACGGACCAGACAAGTGTACAATTAGGAACGGATGCTATTTCTGTTTTGTGCCAGTGTTGCAAACAAGGCCACTAACTCATTTTAAACTGCCTTGGGTTGAAGGGTTCGATGAGAGGTGTGCATCGGTAAAATGGCACGGTCGGGTTTTTACAGCGGTAGGGCCCCCCCACCCCATGGCGAGTATTACTGTTTGATGGACTAATCTCCACAGTCTTGTACGTATCGGCGATCCGGGAGCACGTCTTCTCAGTACGGATGCTCAAAGACTGGCTCTTCTTCCCCACGCAGTCCTGTAGCCCGGTGAACCCATCGCTCTCGTCGCCATCGCTCCGGGGAAGGCGTGACGTTCCCTAGATTTCAGACACGGCTTCCGTGGCCCCTGACCCGCGCTGGAAAGGAGAGCGGACGGCTGCTCAGCCAAA
Source organism: Scleropages formosus (assembly GCF_900964775.1). NCBI lineage: Eukaryota > Metazoa > Chordata > Actinopteri > Osteoglossiformes > Osteoglossidae > Scleropages > Scleropages formosus. The sequence goes on from NC_041814.1 coordinate 23,972,113, forward strand.
CGTGCTCGACAGCAGGTTTTTTCTCTTTAATAGGCCGTCAACAGTCACTGATAACTTTGCGTTTGTTTATTTCCCTCCTGACTAATTAGTTCATTGCAGATGATTTGGATGAGAAAAATTTACTGCAAAAGTAGCTTACTTGGAACAATGAAAAATTCCTCAGATTGCATAGATTTTAGTTTTAATTTTTTTTAAAACCCCCTCATTCAGAGTGGGAACACTAACAAAGTTATTGAAAATGAGTAGTTCTGTCAATGTCTGTGGAAAAGTGGTAAAACAGGACTTGTTTTTCATATGGTTTGCCTTTGGGGCATTTTCTTGTTCCCTCGTTGTCTTGGCCACCTGTTTCCAGCCTGCGCAGCATTCAGAGCTTCAGAGCCGACAGAAACGTGAGAGGCACTCGGCCATTACGAAGCACACTTTCTCCTCTTCTTTATTTAATGGCTTCTAGAAACGGTTAAGCGGCTTTATCCTTGGCTTGAGAGGAGCAACTGGTGTTAGCAAATGCCTGTGGTCTGTTTTATCACCGTTGGCCAGAAATGGTAAATTCAAGTAACTGAACAAGTAACCGTATGTTGGGGGGTGCGGTGATGCAGCGGGCCTGCTCTGTGGCGGGTCTGGGATTCGAGTCCTGCTTGGGATGCCTTGCGATGGACTGGCATCCCGTCCTGGGTGTTTCCCCTCCCCCTCCAGCCTTGCGCCCCGTGTTGCTGGGTTAGGCTCTGGTTTGCCGCGACCCCGCTCAGGACAAGCAGTTGTAGACGTGTGTGTAACTATATGTTGTCGGGGTGTACCCTACCTTAAGCTTTGTGCCTCCTCAACACTCCAGCAGTTTCTGAACCACTGTGACCCTATTCGAACAACTATTTAGTAAAAATGGAAAATTAAATTCTTCCAGTACAATTGCATTTACCTTTTTTCAAAAATGTTTGCTGCACAGCGAATTTGCCCTGCATTTCTACAGCCAGCCTGTAGATGTCAGTAAAATGCCCTCACAGAGTGTTATTTCAACTTACTTCCACAGTGCTTATAGCTCAAGTTTGGTGTTCATTACTGTCTGTGATCAGTAACAAAATGATAGTGTTGTTTATGAACCAGTCAACAGTTAGCACTGGACAACAGTTTTTGAAGACAAAATATTTATTTTCTGTAATTTTAGTTAGTTTTGATGAGGCTAATGACCGTCACCGTGGTTAATAGGAATATTGCTCTTGCATAGCACTTTTCTTTATTATAGCTATATTCAATATTTGTAGAGTCTAACCTGGAAATAACTTGAGGGATGTCTTTTTATTTTTGAACATGAAATTATAATTTTGAACTTCCAAAACGAAGAATTTTGAGTTCCTACCTGAATTCTGCTCACAAGTTGAGGAGACAGCCGTGCTGCCTTCAGAGCACCAGTTAAACTAATTTGTCACGTTTTTCTGCTTAGAATGGAACTCCCATTAAACCTTTTAGAAACTCGAGATCCGACAACTGCTTCAGTAAATACCCAGCTCTGTAAATGAGTAAGTGTGTAAGCTGTTGCTTTACTTTGGATAAAGCTAGCCTAAGGTTCAGGGTCTCTGAGAAAGGCAGGGGCAGTGCTGAGTTGAGGCTGACCTTCAACCCTCTGCCTGGTGTCACTGTCGTAGGCCCTGGATGGCTTCTTCTTTGTCGTGAACATGGAGGGCAACATTGTGTTCGTGTCGGAGAACGTGAGCCAGTACCTGCGCTACAACCAGGAGGAGCTGATGAACACCAGCGTGTACAGCATCCTGCATGTGGGAGACCACGCCGAGTTTATCAAGAACCTCCTGCCCAAGTCTCTGGGTACGAATCTCCTTGCCTCCAGGACACGTTCTAATGCTCTCTCATTGGTAACGCATGATGTTGTTTTTCCTCCCTGCAATGAATTTCATAGACTTCGTTGAAAATGTTTAAATTGAGGCCGTTAGTCTGTCTGCGTACCTGGATGCCACTGTGGAAGTAATTAACGGGACCTGTGTCCCAGATACAGCTTCGTAATTGAGGAAGAATCCTGTTGAGCCGGATGGGTGTATGAAACCGTGGTCTCTGCAGGGGTGTGTTTCAAAGCGTTGTCAATGTGCAGCCCGGTCTGATCCCCTTGGTTCCTGATGATGGCCAACTCGTTGCCCTGCCCCCACTTCCAGTAAATGGGGTTCCCTGGTCCAGCGAGAACCCACGGAGGAACAGTCACACCTTCAACTGCCGCATGCTGGTGAACCCACGCTGCGAGGCCGAGGAGGAGGTCCGCGATACCGAGGTCCAGCAGAAGTACGAGTCCATGCAGTGCTTTGCTGTGTCTGAGCCAAAGTCTATCCGGGAAGAAGGTGAAGGTAAGAGACTGAGATTAGTCGTGAGATTCAGTGTTTTGCAGCTTTGACTCCTCCTTGTTTGTAGGAGGATCTTGTGTGCAGTCAGTTGATCGGTGACAGTAGGGAGCCTTGCCATACTCTGTACCGCTATATTTAATTATGGGGATTTTTCAAAACTGGAAATGCAGTGAAAGATTGAAAATGGTGTAAGATTTTAAAAACCACAAGTTTTTTTTCAGTTAAGAGGGTTAGAAGTAAGTATACTGGACAGAACAAGACCTTGACCGCATTGCAGACACAACACCTTTTGACCTTTGTGAAATTAAACAGAAAACAACTTTAGAAAATGGCTCCTTTTAGGAGCCTTTTCACGTGTTTCATAATTACATCGCTTGCTGCAATTTTAATTTCATCTGTCTTTGGGGAACTGGTTGAAAGGCTCATGGATGTTATTGTAGTACTTTTTGTTAGAGTTCCCAAAATTGTAGGAAGAAAGCATTTTCTGTCTTTTTCCACTTGAGGCAAGTCACTTCTACTACTATTACTTAGCTCACACTTTTATTCAGAGGGTAATTTAATCTTTATTTTTCCTGGAGGGTAAGGTTAAGTACCTTGCTCAAGGGTGCTACAGCAGTAGTGGGGAGCGGAACTTGAACAACCTTCAAGTGCTATGTCTATGTTCTCAAGTTCTGTGCTGCCTGGAGTAGTGGTTAATGATGGGTTTAGTCAATTTGTTTATGTCTGAAATGCTGGTGGACTATTGGTTTTGCGTAGAGGCTGAACTCACATAGTCCATCCTCTGAGAAGATGGGAGTTGAGCATGTATCCCTGAGGGTCACCTTAGGATAGTGCCCTTTCTGGACCTTTTGTTGAGTCATCTTCGGAGTCTTTCTCTGAGGGGTGTTTTTTTTTTTTAAAATAGGCTGGGGTTGGTCACCCATGCATAAGACTAATTTATGAAAATATATATATATTTTTTAAGTCTCTAGTTCTGTGTTTAGAGCAAAGAACACATGTCAAAAGTCACTTGCAGGCATATCCTTGGTGTACTCTTCACTGCTCTCCTGAACATCAAGAAGGTTCTTCGCTAGCTTCGTGGCTTCATTGACTGATGGAAAATGGATAAAATGAAAGCTGTGCTCTGTTATGATGTATATTGATTTGATTCCTGTGGTTTAATGCATAATGGTTTTTCCTTTCGACTCTGGCACTTTTCCACCAGATTTCCAGTCGTGTCTGATCTGTGTAGCGAGACGGGTTCCAATGAAAGAGAGGCCCATGGCCCCGATCCAAGAGAGCTTCACCACTCGGCAGGACCTCCAAGGTAAGGACGCATGAGTTTCTTCACTCGCTCCAAACAGCTGGGCTGTCCCAACCCATCAGCCTGGGGTTTCAGATAGACGACTTGGACATATCCCCAGCTATTTATCATGTTGTCGTATTTTCCCATTCCCTAAAATGAGGAATCTTGTAAAGCATAAATCGCTTCTTGCTGTAAAATATCCCACATTTATTGGACAGATTATGACCCAGTCACACCTCTCTGTTTTTACACTCTCTGAATGAAAGTGAGAACGGGTTGGAACTCAAGCCTGTCAATTATCTTTTGCTCACCTGCTACCCATCCATGAATAAAAAGCCAAAACTCACTTAATGTTTATGATCAGTACTTGAGTCTTGGGCGATGAAATGCACGTGTGTTGAGCGCTCCATATTTATTCCTTGTTGATGCCTCTCTTTTGTTGAGGTGTAGTTGTACTAGAGGCGGTACACTTGTGTAATAAAAGACTACAGCTTTATCTAATCTTTGAGCTCTCCTTATTTGTACTGCCTAACCAGTGTATTTTACCTGCTAACCCGAGAAAGTCCAAACGACCACCCGATTGCTTCAGAAAGGGCTCCTAAAGTGCTAACACTTGACCAGAATTGTGCCACTTTCTGTCCTATTTTGTGTCGAAGGCAAAATGGGAAGTGGACTGTACAAAAATAAAGTGAAGTGAATGAAGAGAAATTGCCTCCATAGTGACTATTTTACTCCGCCCTCCTCTTTGCTACCACAGGGAAGATAACCTCACTGGATACCAGCATTTTGCGGGCCTCCATGAAGCCAGGCTGGGAGGACCTGGTACGGAGGTGCATCCAGAGGTTCCACCTCCAGAATGATGGCGAGATGTCTTTTGCAAAGCGACATCAGCAAGAAGGTGAGCCTCTTCTCAAGCTGGGGTTCACACCCAAAGTGGGTGTCCTTCAGGGTCTACTCAATGGACCAGTCAGATTGCAGAGCCGCAGCACATGTGATGCACTGAAGGGGCAGTTTTTTGGAGCTGTAAAGTGTGTATAGATGAGAATCATGATTGGCATGCAGGGAAACAGCATTCTTTCCAGTAGAAGCCAGTGTATTGATTTGTACCATAGAGCGTATATGAGTATTGACGCTTGTCCTGGGTACTGTCAGTGTATGAGGCCGAATCATATATTGACCATGTTTGGAGACAGAGATTGGACTCGCACAAAGAAATATCTGTTTGAATGTGGAGTAATCCTCTTTAATTTTGTCTTCACCAGTTTTGAGACAGGGCCAAGCCTTCAGCCCCGTGTACCGCTTCTCCTTGTCCGACGGCACCATCGTCTCGGCCTACACTAAGAGCAAGCTGGTGCGGTCGCCAGCCACGAATGAGCCACAACTCTACATGTCCTTACACGTCCTGCAGAGGTGCGGTCTGCTGCCATTGTGTGTTTGTACACACCTGTGCATGCTTATGGGTGCATGGTCTTTCTGCATGTCTACGGCTTCAACGAAGAACTGCCGGAAAGAACCTCAACTAATTATGAGTGCAGGATCACTGCAGCCTGAATATGACCAACATTTACCTGCAGTGTACTCACATTACCTGGCTTCTGCAATATCTGGCTTTAACTTCTTAAATAGTTGTTGACGGAGGACTACATTTTTAAATGCCATAATTTGTCAAGTTAGTGCAGAAGCTCCCGATTATGAGTGCCAAAAGTGGAGGTCCAAGGTGTTGACGTCAAGACTGCGGTACAGTCCTGAAAGAGCAGGATCAGAAACAGAAATGTGACGACGTTTGTCTTCTGGGTTTCCTCGCAGTCTGGATTTCACTTTTTGCGGGATGGGGGAGGGGCAATGGGTGAAGTAAATGGTTGTGAATGCATCAGTCTTCAAACTGTAGCTTGTCCAGTTCGTTTCTCAGAACATAATGATGAATTCTGAAGAGTCAAAACCGTTTTCCTCACAGGGAACCATCAGTGTGCAGCATGAACCCCGACGTTGGCTGCCAGGGCATGGGGAAGCCTATCGGTTCAACCTCATCCATGACCCCTCCTAGTCAGGGCAGCACCCCCTCAGGAGTCCAAGGGCCAGACACGGCTGTCAGTGGCAGCAACCCTGCTTTCGCCACTGGAACAGGACCGAAGGAGCCGACTGGCACAGGGCCACTACAGAGCTATCGGTTTGGGTGTCAGGGGCCCGGCAGCCACGGGAGCCATGGCAACCTTGGGAATCATGCCGCTCAGGGCAGTAACTATTCACTCAAGATGAACAGCCCCTCCCAGAGCAGCCCAGGCCTGGCCCCTGGACAGCAGACCTCCATGCTGTCACCCCGCCACCGCCTCAGTCCGGGTGTTACGAGCAGCCCTCGCATGCCCCCCGGCCAGTTCTCTCCTGTGGGCAGCTTGCACTCACCATCAGCAGTGTGCACGGGACCTGGGAACAGCCACAGCTACACCAGCAGCTCCCTGAATGCACTGCAGGCCCTCAGCGAGGGTCATGGCGTCACCCTAAGCCAGGCTCTGGGTTCCCCAGATGGCAAGGTATCATCCCCTAGCCCCCACACGTTGCCCAGGGTGAGCTCTACCGAGTTCAAGGAGGCCTTTGGTGTATTTGGTGACCAGGGTCAGAGTGAGCCGGCACAACAGGAAGGTGGTCCCGAACCCAAGGAGGAAAAGGAGAACGGCCTGAGCCAGTTCAGCGGCGACTGCAGTGATGCCCAGGGCCGTCTCCACGACAACAAGGGTCACACCAAGCTACTTCAGCTGCTCACCACTAACAAACCAGAGTCCTTGGAGCCATCCTCGCCTGTGGGCACGCCTGGGGTGGATGTTGGCTGCAAGGACCCATCCCTGGGGTCAGGAGTGGGCGGGGCTGGTAGTGGACAGGCCACTGGGGCCCATGCCTCTTCCCTCAAGGAGAAGCATAAGATTCTGCACAGACTGCTGCAGAATAGCACATCCCCTGTAGACCTGGCCAAGCTTACGGCAGAGGCCACCGGGAAGGACGTGTGCCAGGATGGGCCACCCGGCGTGGGAGAGCTTGTCCCCAAGCAAGAGCCCGTGAGCCCCAAGAAGAAGGACAATGCATTGCTGCGCTACCTGCTGGACAAGGACGACAGCCAAGAGAAGACCATCAAGATGGAGCCTGGAGATGGCAAGATGGACGCCGCCAAGCTGCCCATGGTGAAGACAGAGAAGCAGGACTGCGGGTACGAGCAGTCAGTGCAGGTGAGCCTCTTCCTTCACCATCTGCATTTAGATACCTTCCCTCAAAACAGCATGCAACTCAGGGAAACCGAAAGTGCATTCAACAAATGACAGCTCTACATACAGACACGTTCTTGTGAGACTTGACACCGCCGCTTTGCTACTACACATCACTCACTTAACGGTCTTTAGAAGAACCATTCAAATAGCAAATGAATTGATGATCGCAGCAGGTGGCCTTAGATGTATTTATCAAGCTGTTAAGAGATCAGAGCGGACATTGGTCTGAAAGAAATGCGTTCTGAGATCCTTCTTGCTAAAAGGGGGATTCAGCACTTCTGAGGAACACAAGGGGCGCATTTCACCATATGGGAGCCAAAAGTGAGAACCCGTGGACTTTGTACCTCTTGTAGTTGGAACAAGGAGACAGCTAGAGCTGCAGGAACACCAGGGGTCTTATGAGAGGGTATGCTTGCTTATATGCTGAATTTGGACTGTAACTGGGGACTGTAGCCAGTAGATTGTAAGGACAGCTGGTAACATATTGGTTAGAGCTGCTGTCTTTGGACCCGATGGTCCGGCTATAGTACCCTTGAGCAAGATACTTACCCTAAAAAAAAAAAAAAAATAGTTCTAGTAAAAATTACCCAGCTCTATAAATGGATGAATAATTATAGGTACAATAACATAATGTGACCCACTGTAAGTCGCTTTGGAGCTGAATGAATTAAATGTAAATGTAGCCGTTTTGTTCCACTCCAGTAGAAGTACTCTGGTAGGGGGTTCGTATGAGTGCAGCTGAGATTGGCATGTGCGCGTTGAGTTCACGTCTCAAAAAAGTTTCTACTGGTTCATAATTATGGAGTGCTGCCCAACGGAGAGTCTGCAGAGGGGATGTAATCTGCGCCTTGAGGGTCTTTGCCCTAACATGAAACTTTTAGCGAACCATTTCTACCTGTAGTTCTCATTTCGGAGGCACCAGATATGGTGGTGCTTAGAGCCGTCACCTTACAATCGAGAAACTCGGGTTCAAACCCAGGTGCAAATTTCGCCACCTTCTGCAGGAGCCTTGATCAAAGTAATGAACTGAAATAGTGAAGATAGTAGAGATTACCCTGCTGTATAAATGTGTGAATCGTTGTGGAGTCTATTGCCTAAAATTATAAGGAGTCAGATAAATAAAAATATTTTTCTTGTGTTGACAGTGCAGAAAGCCAGTTGCCAGGGAGTAGGATAGACGAAGTTTCGTGGCTCATGCCAGCATCCTCTCACTTCGCCTTGTCCCGGTGTATCTATTTTATTTATTTATTTTTTAAAAAGTCTGACTGGGAATTGCAGCGTGTGTGAGAGCGGCATGTGTCCCAACAGGCTCACTGCCCTGTGACAGATGAGCGGTGCGCATGAGCTGTGATGAGCAGGGGTTCCTGCTGGATCCTCAAGGCTCTTCCCTGATCCCGCTGCCTGTTCGCTGGACCCTGTGGCTGCAGGCTGCGGTCCGAACCGCACAGCGATCCGTGACCCAGCACAGGTGCCATCCGCTCTGCCCCCTGTTGCTGATCAAGACTCAGAATGCAGCCAGAATGGACTTAAAATGGATTTTAAGTGACTGGGGCCATGGAGACCGTTGCCCCACACCCCTCCTCCGCACACGGCGATTTGCCTTGCAGCCCCAATCGAGCAACACAGCGAGTGGGAGCTTCTAAAGCAACTGGCTGGTGTGAAACTGGTGTGGTTTGAGTTGCGAGGGGAGGGGGGGGGTCAGAGCCACTTGGTCTGTGTGGGTCTTGTGCTCCATAGGAGAAACTGATTTTCCTGCTTCCTGGTCCTCCTCTTTTTTATTTTTTTTAATAACTGTGCATTAGCTTGTTTCTGAACACTCCTGGTCAGGGTGATGGGGAGGGGGGGGAGGGGTGCAAGTGAGCATGCCTGCTTATAGGCACTCATTAAAAGAGGGGAAACATGGGGTGGATGGGCAGGGCCCCCCCCCGCTGTCATATAAAAATGATGAGCCATATGCCAGAGCATGGCTGTGCTGCTGGACCGTGTGTGTGTGTGTGGAGGGGGTTGGGCATTTGAAGGGACTGTCACCACCTGCGTTCCTGGTATAGGGGCCTGAGAGGGTGTGACCTGCCTCAAGTGTTAGAACTCAGTCTGTACTGGAAACATTTATTGTTGAAAAAAAATGTAGATTAAATAAAAGCTGTGATGGTGATGATGGTGAAACTAAGGCTCAGGCCCCATTGCTGGTGCCTTTAGGAGTACTGGAGAATATTGTAGGATGTGCTTAAAGACCAGGGTGTGTTCCTGCTCTTCGAGGTCCAATACCTTCCTTTCTGAGGCTCGGCTGGCCTGCCGATGGCTTACCGTTCCTATGGGTCATCCACCCGAAGAGGTCCGAATGCTCGCCGTCCCCCCCGGCCGAGCGGAGGCATCCCCTCCGCTGTCACCTCTTGGTGCGTTAACCGGGCCGCTCTCCCCGCGCAGGAAAATTGACGCACGCGCGGCCTTCCTGAAATAGGAGCAGCGCGGAGACGGGAGAGAGGGAGCAGGAGCAGCAGAACTCGTTGTAAATAATCAACAGCGGGTCCTGCTGCCGGGAGGAGACAGACAGACGGTGCGAGCGCTCCAGAGCCTTGCATCATCCCTGACCTCATTAGCGCTCCTTCTCCTCTATTCACATCCTCTCTTTGGAAACATTTCCCTTTCGCCCCCACCCTCCTTTTTCCCCCCTTTCTCCCCTCGATTGACCCGGAGAATAAAAGCACCGGGATGAAAAGAGAAGGCAGCTGAAGGAGGTGCTTCACTGCTGTTGTGGAGTCAGGTGTTTCTAGGGCTTAGATCAAGTTTAGCTTGGAAGGGCTGCTTAACGGGGGGGTCCTCTGCTTTATGAATGAAGGGCACCTCGTCATAAATGGTCCTAAAAGCTGTGTTGCTCTGGTGCCCCCCAACCACCCCCTTGTTGAATTAAAATGTTAAGTATTTCTGCATTGTAGCAGACATCTAGAGTGACGCCCTCTTGTGGTGGTGGCGGGTATAGCCTCCTTTTTTTTCCTGAGTCTGTTTACATAATTAGTTTATCTGAACATTTATATAAAACAGCTAAAAATTGCTCTGCGAAGTGTGTCTCCCCCCCCCCCCCCCCCCCCCCCATAAAAATGACTGCTCTTGCATGACTTCAAAGCAGAGTCTCGCTCGATCACATCGCGCCACAGCTGCGTGAGTCCCATTCGAATGAATCGAACTCGTGGCTCAGAATTCGATGAGGGATGGAACTGGAAGTCAAGTGAACTCTTCCATAAATAGCATCGAAACGCACGGAGGTGTCTTCGTAGAGCAGCAGGTCCGACCTGCGGTTTTTATCAGATGCTACGCTCGGCCATCCCGTTTTTTTCTTCAATGGGAGGGGGAAAAAAATGCAGCGAGGAGGCGAAGCATCACCCCCTTTGTTCATCAGGCCCTAAATCTCTCGCTCTCATAACACGGGTGCAATTAGTAATTACTGTGCAGTGTGTCCATGTGCAGCGGGGTCCTCGGCAGAGCAGCCCCCCCTTCCGCCCCCACCACCGGGAGGGACAAGGGTTTTGTTACTGTAGAGACTAATGGATCACGCTTGAGCTGAATTTGCGAGAGGCCAAAGAGCGAGGAGCTCCGCAAACAAGAGGTCACTTTGTGAAAACGGTCCTCCTGAAGGTAACCTGTCAACAGGCATTTTGTCAGAACAAGCAAATGTGGAAAATCTGAGGGAGAAACTCAGATATAGTAAAACCGAATTTCACTACGAGATTTCCCTGCAGGAGAGTGCATTCGATGCCTTTGTGGGTCTCAGACACACACACACATACACACACACACACCTCGTCAGTAGTTTTGGAATGATGAGGGAGCGGCAAGGACAGGTGACTCCGAGTGAGTGGTGGGGTCTGGTCAGCTAGAAGTGCAGAACGGCTCCCATTACCTCCTTTCCTCTCGACGTGAGCGCTGGCCTACTTTCCGAGGTGCCGTTCGAGAAGACGTGCTGCGCTTCCCGGTCCCCCTCCTCGATGCTTCAACCACGTTTCTTCCCAAAAAGGTCACCAGGAACACATTCCTACCTCCGCGCTGAAAGCAGCATCCCGTGAGACTCTCTTCATATGCGGAAGTGAATTTTCTTGGGCGTTGTTGTTTCTTGTTTATGTAGAGTACCTTAACCACAAATCTGTGTGTGTGTGTGTGTGTGTGTGTGTGTGTGTGTGTCTGGTCACAGTCTAGTGAACTGGATGACATTCTGGATGACCTGCAGAACCAGCACCCGCTGTTCCCAGATGCCCGCCCCGTGTCCCTGCCAGCCGCCATGGACAAACAGTCCATCATCAACGACATCCTGCAGATCACAGGGGAAGGCGGGGCTGGGGGCGGGCCTAGTCCAGAGGCCATGGCGCAGCAGAAGGCCTTCTCCAGCATGCCTCAGGGCGGTGAGTACTCCCCCTGAACCATGTGTCCCTTCCAAGTCCGGCCTGCTTGCTGCTAACCGACTAACCGGCCATCGTGGCACCTCGCTCTATGGCGCCCTCTAGTGACCTGTCACGCTTTTCACACCGCTGCCGCTAGAGGCTGCCGGGCCTAATTTCCCCAGATCATTTGACCTCTCATTAAGTAGGCGGAGCATCCGCTGACACACACACCTTCCCAGACATCTCCCCTCAGAGCAGCGGCATGTGCCTTCAGGTGCCAGAGCTGCTGTGAAACCCAAGTCCCGCTCTGCAATTGCAAACCCTTTTGTTGACTCTTACATATGCTGTAATGTGACGGAGCTATTTAACAGCTTGCCTCACACCCGTAACGAAAATAAGCTCTAGAATAAGCTCTGCCTGCGTTGAAACTACTGTGTGAAAGCATCCTGAGTACACATACCGAGTGTGTATCAGTGTAGATGTTGCCCTGCCTTGGTAAAGCTGGTTATTAAAGCCCTTGTGCAGTGCTATACTTACATAGTACTGTCAGTCCCTTGCTATAATTTGGGTGTGGATGAGCTGTGTGTGTGTGTGTGTGTGTGTGTGTTTTCTAATTTGGCTCCTTTCCTGTCTCTTTAGCATTTAGCGGCTCCAGACCGGGGCAGCCGGGCAGGGGTCCCCCAGTCCGCAGTATATCCCTGGACATGAACGTGACCCCCCAGGGCTCGGCCAGCCCCTTCCCCCCCATGAGGAACAATGCTCCCTATCAAGTCATGCAGCAGGGCATGATGGGAAACCAAGGCATGATGGCCAACCAGGCCAACCTGGTGAATACCGGTGAGTGTGCAGTTTATTATAAGTAATTCAAATTTTCATTACTGACTGCCTTTAAAAATGAAACGACCAGAATAGGTAAATAAAATTACTTACTTAATTAAAATCCTGTGGAGCCTTAGCTATATTTATAAATGAAGTAGAATTGAAATGAATTAACTAAATAAAATGTATATTTAATTTACACGTTTCAATACATATACATATTTCAATACATATATATGCACATACATGTATAAAAAATTAAATGTATATAGGTGTGCATATATATGTATATATGTATTGAAATGTTTTGCTTCCTGGAAACCGCAGTATGAGTCCATTCGTCTGACTCCCAGGATGTTTTTCTGCTCTGGCCGTGCGGGGTGTGATTTTTCTTCAGTGGAAAACTGAAGGGTTTCCCCAGTTCGGCTTCATCTGACGAGAACAGATGCCGGAAAGTTCCTTTAAGAAATCCCCCCCGTATTAACGCCACCCTTCCACGCCTGTACAGAGCGCCCTGTGAAGAAAACGATAAAATGTGCACACGCTTAACGCACACGCCTGGTGGCCAGTTGCTCGCAAACCCTTGTGCGTGCGCGCTCTTGTGCACGTGTACGTGTTCCGGCAGCGCGTAGCAGAACACGAGAGCGCAGGTGCCCCGATGATGGCGTCGTATCAGCCCCCAGCTTTGCGGTCTCGTTTCGGTGACGCGAGGCCCTGCAGAGGCGCCTTGCTTCCTGCGGAAGGAAGTGCAGGGTTACCCACGCGCCAGCAAGTACCCCTCTTCAGTCCCTGCACTGCTCCCTCGTCAGGCACACGCAGAGTAACGCGCGCGGCTGGCGGCGGTACGAGGGGCCGGAGAGCGCCCCCGACTGGGACTGCGGTGCGCTCCGGTCTTCCCTCCTGCCTGCTTTCAGTCTCCGCTCTCTCTCGCTCTCTCTCCTACTCCTACTCATCCCCTCTTGCACAGGGATGCTGGGAGCAAACCCACCGAGAGCGGGCATGGCACCTGAGGCCTGGGGTCCGCAGGGGGCCGCCGTCAGTAACGCCATTGGCCAGCAGCTGCAGCAGGGCGTGGGGCCCGGCCGCATGGCCCCCGGCACCGCTGCGGGAGTCCCGATGCGACCCAGCAGTCAGCCGGCACCCAGACAGATGCTCCAGCCCCAGATGATGACTGGCGGTGAGTCCCTTCTCAATGCGCATTTAAGGCAGCATCAGGGTTGCCATGATAACAGTACACATTATGCAGACTTAGCACAGGCTCATTAGGACATCCTGGATGTATTTGCATTGCATTTTTGTAGAGCTTGCTTACATCCACTGCCACAGTTTGTCATCGGTGACCCTGGCTGCTCTCTAGTCACGTTACTGTAGTATCCTTGGGTTTTTCTGAAGAACTCTGCACTAATCGCGACCTTGTCCTCTGCTCCCGAAATCCAGCACAACCGGACCTGGACCTGGGCATGTCGGGAACGCAGTTCTCCCAGCAGCAAGCGCCTCCGAACCAGACGGCCCCTTGGCCCGACAGCATGCTGCCCATCGATCAGGGCCCCTTCGGCTCCCAGAACAGGTATGCCTCCGTCGGGGGGGGGCGGTTGGACACCTGGCACGGCGGAAGGCTTTAGCGCCTAAGTAGGTCATTCCTTCCACATGTCGCTCCCGTGTATTTGCAGGGCTTAGTGTGCGGAAGAGAGCCCCCCCATCACACGCGCAAACGCACACAGGCATAATCCTCCCCTCTCACCCACCCCAAAATCCCTCAAAACGTGGCATGACAGGAAGACGGAATTAGCACAGTTCTCCCGTGTCATTGTCATCGTTACACCTGGAGGCCCATGTTTTTATACCGTCATTTCACTGGCTGTCAACACTTAATGGAGTGGAAGGATGCCGTTCGAACCCGACTCGTCTTGCTGCTTCCGCCGTACGCCAGGTAGCTGGGCCTGCTGTGCTGATTACCATACGGGATGATTGCGTTCGCCTGTCGGCGCTGCGGGTTTGCGTTGCCAGGGGTCACATTGCCAGCTGCAGCTTTTGTCGAAAGTGGGGAAATTTGCGAATCCTGACCACCACGTTTAGGCCCCGAGCCTTCGCGCCCCCTGGTGGCGACTGTGAGCCGGAATGCTGGAGGATTCAGGTAATAGGTGAGGCTATCCCATCTAGCTTCTGGAGAGGGGCTTCCTTTGACCTATCATCACCAGCTGTTTTCTCCAGTCACCACTGAGTCGCACCTGCACAGCGACTGCAGATTGGTTACACAGAAACAGGGAGGATCATTTTCAGGAATGCACATCAGCGGAGCTCTTGTCTAAACCGATGTCCTCCTCCCAGTACTGATCCCGTGTCTTTTGCCCCACCCATCCCCACAGACCTGCGTACTGCAGCCCCCAGGAAGAGGCTCTGTGCCCCACAGGAGCAGGCGACGGATCTGCCGACGAGGGAGCCTTGCTGAACCAGCTCTATACGGTACTGAAGGACTTTGACGGCCTGGAAGAAATTGACCGTGCCCTGGGCATCCCCGCCCTGGTCAACCAGGTAAACGGCTAGTGTGGGCTCACCAGTGGCCCCTGCTGGACAACTGTGTCCACAGGCACAGTGCTGCGTGTTCAGAGTTATTGTGATTATTCTTCTCTATTTATTGTATCCATTATACAGTACTGTGCAATGGTCTTGGGCACTTAGATGTTTCACAAAAATATGTTTTCGACGCTTATTTAATTTCTTCTGCATTAGTGTCAAAGGGAAAGAGCATATTTCAGATTTCCAAGCATTCCTTTTGCAAAAAGGTACAGTATTATTCTAAGGGTTTTGTATGCTGTTAAAGAAAGTGTGTGTGTACACACACACACACACACACACACACACACACACACACACACACACACACACACACACACAGTCTGAAACCGCTTGTCCTGAGCGGGGTCGCAGTGAACGGGAGCCTAACTCAGAAACACAAGTTGCAAGGCTGGAGAGGAAGGGGACACACCCAGCACGGGACGCCAGTCCATTGCAAGGCACCCTAAGCGGGACTCTAATCCCAGACCCGCCAGAGAGCAGGACTCAACCAAACCCACCACGCCAAGCAGTTGTTGATGATGGATCGTCACTAAGCTTTGTAGGAAGTTTATTAATAAAGAGCATTATTTTTGGAAGCGTTTTCACT
This sequence comes from Scleropages formosus, assembly GCF_900964775.1. Taxonomy (NCBI): domain Eukaryota; kingdom Metazoa; phylum Chordata; class Actinopteri; order Osteoglossiformes; family Osteoglossidae; genus Scleropages; species Scleropages formosus. The sequence goes on from NC_041814.1 coordinate 23,987,343, forward strand.
TTACAGCTTTTTTCCCCAACCAAGTGCCTAAAACTTTTGCACAGTGCTGCATATTTTCATATAATAGATATGACCACTACATTATGCATTTTATATGATATGACATGCAAATGTGTGTTTAAAATAAGTATTATATATCAATAATTACTTTATCATAGTATATGTAACATAGCCTGTTAATAAATGTAATGTATAAAAAAAATACATTAATGTAGCCACCCCACTGAGCAGCAGTGTTTATATGTTATCCATCATTGGTCTGAACAGTGTATCTTTGCTCTGGTTTACTATATTACACTGCTGTGTCAGGGGAGTTGTGGAGGAATCTGTTTCGTCTAGCTACTCGGGTGACCATTTGCGTGCATGTGCATGTGCCGTCACCTCCCCCTTACAGGGCCAGGCTATGGAGCCGGACCCCTTCCCCAGCCAGGAACCCGGGCTGATGCTGGAGCAGAAGCCTGCTATGTACGGGCAGCAGTACCCACCACCGGGGCACCTGGCCCAGGGCAGCTACGCACCCATGCAGGAGGCCAACTTCCATGCCATGGCGGGTCAGATGGGCCAGAGGCCTGGATACCCCTTGCTGCGCATGACGTCGCGCCCGGGTCTGAGGCCCGCTGCCGTGGTGCCCAACCAGCCCAACACGCTGAGGCTGCAGCTGCAGCATCGACTGCAGGCACAACAGGTAGTGCAGCTCCGCACCGACACCACCACCTGCAGCACCACTGCAGAGCAGAATCCCACAGGAAAAAGAGGAAATGGATGAACAATAAGGAAGGGGGGTGTGGCGAAAAGAGGTTTTGCACATATGGGTCTTAAGCCTGGATTTAAGGAGACGAGGGCAGTACAGAGACTGTGGGCTTAGTGTGGAACTGAATTTTCTTACTGCGTAACGCAGGAGTTAATGTTTTGTACAAAATAACTGAACCTTAGTGGTGCATGGCGGGCTTGGCTGGGTCCTGCTTTCTGGTGGGTCTCGGGTTCGAGTCCCGCTTGGGGTGCCTTGTGACGGACTGGCATCCCATCCTGGGTGTGTCCCCTCCTCCTCCAGCCTTGCGCCCTGCGTTGCTGGGTTAGGCTCCAGTTCCCCGCAACCCTGTATGGGACAAGCGGTTCAGAAAATGTGTGTGTGTGTGTGTGTGTGTGTGTGTGTGTGTGTCTAAAACTGAACCCTTATGACTCAGGAATACATTGTTTGATTTTCCTGTATTAATTATCGGCAATTATGAGTTCGTTTACGAGGATTTGCCTTGCGAGTACATTTTCACGAACAAATTGCACTTATTATGCGAGGGAAGCCTGCACTTAGTACTTTATGGATGCTGTCCAGCAGTAACTGTTTGTGTAGCCTTCTAGGATTTATGTGTTTATGGAGCAGACAAACACGGCAGGTTAAAAGCAGCGGTAAATAGATGTGTTGCCCAGAATGCTCAGGTCGTTGCTGCAATAACCGTTTTAAAGTCTTTTACCGTAGGCTCAGGCTCCTGCCCTGCAGCGTTAGGAGTTCTGTGCTGTTCTGCACTTGATGTTGTTTGCATTGTAAATGGTGTAAACTGGGCCAGTGATCCACATCTCCAGAAGCAGCTTCTTGTGGCACATTTGTCTGCAATTTTACCTAGTTGTTCACCGCAGTGTCAGTCAGTGCAGTGTTGACTGCCCCCTACTGGACACAGGTGGGATAGTGAATGTGCCATCACATCTTTAGTCTGTACACACACATCTCTCATATTTATACTTCTACAGCTTTCACTACTTTCCTATTTCTCTTTATAGTTTATTTTCTCACTTATTCTATACAAATTTGCATGTATTCATCTAGCTGATGCTTTTGTCCAAAGCAACTTACATTGTTAAGCTACTTACAATTATTTACCTGTTTATACAGCTGGGTAATTGTATTGGAGTAATTTAGGGTAAGTGCCTTGCTCTAGGGTACTACAGCTGGAGGTGGGATTTAAACCTTCGATCTTTGGGTTCAAAGGCAGCAGTTCTAACTACTATGCTGTTTACCCCTTGGTCCGATGTTTCTGGCTGTGCCGTGTGTTTTTTTTTCGTGCCACCTCTATGCTGCTACCAGCCAGCGTGATTCTCTTGCCTTGGGTCCTATTCAGAACCGTCAGCCTATGATGAATCAGATCGGCGGCGTCTCTAATCTGACCCTACCTCTACGGTCCAGTGTACCGACCCAGGTGAGTGAGACCAGTTGTAGAACGTAGTGAAACTGTGCCACTGTACAGTCTCACACTTCCCCCAACAGTCTGTCCTTCTGTGTGTGACAACATTAAAATAATTTTTAGCAAAACACAAGTGGCATACGGCATATGTGGGATTCACATTCTGTAGTATGCAGAAACAAATTTTATATTCAATTTAATATAATTTAATATATGACTTGTAGGTGTGCAAGAACGTCTGGCATATCTACACGTGTCGTGTATTTTCTTATTCATTTGTCCTGCAGGTTCTGGGTAATCCCTCGACTGCTGTAATAGTGAAGTCCTGTGTGTTTAGTCTTTCTCCAAGTCTCTATGAAAGTGTGTGTGAATGCAACGTACCGTGTTCTGTTCCTACCACTGGCCGCTCTTTCGCTCTCACTGAATATTATCTGGCTGCACAGCATCCGACTTGCAGTCGGTAAGAGTGGAGCGAATGAACCGCGGTATAATGTGGGTCACAGCGACTGAACGTTTAATGGCACTGAGGATGTGTGGCTCCTAGAGGAGGACCCCGGAAAAGGGCGCCCTTAGATATTTCGCACTGAATTCCGCTGAACAAATGCGTACAAATGGAAGCGGGAATCTCCGCCGCCTTCCTTCGCTCGAGTCTCGGCTCACGAACGTGCGCGTCGCCCCCGTGTCTCCGCAGGGAACCATCAATGCCCAGATGCTGGCGCAGCGGCAGCGTGAGAACCTGAACAACCTGCTGCGGCAGAGGCAGTTGGAGCAGCAGCAGCAGCGGCAGCAACAGCAACAGCAGCAGCAGCAGCAGCAGCGGAACATGCTCATGCGGGCGCAGGGCCTCAACCTCCCGCCCAACATGGCGGCGGCGGCGGCGGCTGCAGCGGCAGCCATGCCGGGCACTATGGGCTCCTCGCGGATCCCCCAAGCCAGTCCTCAGCAGTTTCCCTTCCCGCCGAGCTACGGTACCGGCCTGGCATCGCCGCCGCCCTCCACCAGCCCCTTCTCCCCCGTGTCCCCCAGCCTCCCCGCGCCTCAGCTCCTCTCCCACGGCTCCTTGCATGGCTCCCCGATGAGTCTGGCTAACCAGGGAATGATGGGAAACGTGGGAGGACAGTTCGGGGCTGTAGTGAGCCCCCACATGCAGCACAGTACCTTCCAGTTTCCCAGCTCAGGTACCGCCTCCTCTCCGAGCGCCTATGTCACCCCCACCCCCGACTCCCCACACACCCGCTCCCGAATGATGGGGCCATACAGGCTTACCAGAGTGACCCCGTTTCTCACTCTTCATATGGCAGGGAACGCAAACGCAGACAGGCCTGTGTGCCTGAAATGACGGTAAAGTCATTAAAATCAGAGTACGCTTTTTGTCATTTATAGAACGTTGTACTTTTGAACATAGAATTTATAGAAATTTGCCCAGTAAAAATTGCCCAGTTGTGTAAAAGGGTAAATCCCTTACTGTACAAACATACCGCATTTATATTAATTCATTTTGCAGATGCTTTTCTCCAGAGCAACTTAGTGTTACGATACCTGAAATTATTTATCCCTTTATACAGCTGGGTAAGTTTACTGGAGCAATTTAGGGTAAGTACCTTGCTCAAGGGTTCTACAGCCGGAGATGGGATTTTAACCTGCGTCCTTTGGATACAAAGCAGATCTAATCACTCTGCTACCAGCAGCCCCCAAAGTTATAAGCTGCTTTGGAGAAAACTATCAGCTAAAGGAATAATAATAATAATAATAATAATAATAATAATAATTAATGGCAATAGTCAGGCAGTGTGGAAATGGCAGAGACTACTTGCCACCACAAGAGGGCGGTAGACTCACATGTTAGATCATCTACAGAAGCTGGTAGCTTTACAGGAGGTACTTTCTTTGTCACAAAATAGTGAAAAGTGTCACACGTGGTCGTCTCGAGGGATGAACCGAGGCGACTGCGCCGTGTGAGACGTCGCCGCTAACTGACACGCCCAGTCCACCGACCAAGGTGCTCTGATAAGCCTGTGTGAGCTGCCCGGTGTTGTCGTGTGTGTCCTGTGTGTGATACCCTGCACCTCCCACTGGACACGCTCACTGGCTGGGGGCTTTTCCACTGGGCGAGGGGCTGATGGGCTTTGTGGGGGGGTCCATTCGGTCTTTTTGACCACACGGGCACACTGGCGTGCATGTGCTCCCCCACCTGTAGTGCCTGCAGAGCCGCATAGTGTTAACACTGACTCTAGCACACTGCATGCTGTTTTGTGTGTGTGTGTGTGTGTGTGTGTGTGTGTGTGTGTGTGTGTGTGTGTGTTTGCCTCCTCACCTCTGTCACCTCCCCCACTCTGAATAGTTAATGGGGGGGTGTCCCTCTCTTTCAGATTGAAATGGGAACAACAACCTGAAAGTGTAACTGCTGCAATCGAATAAGTTTGATACTTTTCATGAAGTGTGAGTTTGGGTCAGCAGGTAGTGTAGTGGTTAAGGGTACTGATTTGTTACCAGAAGGTTGTAGGCTTGAACCCCACTTGCCATTCCTTCAGTAATATCATTGGTCATGGTACTTGACGCAGTAAGAATACCCTGCTGTGTGAATGGGTTAGATACTGTAAGGCCATTTGGATAAAAGTGTCAGCTGCACACTAAATTATTATTATTAATAGTAGTAGTATTGTACATTTATTTTGGGCACAGATTGTCTCCTCTTTTAAAGCCAAAGATGTCTTAAAAATCCTCCACCCCCCACTTTACTGTAATGGAAGTTTCAACAAGTCCTTCTCCAGCAAGAGTTCTTGTGTGTGTCCATCATAGACATCTGCGGGAGTACGGAGGACACACTGCTACCCTGGAGGAGGACTACTCCACCTGCTGCTTTGGTACCCGTAGCAATATGAGGGTGCAGAACCAGTAAACGAGGTGTAAACCACTTACGGTCACGTCGCTAATGGGTTTCGTGATGGTGGGAAGGTTTTTGGTGTGTGTGGATTTGTGTATATGAGAGAGAGAGAGAGATGTTGGTGTCCAGGCCTGCTCACACCCCTGTGTGTCCTCCATTCGGCCCTACCGCAGGAATCACGCAGCAGCCTGACACGGGCTTCTCAGGAGCCACAACCCCCCAGAGCCCCATGATGTCCCCCAGGATGGGCCACGCCCAGAGTCCCATGATGCAGCAGCCTCAGGCCAACGCCCCCTTCCAGCCCTCGTCGGACATGAACGGCTGGCCACAGGGGAACGTGAGCGGGAACAGGTGACCGTCCCCCTACCCCGTCGGAAAACACACAGCCCCGCACACATTGCACTTTTGAACCATGAGTTACGACTGTGCACCCTACAGCGGGAACTGGGTTCGAGTTCCCACACTGCAGCAAGGGGACCGCAAAATGGCCCTCGGGATGGTCAGATCCCTCACCCTTACTGCTCACAGCGCCCCCTACGGACATGCTCATGGAATGAGGCACATGGCATGTCACACCTCCCTGTCATTTCGGTGACAGTGGAACTTGCTCTGTGCACACGGGTGGAGTGTGTCGGTTCTCCGCTCCTCGATTAGTGCCACTGTGGTGCTCCTTAGACCTGCCGGTTTGGTAGTAAATGGACACAACTGGTGATGGAGGAGAAATAATGAGGTAAAATGCATAAAAGGACAAAATATTGTGTGCAAACAGGAGGGGAGAGGTCGGTGCAGGGCAGTCCTCAGTTTGCTGATAAGTGGTGCAGTCACCTTGCAGTGAACCTGGGTTCAAATCCCACTTCCTGTGGCTATAGTACCCTTGATCGAGCTGCTTGCCCGGAAGTGATGCAATAAAAATGACCCAGCTGTATAGATGGGTAAATGAATGTAAGTAGCTCTGTGTGTGTGTGTGTGTGTGTGTGTGTGTGTGTGTGTGTGTGTGTGTGTGAGATCCTCGGACTCTCAAAGTAACTACAACTGGGATAGCTAATTAGTCTGCAACGCTTCTTGCTTCCTGCCGTTCAAACGCCCTGGGTTTGTGAAAGGCGACTGAATCGGCGATTCCCTCCTCCCTCAGCATGTTCACCCAGCAGTCCTCGCCGCAGTTTACGCAGCCATCCAGCTCCGGCATTTACAGCAACGGCAGCACCATGAACATCAGCGTGTCCATGGCCGCCAGCTCCAGTGGCCTGAGCAGCATGAACCAGATGCCCGGGCAGATGAGCGCGGCCCCCATGACCTCGGTGCCTACGTCGGGCCTGTCCTCAATGGGCCCCGAGCAGGTGAGAGACGGTGGCCCTTCGGGGTGAGGTCCATCCAGGAGCAGGTATGAGGAGCAGCATGGAATGGGCAAATTAAAAATTATTTTTCCACACAGTCTGTGCCACATAATGATGTTATCGTTAACAGTAAAGTTATACGACTTATTTCTGCTGGGGACCTTTAATTACAATTATTATGTGCAACCTGGTCGCCCCACACACAGACAGTTCAGATCTCACAGAAAAGGGAAGCGAGTCCGAAAGAGGTGGGTTCTGAGACCCTTTTTGAATGTTGATTGGGATTCAGCAGTTCCGAGTGAGAGGGGGAGGTCACTCCACCACATCTGAGCCTGAACTGCCTGTGGAAAGAAACAAACTAGGTTTACTTTAGAATCACGTCTGCAACTATGTCTCTCTTTCTCCTAACGTAATGTACAAATTGTATTTCTCTTGAGATGTACGTCGCTTTGGAGAAAAGTGTCTGCTAAATGAATAAATGTAAATAAACTGAACACTTTTGCGGTCTTGATTTTGGAGCTTTTTGTGCATAGGCCCACTAATGGGGCAGAGTTGGAGGAGCTAGCCAGTCTGGCTGGAGCGTAGGGAGCGATCGGGTCTTGTAGGTATCGGACTTGAACCAACAACCAGCTTTGTGAACCACAAAGGGTCACGTTGGGGCCTGTCTGAGCACCCACAGACAAAGCGAGAGGAAGGCGTGCAATGCAGCGTGAGTGGGTTTCAGCAGTTTAATGAGAACAAGTTTTAACGACCGTCTCCGGAGCACCATGTTCTCACCTGATTTATGGAATGGATTTTTGTTTACTTACCCCATTACAAGTGCAAGGCCTTATGGTTGGGCGTAAGTGTGCGGACGCACTTAATTGAGCTCCATTTCAGGACAACGAAGTAGTGAATAATTTACCATAATTACCTTATGTAATTCTGCATCTGAGAGTTATGGTGCTGGGCTGACGGTGACCCGAGCCCTGAGGTCGGTGATGTAATTAGTACTGTGCACTTAGCGCGAGCTGGAACGCACCCCAGCCGTGCAGATGCATGGCGGACATAAAGCGAAGTTGATGTCTGATGTCACACACTGGCTCACCGTAGTACAAGCGGCCCAGTTACAACACACCAGCATTTTCTGTTTTTACTCTTCCTCTGCAAAATGACACCTGTTTACCCTGAAATATCACCGAATGCCATGAAAATGGGTAGAATGACTCCAATAGCTCACTTTAGTTATAATGTAATGAAACAGCACAGTTTCCCTTCTTCACTTACTCTATTAGCATATGGCTGTCTGTCTGGGGGCAGCTGGTAGTGTAGTGCAGTGCGTAGTCATGCTGAGTCACAGTCACTGAGGTTGCAGGTTCAAATCCCACCTCCAGCTGTGATATCCTTGAACAACGTACTTACCCTAAATTGCTCCAGTAAAAATTACATAGCTGTATAAATGGGTAAATAATTGTAAGTCACTTGAGGAAAAAGCGTGAGCTAAATGAATAATTGTAAATGTATATGTTTATGTTAACCTTTAAGGAAAATAACCGTTAAGACAAAAGAAATAATTGAAAACAATGTGCATGAATTGACATCCAAGCGAGGCCATGGCTGCCAAGATGACACCAGGTGAAAGGTGCTCAGTCTGTATGGAGTTTGCATGTTCTCTCCGTGTCCGTGTGGGTTTCCTCCAGGTGCTCCACTTTCGCACAGTCCGAACATGTTTCAGCTGAACCGGTGACTCGAAATTGCTCATGATGTGTATATGTTTCTCTGTGTGTGTGTGTGTGTGTGTGTGTGTGTGTGTGTGTGTTGCATTGCTTTACTGTGCACACGAGTCAGTGATTGTAGGGAGTTCAGCTGTAAATCTCCTTGGATCAATGTGCCAACTAAATGTACTAGTTCGTAATCACTGTATGGCACTTGGAGAAAAGCACCTGCTGAGTGAGGAAATGTAACTGTAAGGAGATGAACCACATCCAGACCCAGTCCTTGTAAATGCAAAGAAATGCCACATAAACCAAAGTGGGGATATTCAGAGACAATCCTCATAATGTTGAGTTCCCATAACTTGAATGGGTAGATGTCACTGTATGGTTATTTCTTTTAATTACATTTCCTGTATCTGCTAATTGATGTTTGTGTGTTTCAGAATGAATGCTCCCTGTCTTTCCATGCCTGGCTGATAGATGGCAGTAAAGAACACCGAAACAGAATAGGAACGCCTGGTCCCCTTAATTCAACTCACTTTCACAGTGTTACCGAGCTCATGTCTGGAATTGCTGAGTGTTGATCAATGACAAGATCAATAACATGACAATCACTGCGTGTGTTACTAGGATCAAGGGGTCAACAATCAGGTCAATAGGAGTTTGCAGGGACAATATTTTTATTTTCAGTCATTCTAAATCAAAAGTAAAATATTCAAGATAAAACTACAGAATTAAGGAAAAATATTCAAAAAAATCTGACAAAGTATTTTTAATTTATTATAGTTGTAGGCAAGACCTTTGCTGAACCAAATTGTGATACATCTTTATTATAAAGTTTTTCTTGATTGTGGCCTTGCGGTTAAGGTGACTTTACAGTTAATAAACAAAATGAATTTGAAAACAGCCTTGCGGTCTCAGCTGTGCTGGTAAGCTGAGGATCCGGTGTGTTTCCACCCTGTCAACCTTCCTCTCCTCTCCTACATCTACATTTAGCTGACACTTTTTTCTCTGAAGTGACTTGGTGTTAATCTATTTACAATTATTCACGCATTTGTACAACTGGGTAATTTTTAATGGAGCAATTTTTTGGGTAAGTATCTTGCTGCGATCGCTCCCCTGTCTTCCCCCCGCCCCCGAAGGCAGGAAGGCAGGAAAGTAATACCCGTCTCCCAGCAAGTGGTTCCGAACCCTCGCTTTACTTTCTCACCGGTGTAAGAGCCACACTGTTGTAGTGTTGCTTTGAAAGCTTTTAAGCGTCATAAAGCAGTATGAATATTTAACCAAGGGACAAGGTTTTCAGCGTGCGCAGTGCTCGTGAGGCGGCGGACGAGTTTTCGCCCCATGGGCCTCGAGACTTCTGTCATTCGATTCATCTCCACGAGCAGTTATTGTAACTAGTGTCAGTAAATAATTCAGCCCTTGGCCATTAGCGGATGTACAGGGACAGGACCGCTGGGAGGATACCTGCAATAATTCTGAAGTTGTCCTCAGCTCAAGTGTTTTTACCTTCAATTTGCTTGTTTATGTTGAGTAGTGTTTTTTTAAAAAAAAAAATTTCTTTGGCTGATGATTTTCAAAGTGATGTACAATTCTTTACGATTTATTGTATGATTGTTTTGTGGTGCGGGAGTGATGGAAATGTATGTAATGTGATGGGGAGAGAGATGGGGCGGGAATAAATGGATTGAGACTTTTTTTTTTCTTTTTTTTTTTTTTTTTTTTTTTTAAATGATGGGAGGGATTCAGCAGTTCTGAGGGGCTGTGAGAGAGTTAGTTCCACCACATCAGGGTTAAAACCAGAAACCAATGGACTTCTGAATATGAACCCCTGCATGGTGCAACCACGATGTTGGAGGAGCACAGCACTCCTGCTGGGGTGTAAGGATCAATCAGGTTCTCTCGGTATTGGGATGCAGATTCTCTTGAGCTTGAAACATGGAAAAAATATTCTTGGTAGCCAAAACTGACAGTCCTCTTCTCAAAATACCTGGTTCTTCTCATTGGTTCCTGTTGTCACTTGTGTGTCCGCAGAAGTATTGTTGACCTCGGCCATCCAGAGGAACGTTGACCCCCGCCGCTCCCGCAGCCACACCTTGCTCACAGTTCGTGGCCAATCAGGATGCAGCAAAAAGCCCAACCAGTCACCTTGCAGTCGGAGCGACGGCGGCCGTTTCGCCAGATCCGTGAAGGCCCCCGCTCCCCTTTCCGTGGGAGACCCCCCCCCCGGCCCCTCGCTCGCTCCTGCTGCCCCCCCCCATGCTCATACGCTCGGAGCCAGTCGGTCTTGTTCAACTGCATTCACCTTAGTGTGACTTAGGCTTCCCCCAAAGGACAGACTGCTAGCGGCTTTGGGGTCCGTGTCAGATGAATGTATTCCTCCTTGAGGACGTGACCACGCGCTTCGGTTTCATCTCCACTCACCTGTCTGCTTCTGTCCCGCTCCGTGGCAGACGGGGCACGGAGTCCCTCATCACATCTCACTTCTCGATTGTCCTATAAATCTGACCATTTTTGCTTTTCTTCTTATGTCGTTTTTTTTTTTCTTTTCTTTTCTTGTGTGAGAAGAAGATATTTAGAATTAAACTTAATGATTTCTAAATTAATCTTGTGAAAAAGTAACAGACAAATGGTTTGAAGAGCTTACATGACACTGTACAATTGTGGAAATGGTTTGTATTATAAAACTAATCTAGTTTAAAGAGGTTTATAGTGTATTAAATTAAGTTTTATTCCTATGTATAGTTTTTTGTTTTTTTTTCCTTTTTTTTTTTCCTTTTTAAAATAGTGTAGACTATTTGAAACTGTCAGCCAGAAAGGTGACACTGGTGGCCTAAAAGGGCACATTGTGTTTAAATCCCACCATGGTTTCTTAAAAGTGTGTCAATGGGTTTTTTTTTTTTAATTTCGTTGTTAAAAAATGTAATTGAAAATTATTTCTTGTGGTTAGGCAAAGGAGAATATGAATAAGTTGTACATACCAATTACAATGTCCTGGTTTTTATTTAATTTTATTATTATTATTAATTTTTTTTTTAATTTTTTTGCCCTCCCCTCCTCCTCGGCCTGGTCTTGGCCGCTTTTGATGGAAGAGCGGACGGATTGCTGTTGGGAAGACCATGCAGCAGCAGCAGCCTGAGGATGTGTGTCCCCTTTCCAAGTGGTACTTCTGGCGGAGAGGGTTCGCGGAGGGACGTGTGTGTGTGCGCGTGTGAACGGAAAAGAGCCGTGTGGGCGGTGTGTTTCCCAGAGGACTCTCTTCGCTGGGGAGGAGATGTGCGGTGTGTACAGTGTACAGATTATCGCTTGCTTTCTCGGCCTGTAGCGTAGGTAACCACGAAAGAGAGGAAAAAAAACACACGACACAGCCATAACTCGATACTGAAGTGTGCTTTCTTTGTCGTTTGGTGTGAAGTGCTAGAATACGAGCTGCTAGGTACAAACTGTTCTCGGTGTGTGTAACCAAGCAATAACTATTACTTGAGAAACTGTTTTGTTATATAATTTTTGTACAGGTTTTGTGGAGGCATGTTTTCTGCTCCCCCTGCTCTGATTCAGTATTAAAACTCTTGACACTTTTTTTTTTTATTTTTTTAATTGCTCTTTGTAGGGGTGGGTGGGTAGGACAATCCAAACTGATGTTTCTGTTACCGCGCACGCGTGGCAGGGAATGGCGCTCGGTGCACGCAGGCCACGCTCTCAGGGGTGATGGGTGTTTTGTAGTAGGGCCACCCGCCGCCCCGCCCCGTTCCCCTCGAACCCCTCCGTAGCCCTCTCCTCCTCGAGTCCCCGTGCGGCTCGGACTCCGGGGGGGGGTCAAAGCCTCACGAGCGCGCAAGACGGGCGCCAACCTGCCCCTGAGCGCCGGCACCTCTGTCGTTTAACCGCGACGAGCGAGTCGCGACCGCCGCTCGCTTCTTCATTCGCAGGCCAGTGAGATTAGCGGGACGCGAACAGCTGCGCTTCCTGAACACGGGCGACTTCCGCTTTGGGCGGTTTTCATGTACCGAGGGACGGGTGTTCCGGCATTCGTGCGTCATCGAGGCCTCCCCTGCTATTGCGGGCGCAGCGTGTTGCTGACACCCCCCCCCCCCCTTTACTCCTGCAGGTACCTTCACCTCCGCTTGTCTCGGCAAGGCCCTGCTGACACGGCGGCTTTTCGCACGCGTTTCCTGAGGTATTTTCCTTTGTTCCTAAAGAGCCAGCCATATAAGTGTAGACAAAGCCAAATTTCCTTGCCTTCTCAATTTTACAGCGCAAATGTTCCCCGGCAAAGGGGCAGTGAAGTCGCCTGTCTGTTTTCAGCAGCGTTACCACGGATTCCTTGAACGGCGGACCCTTTCGAAGGGCCGCTTCCGTCGAGGTAAGGTTCTCGACCCGGCGCCGTCCCGTGGCGCCGCGCCTTTTCTCGTCCCGGGGCAAGAAGCGGCCGGCCCCGGCCCCCTCGCCTCAGTCCATCGTTGAGCGTAACGTGCGATCGAGGACTTGGGGATGCGACGTGAAGATCGTGGACTCTCTGGGTTTAACTCGGTGGCGGCATCATTACTGTACGTGTGGAGATACTGTGATTGTGTGAGAATGAACCCGTTCGGATCTGGTGGAACTCCAGCCGCAGCTCAAGAGGGTTAGAGCTGTACTTTCTCATCACCTGGAAGTGCTGGTATCTGATCTGGGAACTGTGCCCCAAAATATCGCTTTGCTTTTTTTTTCCTCCCCCCGCCCCCCACCCCTTTTGTATTGTCCTAATTGAATATTTCACTTTTGCCCCCCATTTACCCTTTTGATAGAACACACTGAAAACATGAAAGGGTTAATTTTATGCTGTACTCTGAAAGCAGCTCACATTCATGTGAACGTGGCCTACAGGATAAATACTGTCCTTTACAAGGCAGTTGGTGTCTTGAAGTTGATTTTGTTATAGTGTGTATGGATAACCATCCTTTTCAAAAAAGAAAAAAAAAAAGTCAAATTCACGGTGTTCTAAAATAAATGTTTGGATGAAATAAAAATGAACACATTTTAAAATATCCTGATCCACTAAAAAAAAAAAAAAGGAAAAAAACAAAAAAAAAAAGGAAAAAAAAAAAAAACCAAGCTCACCACACACTTTGCGAAATCCAAAGATTTCAGTTTTAAATGAAAATATAAGCCATGAAGTGTAGGAGTGGTGTTTCGCCACCCTTTTCTAGTATTTGTACCGGGCAGTAGCGACGTGAGAGAACGGAAGCTATTTGCCTACAAACTAATATCAATATAGGCTTTGGCAAAATTTGCAAAAATTTTTGTCTACCTTTTTTTGTTTGAAGTCTCGGAGATTTTGGAAGAACTTTTATTTCTTTTGTATAGTCTGCCAGTTTCTTAGAGCTAAAATGCAAGAACCTTGAAATGCTAAATACCTAGCATAATGCCTTAGATCTGTTGTTTTTCTTCTGTCCTGTACAGTACTTGAGGTTGTCTGTTGTATTATATTTGTATAGTGGACTGTGTACAGTACCAAGCGGGTACAGCAGCGCTCCGCGTGTCCCCTCGCCGGATCCAGACCCGTGGCTCTCTGCGGCCCGTCAGCCACCCCTCATTTCCCACCTTTTATGTGTAATCCGTTCTGGGAGTTACATTATTTGTACAATTGTTCCTCATTTACTGTTCCGCGGGGCTACTGGAGGAGGGGCAGGGGGAGAGGATGCAATGGTAAATCTAAGCAATATGTAAATTAAAATGAACTTTCCGGAGAAAGCTTACAGTGTTGCGGGTTCTGAGATGTATTTTTTTTTCCGCCAGTTGTATTGTTCACATTAAACATAACTTTGTTCACCTGCATTGATGTTTGTAATGTTAGCGTGAGCATTTTATGCAAAGTTAGATATATCAAGAGCAATTTAAACACATTTATGCAAGTTGTTGACTAATATTGCTTTGCCGATTGCTACTTGCTATTTGATGTTAAATAATACTGTTGTAAATAAAGAATTCTGTTATTGCAATATTTTAAGTAAATGTCCTGATAATTCTATAACTAGGTTTAAACGTTGGATTAAACTGAAAGACATACTTTAGTACTTCCCATCTTCCTCTCGAATACATGGCGTGTCAGTTGCTTTGGCTGGACGGTCATATTCCAGTATCCTGTTTCAGCATGACCTTTCAAAAAATGTTGAAACTAAAGGCCAAACATGATAAATTTTTTCCTAGTATTTTTTTTTTTTTTTATTTGCTTTGCTGCGAGAGAAGATACTGTAGGTCATGCACCGAGTTGAAAATTCAAGGTAAAGATATTTTTGCAAAAAAATACACTTTCAAAAAGCTACTCTTATTTGAATAACTCGAGCCATAATTTATAGGGCTCTCAAGACCAACATGTTCAATGAACAAAGTTCTTAAATCCATTCATTCAGTATTAACCTTTTCATTAAATGAGGCAGAATGATCTAGGAACATTATTTTTACCAGCACAACATTTTCCATTTAATTAAAGTAATAGACATAGTAAATGTATTACATACAACCCACCATCAGCTTTCCAAATTGATTCTCCTTGTAGGTCAACTCTAGTTCCCATGATTCCCTTTGGCACCCCATTGTGGCCATTTTACTTGCAGGTAGTAAGTGTACACCCCCCTGTGAAATTGGCACCAAATTGCCTATTGTCACACACATCTATTTACATGTGTGATACAGCTGCTCCATCACACAGCGATTTAATCACAATTTAATTGCATTGCCTTCAGTTTCATGCATTAACTAATAACACACACACACACACACACTGTTTGAACCACTTGTCCCATATGGGGTTGCGGGGAGCCAGAGCCTAACCCAGCAACACAGGGCGTGAGGCTGGAGGGGGAGGGGACACACCCAGGACAGGACGCCAGTCCATCACAAGGCACCCCAAGCAGGAATCAAACCCCAGACCCACCAGAGAGCAGGACCCGGTCCAACCCACTGCACCACGGCATCCCCCTTAATAGCATAGAGAATATATATTTTATATAAAAGCAATTCAATTGCATTACTCTTCAAAATGGTACAACAGCAGGTCTTTTGCTGGTGATAGAATCTGCAACCTCTTGCTTGCAAGTCTGTTCTGTTCTCACCACTGGTGGCTAATGCTGCTGTCTGGACCTGCTTGTTTGGCTCATTTACTCACATCTGCCGAGTCCTCGGTAAGTGCTCGGAGACTCTTACTCTGTTGGTCCGTCATCAGCCCGAAGCTGCAGGTGAGGCCACCTGTGGGAAGTCCAAGACTCCAGACCCCAGCGAGCAGCACCCAGTTGCAGCCGATGTTCCGGAAGTTTCTGAAAAAGGCTTCCCGTGACACGTTCCTTAATGACACACAAGATCTATTGGAGAAGTGAGTACAGTGGGCAAACTGGACCAAAGGGTGAAGTCCAAGGAACCCGCAAGTTTCCTACATCCCGGACTGGCTGCAGAAGAGCTGAGAAGATGTGGCAGCTCGTTTCCAGGTCAGACTTTGTAACCAAATGCCAGGTGGGAGGACAACTAATATCTGGCAGGTGTACTCAAACTTTTGACTTACTAGAAGTACAGCTGTTCAGTTTGCTTGTCCCATAGCAAGAGTATATATTACTTTGTTTTAACCTTGAGTAGCAGTTACATGGAGGTTAGAGTTATACAAGAAGGTCAGTACCACACACGTAATAAAAACTATAACTAAGCACGGGTGCAGTATTGCTCTCATCGCTAGTTGCGTAAGCGGCAACTCCATCCATTTCCAGTCACCGTTTAACCAGCACAGGGTCAGACAGTCCTGCAAAGAACAGGGTAAAAGGCAGGTTATACCCCAGACTGTAATGTCAGACCATCCCAGGACTCTCGGGTAATTTTTAAATTCACCAGTTTTGCCGGAACTGATGAGCAGGAGTAAAACCGTGCACCATCCATGCACTCCAGCGCTGGATCTGATCCCCTGACCCAGACCCCGTAAGACCACCCACAACCCCGTTTGCTACAATAATCAACAATTGACAAGAGAGTAACTAACACTGTTACAATATCCAGCCAGGTCCACTGGAACCAGTTTGACCAGTACTGGGAAATGACGCACGAGACAAGGCTTCTGCGTGGGACGCGTGACCACAGGGAGGGGCTCTATCCGAGTGTCGTCCTCAGTGTCGTGACCCGACGCTCTGGGTTTCACCGGTACGCCAAGGAAGTGCTAGTGCCCACAAGAGTGAGACAGTGAAGGGTTAAGGTTTTTTTTTTGTTTTTTTTTTTTTTTTCCTTTTTCATAAATGAAAAAGATCTTTACTCTTCTCAGCCCTTCCCTTTATTAGAAAAGCTCTGGCTGCTCTGTGTTTATGAGAAGTTATCCTTCCATGAGCACTTATTTGTCTGTAATATTTTTCTATCCCCTGCCTTTGCTGTTCGCCAGTACTGCCTGATAAAGTATGGTAAAATCAAAGTACTCCAACAGACAAGGCCTCTCTCTAGTCTTATGCATATATATATCAACCCGGGATACTAAAATTTCCTCGGTGCTGTATAGAGCCTAAATTATATAAATTAAATGTATTCCTTTTTTTGTTTTATGCTTGTTTTATTTATAAAACATTTTTTAAAATGTATATTATCATTATCTATCACTTGGGTCAAGATCATGTCTTTTCAAATTTGCAGTTACTCTGCCAAAGGAAGGAAATCGGTAAAGTCAGTGTTTTCATAATTTTAATGTTCTGATACATTATTATTATTATTATTATTATTATTGTTATTATTGTTATTATTATTATCGAATCCTACAAACATTTTCAACGAAATATGCCTAAATAACTAATGTAAAAAAGTTTTTTCTTAGACAGCGGTGTAAAACCGATGCGCAAAACAAAATTTTGAATTTAAAGCTGTAAAGATAAATAATGTGAATCGGACAAAATTCATATTTCAGATATTGTAGGGAAACTGACATATTGTGAGAAGAAATATTTTCTTTGAGCTCGCATCAATAATTGGGAGCTTTTAAATAACCTTTTCAGATAAATAAATGAGAAATATTTCGGCTCGATTTTGTATTGATAAATATTAGAAATAAAAGAAATCGTCTGAAATGATGGAAAAATACCGCTTTATGGAGTCGTTTACTCTGTATAAAACAGTGCATAACGTTTACACTATTTCATACACAATTTCATATATTAGAAATTAATACGATTTTAAATATTTTTTAAACTGTTACTTTGTTCCGGGAGACAAACTGCAGCACAGAATAGTCGCTGCAGATTTTTTAATAAATACGAATGATTTCCATACTACAGAAAGGGCTCATATATATTTCAATAAAACATAAAATGTTCTAAAAACACCACCTCCTCTTGTTCAGTTTCCAAACCATCCGGACCCGTGTATTTTGTTCCTCTACGTTTATACTGTGAAACAATTCAATCTCGCCGCTGAACAATTTCCAAAAAAATGTTCTGTTTAAAGTTATATATATATTTTGTTTTATTTTTACTTCATTATTTCGACTAATTTTTTTTCTTCTGTTCCATTTAAAAACAGAGAAACTATACTCGTTAAGCTCTTTTTAACACTAGATATTTTCGAGATCATTCCAACAATAAATAATTCAGTGCGTTAAATTGCTAAAGTGCCTTATTACCTTAATCCCGATATTCCCGGTAAAATTCCACGTGAAAACGTGTAAAGTCTTATTGAGATGTACTCTGCAGAGTGTTTTCACCCTGCTGGAAGGAGGTGCATTTACCATGTCCACTCGTGAGTAAAACACGGGCTCTTCCTGCGGGGTGTCGGGGGCGCGCGCTCCGGGAGCTGATGTCATGTAAATTGTGCAGGCACGGGACGGGGGCGAGCGGGGGAGTTTAGTAATAATGATGTGTTAAAGTGCTCTCCCCAGAGGACCTCTCTCTCACACACACACACACACACACACACACACACACACACACACACACACACACACACAGCGTGCTCCGCCAGTGGCTATTTGGAGAGCAGAAAGTAAGTCATCGCCCTCCGTCCCGAGTCTCCATCCATGTGACCCCGGTCCTGCAAGGAGCCTCCGCTCCTCCAGCAAACGGCGAGGAACCCGGTGGCCGGCGCTCGAGCCTCGAACCCTGGACCCTGGACCGACCCGGCTTTACTTCGCAGATTTACCGCCGCCGCGGTATCCTCTGCTCCCGTCCCACGATGAGCCATGATCATGATCTGCAGCCAGGGCACCTCCGCACATGGACGAGCGCTCCTAACGACTCCACCGTCCTCATGAACGCGCACAGGTAAGTCCCACCCGATGCGCTTCTTTTCCTTCCTTCTTTTTCTTGCTGTGAAATAATCTCAAATGTGTGACATTTTCACTGCAGTAAGATGCGACACGCTGCGACCCACAGCCACGATTTCTCAAAAATCGGCGAGATCATTCTTTCGAAGCACGAGGGCGCGCGCCCCCGGAGCCCTGATTCAACGCCCGTATGATCGTCACTTCGGTGCTTCCCGAATGAGCTGTCAGGGCTTCGTCGGGGCTGACCTCTGTCTCTGACCCCGTGTTCCGTGATCCACGTGTCACGACCCCGTTATTGGCCTCCACCCCACGCACCCACGCGAGGTCCAGCCCCGGCCGCGCGGATCTTAACTCCCTTATATTCGTCCCAGTTCCGATCGGGTGTGAAACACTGATCACTTTCGACGGACGGGGCTCCTAAAAATTCTGCAAAAAAAATCAGGCTGTTTCCGATGCTGCGCTGAGTGACAGGCAGGGCGCGCGCGGGCGCGCGCACGCACTTCTTTTCGCCCTTAATTTTAATTAGGAGAAGCGCGAGTTCTGCCCCCCGCATCGAGGCCGACACTCACCTCCGCTGAGCCGGGAAGGTTTTTCCTCCACAATCCGTCCTATCAGATGTTAGATGTAAGCTGGAGTTTAGCGCGCTCGCCTCGCGCCCTTCTCGCCTCGCGACGCTTCTGTAAAACGCGCGTTTCGCGCGCAGCTTCCAAATATTGCACTGCCCTTAGCAACCTGTTGGAGAAAATAATAATAGTATTACAGTAGTAATAATCTTATTTATTGAATACACGTCATTCAGGTGTGCGAACTGCAACTGAACCGCCTCACGTAAGTGAAATAAACAGTAACTACATGGAATTGTTTCTGTTTTTTCAAAGGCTAAAATAAACAAATATAGACAGTAACGAGGAAACTTCCAGACGTGCATTTTACTTGACGTTTTACATTTTATAATTTTAATTGCCGAAATGATTCACACTGGTCCGTTGCATTCCATGCGTAACGTGAATTAATCGGAACATTTTTAGTTGCTGAGATTATTATTTCATTTATGTGTCTTACTTATTATTAATTGCATAACTTGTAACTTACCAGCGTCAAATACACATGGTGCAGTTAAGTTTCATAAAGCAGTCAGTTTGTTTTTTGCATAAATCTGCTGCTAAAACTTTATTATATAGTTTTACAAATTATTGTTTATTAAATGAAACATTTGTGATATGGTAAATGATAAAAGCATGTGACATTAATTTTTTTAAAAATTATTATTATTATTTTTGCTGCAAAGTGAGCTGTGAAGCAGATATCCTTCCTACCCTGCTGCTGGGATGTCCTTCTTGTCAAGCAATCCTATGGGGAAGGAGCAGAGTTTCCTTATGGAATCTTTCAAAGGAAACCCAGGCAGGGTATTGGCTTACTACCCCACCCCGGTACCTGGGCCTCACTTCATGGATGTCCTCAGGACCACTCGCGGTGTCTTCAGTCCCCTCAGGTCCCTGGGACGCCTGGTTTCGGACACTCCGGCCACCCTGCCCTTTAGCTTCGGCGGTCTTCCGTCCATCTTCAACCATAGCGATCACCAGCCACCCGTCCGCCCCGAGCCAGTGTGCAGCGTGGCGGGGGTCTCCTACGTGAACAGAGTCCAGGCTGACCGACAGGGCATGTTCTCCAGGCCCAAAGAGCCCAGTCCCAGAGAGACAGGACAAGTAAGGGAGTCTTTGCAGGACGTAAACACCCAAATGAGCGACATGTCTGTCCGCCCATCCTCCTCTCCGCCGAGGGACAGTCTCATCTGTCCACTCAGCTCAGGCC
Organism: Scleropages formosus; assembly: GCF_900964775.1. Taxonomy (NCBI): domain Eukaryota; kingdom Metazoa; phylum Chordata; class Actinopteri; order Osteoglossiformes; family Osteoglossidae; genus Scleropages; species Scleropages formosus. The sequence continues at coordinate 24,007,496 of NC_041814.1, forward strand.
TGATGTTGGAGAAAAGGAGCACGTACAGCTTCAGTGAGGAGGACCTTGTCATGGTGCTCTATGGCTACTGCAAGAACCAGGAGCAGAACTGTGGTCATGCCATCTCTGGAGTTGCGTTCCCCGACAGCACAGGTACGCCTCTTACTGCGTGTCCCTCAGAGTGAGTGGAAATCGTGCCTTTCATTTGGACCTCGAGTTGTGAGCGCAAATACACTAATGGTCATTTATTCTGCCGGAATCTCACAATTGTATCATTTTGCCTGTATTCTTATAAAACATGACATTTTCTATATACATTTAAGATAATTTAATAATATACCTTTCCACGAGAAGTAGTGACAACACATGTTTATTGCAGGCCCTGATAATCAGCTGAGTCTGATGGATCCAGAGGCCCTTGAATTACCGGAAGGTCAGTTGTTTTACTGTATTATTTATTTATTCTGGAAAAACCACTGAGTCTCACTCAACGATTTCTATATTTTTTAGGGCTGTCCATTCTCCAGACACAGTATGGGGGTGTCGCTCATTTTGGGGTCTTCGCAAAGGAAGGCATCATTCCCAAAGGCACCAGATTCGGGCCGTTCCGCGGAAGGTTGGTGAACACCAGTGAGATCAAGATATATGACGATAACACGCTCATGTGGGAGGTGAGAACCTGTCTGCTCACTTAGAATCTAGAAAAAAAAAAGCCCAGTGGGGAGCCAGGTGGGTAGTGGCTATGGGCATTTATATGTAATTTATTGTCGGTTCAAATCCCCATCCCTTTGTCAAAGTATTTACCCACAACGAATATGGAGGAATAGCCTGCTTTAGGAATGGGTAAATCACTGTAAGGTTCATTATCTACAATTGTAAATCATCTTGGACACAGGTGCCAGATGTTATAATAGTAGTAATAGTAACAGTAAGGTGACGAGTTGCTCTTTAGAATGGTCTTAGTGCGAAGAAGTGTTGGTGTGAACTTCCTTGATCATCTTCTGCGCACAGATCTTTGAGAACGGCCGTCTCAGCCACTTTGTGGACGGCAGGGGCACCTGCGGAAACTGGATGTCCGCGGTGAAGTGCGCCCGCTTCCCTGAGGAGCAGAACCTCCTGGCAGTCCAGAGCCGCGGTCAGATCTTCTACGAGGCGTGCAAAGAGATCCAACCCAAGCAAGAGCTCCTCGTCTGGTACGGGGACTGTTACATGCAGTTCCTGGGGATCCCGCTCACGCTGAAGGAGTTGGTGGATGAAGGCCAGGACCCAGGTCCCACTGAAGGTCAGAGGATTCAGGAAATGCCGACAAAGCATGTAGCTTGTACGAACAGACCCAGGGAAGCAGGGCATAGCGGCTAAGGGGGAGGATACGTAGCCTGAAGGGTGTTGGGTCGAGTCCCACACCCTGCTACTGCTGCAGTACCCTTGACCAAGGTATTTCTGCAGGAAAAACACCAACCGACCGAAACAAGCTAATACTTCCACTACTAATAACAATACTATTTGTTCAGCTTGCTGTTAATAGCAGAAATTATTAGAGAAATACTTTACATTAATAAGAAATGCCGAGCTTTATGCGATTGATCATCGGTTTCACTGTTGCTTGTTTTCCCTTTGATTCAAGACTCCGGCGAGGGATTTAAGTGTGAGCGCTGCGGCAAGGTGTTCGCCTACAGGTACTACCGGGAGAAACACCTCAAGTACACGCGCTGCGTGGACCAGGGCGACCGCAAGTTCCCGTGCAGCCTGTGTAACAGGTCCTTCGAGAAGCGCGACAGACTGCGAATCCACATCCTGCACGTGCACGAGAAGCACAGACCCCACAAGGTGCCGCCGCCTTTTTTACTTCTGTTTTGTTTTTCCTTCACCCACGCGCACGTCGCTTTTCCTGTAGGAGCGAATACGTGCGTTTGCGTCCAGTAATGTTATGTTATTCGCCATATTTTATTTATAATAAATGATATTGTACATAACCTCGTTGTTACTGAAAATGATGTCATTATGTGGCCATCAAATGTGAGATTCGTTGCCTGGGGCCAGGAGGTGGCGTAGTAGTTAGCGGTTGTCACCGTGTAATGTGAGAGCGAGAGCTGTCTCTTGGAGGCCACCCGAAATAAATACCCTGCTGTGTGAAATAAATACCCTGCTGTGTGAAGATTTTCTGGTTGGGCATAAACATCGGATAATTTAATACATTTAAAGGGCAAACGTTTTTCGTTCAGAAAAAAAAAAAAAAAAAAAAAAGTTAATTTTTTTGGGCGAAGTTGCATCGTAATGAACGTGTGGGTTGTGAAAGAACAGCTCCCGGGTGCTGAACACTGACGGAACGGCATCATCTCACATTTATTCATTTAGCACGCGCTTTACTCCAAGTCATAAACGGCATCATCTATAAAGCCTTTAAGTCCCCTGAATTACATTTGAACGCAACGAAACGTGTTTCCCTATGCGTTTTTTATTTACATCACGTTTGCATTTATTTATTTATCAGACACTTTTCTTCAAAGCAACTTCCACTGAACTCTATGTAGTGTTATCAGCCCACACACCTTATATTTACCAGGGTGACTTACACTGCTAGATACACTACTTACACTGGGTCGCTCATCCATACATCAGTGGAACACACTATATTCACGCGAACAGTTTAGGATTATAATTTACAGCTGTATTTGTTATAGGCATTCAGCGCGAAAACGCTTTGTCTGTCGTAATGATATTAAAAAAAGTTTTAAATAGTTGCACAGCGTCTTTTTGATATTTTAAAGTAGGCGTAAAAATGCTGGCATGCTTTTCGAATGAATAGGATGTCATTGTTCATTTTGTATTTGTTTACGTTCGATTTATTATGTGTGTATACACGTGTGTGTGTGTGTGTGTGTTACAGTGCTCCGTGTGCGGGAAGAGCTTCTCTCAGTCGTCCAGCCTGAACAAACACATGCGCGTGCACTCGGGCGAGCGCCCCTACAAGTGCGTCTACTGCAACAAGGTAAGCTGGAGCGCGCTGGGCGCGGGCACGGGCACGGGCGCGGCGCCGAGCCAGGTCTCCCAGTCCACTCGTTCCACGGTCCAAATCGCGAACTGAGAGGTCCCACTGTGAACGCGCAGCGGGGGAACACGCGCATGACAATGAGCGGGCAGATGCGCGACTCTTCTGTTTCCTAAAGTCGCGATTCGGAGTGGAATTTATGGCGTTACAAAGTGACAGAAGTTTCCCGCCTCCTCGTTGTTGTGACTGTTGTTGTGTGACACTCTGTCCAAGGTGCCTCACACTGTTAGGAAAGCAACTTTACAGTGATTTCCCCCGCAGGCTATTCTTGCTGTACCAATTAGGGGGGAGGGCCTAGATCAAGGATATGCCAACAGGAGTGGGATTCGAACCAGAAACAGTGCGATTGCGCAGCGACGGCTCTAAGCGCCACTGAACGCTACTAAATGAGTTACTTACCTGTACAAATACTGTATTTCTAGCAGTGCTGTAGTTTTTGGAAATGATTGACGGGGGAAATAGCAGTCGAGTGTTACTTTTCTAATATTTGTCGTTCACGTGTTATGAAACGTTACACTTTACAGCGATTAGTAAAAAATACAAACAAAACGCGTTATTATTTGCTTTTTCCTCTGCTTCCCAGGCGTTCACTGCCTCCAGCATCCTGCGGACCCACATCAGGCAGCACTCGGGTGAGAAACCCTTCAAGTGCAAACACTGCGGGAAAGCGTTCGCGTCCCACGCGGCCCACGACAGCCACGTGCGGCGCACACACGCCCGAGACGCGTCGCACTCGTGCGACATCTGCGGCAGCGCGTTTCGGGAACCGCAGGAGCTGCGACTGCACATCAAGTCCCACAAAGGTACCGAACGCGCTCTGCTGGGGTCCAGTTCGGTCTCGCTATGTAGTTCTGTGCCCTAATTACCTTCATTTAAAAGAAAAAAAAAGTATTCTTTTGTTGTAGTTTTTAATTATCTTACTTTGCGCATCGTTTAATTTCAGTGCTAAGACAAATTGATATAATTATATACAGGGAAGAAAGTTAACTGAAATCCCTTAAAAAACAAATTTCCATAATTCTATGAATTGCCATAAATTCCACGGATCATTTTTCCCACGGTCTACAGTAATATCCCACCAATATATCGTGGACATCGCTGTCCGGAAGGTAATTTCTCTTAGTCATTTTGTCCAACTTTGTTACTTAGTGTCGCCTTTCGCGGCACGTGCGAATGCGTCGCGAGGCCACTGTATTTGATGTGACGACACGCCGTGCTGTGATTGGAACCTGCAGAGAGGCCCCCGTCAGAAGCCCCACTTCCACCCGCGGCTCCTGCGAGCTTCCTCGTTACCCGCGAGTGTCCGAGAGCGGCGCAAAGACCCACGGGAGACTTGAACCCCCGTAGCGGGACCCCCGCGCGCACCGCCGACTACAAACACTGGAATTAAACCTCTTGGTCACAACTAAAGACGAGCGCGAGACGCACCTGACAACACGCTGCTACCCGTTTTGTTCTGTAGAGGATATGATTTCATAGATGCATTTCATGCCTTTTTTTATTAAAAAAAACATCTGTAAAACATTGTGTGCAAGACGCTTTTTTTTTGCCAATGCTATTTATGCGCGCCCATAATTTATATTCATAATGCGAATTTCACCCCCAGCTGAAAGAAATGTGTTATATTTACAGCGTTAAATATTTCAGTATAATTGTACATGATTTCTAAATATCGTAATGCTGAACCGTTATGTAAATAATGATTTATATATTATATTTTTAATATATAAATCATTATTTATCCATGTTGACCTAAGTCTTTTTGTATCACAGTTAAATGTTTGAATAAGTGACGCCTGACAGTGCACTTTTATTTAAGACTGTTAATTTTATCAGTAATATGTAGAACAAAGCTATGGCAAAAAAGAAAAAAAAAAGGCTACTGCTTTGAATCTTTACTGTAGCCTGATTTTTAAATCGGTATATTAATGTGTTTTATTTAATGTGTTTTACACTTAACGTTTTAACTGCAGTTTGCACTCCAACAACTTGTAGGTCTAAGGAATAACTTGTGCTGAGTCGGCTTCAGCATTATTTCCCTGCAGAGCAAGACTAACATTTTGAAACAATTTGGAAAGTATGCAGTTAAAGTTATTCCAGTTAAAATGATAAAATCTCCATAATATGTGGAAACACAGTGAACTACCTCTGATGGTCCCCTTTCCCAGCAGTACAGTGAGCGAGTGACTCTGCTCTCTTTCTCTCTGGCTGTAACCCTCTTTCATACGGGCTGCTGCAGAAGCCCCAGTGATTGTCTGTATGTTTCCACTGTTTTCATTTAAATTATTAATAGGCTAAAAGTATGTAATAAAATCACATGGCATGATGACAAAACCTTGCAACATTTTCCTCTGTGTCTGTCTTCATTTAATACTGTTCACGAAATGAGAATTGATAGCTATTTTTTTTGTCTCAGAATTATTACAGTGATGTAGCTCTGTCTAAAAAAAAATTAAAAAACTGGCTTGTTCTCACCTTTGAAAATAGTGAAAGATGATGTGGGAACAAAACAAAATTATTCTGTTTCTGTATTTGTTCATGTTCAATGAGTACATTTGTTGGAAAGATTTAAAAGCAAATACTTTAATGTGCATTTCTTATTGTCTGTTTAATTTTCTACAAGTTATTACTTGTAATGACATACCCTATACAAGTTTAGCTTTTTGCTGGGTATATTGTCTTGTTTAATTGAAAAGCACAGTTGTCTACTGATAAAGCCATCAGGGGAAAAAAAAATCTGAAATTACCGCAATTAACCATCACTGAAAAGTAGAACATTTGTACAGGTTCAGCTGCACCCTTTGTAAAGAAACCCAAGTGTGTGTTTCTGAAAGTCTGTTTCAGTTGGTAGTGTAGTGGTTAGCGCTGCTACCTATAGACCCAAAGGTTGCAGGTTTAAATCCTGCCTCTAACTGTAGTACCCTTGAGCAAGGTACTTATGGTGAAATTACTCCAGTAAACAAAAATGCCCAGTTTCATAAATGGGTAAATAAGTGTATCTTAATATTGTAAGCTGCTTTCCAGAAAAGTGCCAGCTAAATAAATGTAAAAGGAATGAGAGAAATGCTGTATTTTCACATACACCTTTTACACCATTCTTTACTTACCTTGGGTGACAAGCAGCGCTTCTAACAAGTTACTTCCCAGCGATGCTGCCTGTTTTCCAGAAGCTGACCTGTTTGGGCTCTGCAGTTAAATAAGTTGGGATCAAATCTTGTGGACGATGGTCACCTGAAACCTGTCTGGATTCAGCTTTGATCTAAGAATGTCGTTCAGTTTCTTTCAGAGGTGATGAAATGATCAACTATGTAAACATGATTTTGAAAAGAATGCGGCTAATAAATTATTGACAAATAGGGTCATGCCCTCAGACGGCCCTCGGGGGAGTAAGACAGATGCCAAGCAAGGGAAAGCAGCCTGCTTCTTTGCATTATCTCCTGGATGAGCGCCTTTGCAGCTGCTTGTGCAGATTGCCTTCAGTCAGTGTGTGTGTCAGAGTGTCAGACCCCCCCCCCCCCCCCCCTTCCTTAAACTCTCATGTGTGTGCTGTGCCTCCCCCCCCCACAACAAGGATTACTGGATTACTGTAAGTGGAAAGGGTGACTCAGCTTAAACGGGGGGGAGGGCTACTGTAAAGATGAGCCCACTTCTCCAGGGGGATCCTCCCAGCTGTGGTCCTTCCTGCCACCCCCTCCCCCCACCCTTTCTGTGTGTGTAACCTCTGTTTCGCTGATTAATTTTCCTGAGAAAGCGAAGCCGCTGTGAACCAGCGGAAATGGATTGAAGGACCTCAACTTCATCTCAACTGTCTGCTAAAAAAAATGGGTGGAATACTGTACGTGACATAACGCACAAAGGAGTGCTTTATTACACATCTATCTCATCACTGATTAGACTGAAGAGATGACTGGGGTCTTGGAGAAGCAATGAGGACCCTCCTCTTCTGGACAGATGAAGTAGATTGGCGAGAGTGTCCATGAGGCAGCTCTGGCCAGGGTAAAGAAATGCCCCATCACCAGATTACACACAATGGACCACCTCAATGAGGTGGTTTGAAAGCAGAGAACGTCCCAGTGAGGGGACACAAAGGCTGAGCTCCTGTGGACATCTGCTACCGTCTGATTGTCCCATCGTGTTGCCACATGTCCCAAGCGTGCTCACCCCCTCGCTGCTGTACATGCAGACACATACAGGCACCAAGCGAGAAGTAGGTAGCAGCACCTTGGTATCTACATCTCCAGTTTGACCCCACCACCATTGTTCTACACCGGAGGACCCGGCGACAACATGCGTAACAAACAGAAACGGATTCAAGAAACCTGATGATGTGTGGACAACTTTTTATACTTCGTATCACTTGCAGTGAACCCTCGGGAAACAAATCCTTCTCATATTTTAAACAGTGTGTACATGCAGTGCAAATCAAGGGTCATGTTAACATCATTTTCACTTTTGCTGATGCAGAAAAATGTAAAATGATTTATTCATTTATACAGGAGGGTTTTCTGAACCTAAACATTATGCTGTTCGCTGACCCGCTATGTTTGCCGGTGAAACTTGATGTTTTGTTTGCGGAAGCCTATCTGATTTGCATTTATATGTAGTCCAGCAGGTCCCTGCTCCTCACTGTGACAGGGGACAGCATTTGGGTCCAGTTCAATGGGCCCCCTGGTCCCGTGCATCTCCCTCACCAGTTACATACAATTACCGATGGGGCGGAGAGAGGGGGGCATAGAGGTCAGGGGTCAGGATCCAGTGGACAATTTAATTACCTCGGCACACTCCAAATGGTGGAACTATGTGATCTTTAAACAAGGAAGGGCTCAGATCAACACCTCAATGGCATGCCTGATCCGCCCTACATTCTGGCCTTCTGGGACACAGCCTGGTGGAGTGATGCGGCAGGGAATACAGCAACGCGTCGCAGACCTTTGGCAATACGTTGATACAGACAGCTGCTCGTATGAAATATATACTCCAAATGCCTTGCAGTGCTAAAAGCGGGATTTTACTATCACCCTAGTGTGATGGGTTGATTTAGGGGCCAGTTCGACAGCAGCACTTTGAACTTTTATACAGCCCTTTATAGGCATTGATTTCACACTTATCCCTCCATTCCTCAGCTCTACTCCCGGTGTGATGTTAGACCTGTTTCTACGTGCTTCAGAGATCTGTAATTTATTTTCTTATTTTAAATATGGGATATTAACGGTGTCCAATAAAAGCTATATTTCTCCATTGTTTTACTGTTCAGGTTATCCGAGGTTAACCTCCCTTACTGTGGTGATTAATCACAGAGGATAAAGACTAGACTGTAGCCCATTTCTTTCAGGTGGAAAAGCAGATACCTGTAGGGAAACATTTGTTGATTTCAATCCCCTCTTCTGAACTGAACACGTGTAGAAATGGAACTGGAACAAATGGAAATCACTACAGTCCGTAAACACAAAAAGAATTTCCTACAACCCTTCCAATATGGCCCGGAGTGATTGGGAGATTGGTTGGTGTCAACATTCACGCTCATTCAGAGAGTTTCTGAATTGAATGGCGCAAGCTAAAGCAGAGTTCCTATCCCTTTTGATGGCCTGAAGAGGAAGGTCCAAGTTTAAACTGGCTGGCCTTATGTCTCCTTGAGGGTAGCTTCCTGGAGTAACCATGCAGTGGAGTCCTTAGTGCAAGAGAAACCTGAAAAAAAAAAACTGAGGAACCCACAAGGCGAGGTGAACGGGGATGAAAAAGGAATTGTACCAAACTGGTTTGCACGCATCAAGAAGGCTTATATGAAAGGGATGTCTTGTGTTGTCATAGCACCTAAGAGTCATTAAGCAAATGGAAGTAGATGTATATTTGATGTGGTGCACATATCAAAGAGCTAGTGCAGACATGATGTATGTTCATTTAGTGTACATTTTCATCAAGGTGACGGCAAAGAAGGGCTGTGCATATCAGCAGTCTACACTGTGTCTTATGAATTTGTTAAACACTGGTTTGTAATACACATAAAAGCCCCATCCTTCAGTTTGTGTCACCGCAGCGTTACTTTTTCTGGACCTTCAGTAAAATGATCACTGATTTGAGCTATTACCTGTTTCTCAAATCTATATATGATATAATTTAAATTAATTTACTTTAGTAAAACTCATCTTAGTTTGCAAGTTTATACCGTTAACTACATTTCTGTATATTACTAAGGATATTTTAATTAAGAGGGGGCGCGGTGGCGCAGTGGGTTGGACCACAGTCCTGCTCTCCGGTGGGTCTGGGGTTCGAGTCCTGCTTGGGGTGCCTTGCGACGGACTGGCGTCCCGTCCTGGGTGTGTCCCCTCCCCTTCCGGCCTTACGCCCTGTGCTACCGGGTAGGCTCCGGTTCCCCCGTGACCCCGTATGGGACAAGCGGTTCTGAAACTGTGTGTGTGTGTGTGTGTGTGTGTGTGTGTGTATTTTAATTAATTAAATTTAATTAATTCATCAGACTTCCTGAAGTGTATCAAAGCACCTCCCTTACTGTGGTGATTAACCACAGAGGATAAGGACTAGATTGCAGCCCATTTCTTTCAGGTGGAAAAACAAACCCAGATCCAGAACCCAGGAACCCATGAACCCAGATTCCAGGTTCTGTGGTGAAAGTAGTCATATATGGGTCCTTTGCTGCGGCAAGGTTTTGTAAAAATTGGCCACAGTAGGAAAAAAGATTTAAATGGAAAAGACTGCATAGATACAGGCCCAGCTGCCCCCCTCCAGTGACTCCAGGAGAGCTGTGAAAACCGAAGGGAACCGCAACAAACTCGTACAAGCCCGAAGCTCGTCTAGCCCATCCTTGCTGAAACTCAAAGACCTTCCCGAGAGAGGCCTTACTTCTCAGTGTGTTTGACTCACAGACTCTCTCTAAGTGGCTACCTGTCAGTTCCTATTTCAGCTTCTCCCCACCGCCAACAGGAGTGCTGACCACGGCCTGATCTATTACCTGTATTGATTCCCTAATAGCTGTCAGTGCTCTGCAGGAGACTATTCTAAGATGGCCTCTAGGCTCTTAGCTGAGTGGGATCATAAACTCAGCATTAAGGGGCTCTTCCTCTGTAGTGGTTGTTGTCACTAGAAGAGTAAAAAGTCCTAGGCATTCGATGGGGGGTAATCATTGATGATTATGATGATTGCTATTGATAAACATTGTGTCAGCCTGACTTTTAAAATACGACCTTAGAGTTTTTAGCTAAATTACTGAAAACAAAAGGCATGTTGTGTAGATTAATTTAACAAAATAGCACTTTCTCACAACAGCTTGGGACAGAGCAGGAGAAACTCCTTGCATTTATTTGTCAGTGGTTTCCACAGGGATGGTGCTCCAGGCTGGATAATCTCCAGAAAGCAAAGACAAATGTTTTGAGTGTGGATTACTGGCTAGAGGGCCAGATCAAACAAAGTGAAGCTCCTCTATATTGGTGGTAGGAAGATGGCCCAGATGATGGGGGGACCAGGGGGCAGATGGCCCTGGTTGCTGCTGGGGTGGGCCAACGCAGCACCCCCCTCCCCAAGGAGAGTATTCTTTAACTCCACCCCTCTAACACGCTCTCCATACCCCAAGCTGGACTCCTATCTCCTGCCCTGAAGTGCTGAATGAAACCACAGAACCACGCTGTTTACGTTTACAGTTATTCATTTAGAGGACGCTTTTCTCCAAAGCGACATACATCTCATAGAAGATACAATGTGTGCATTACATTAGCAGAAAGAGAGATTTAGATGCAGATGCGTGATTCTTAAGTGCAGTTGGTTTGTTACTTTCCACCATATGAACCAATGTTCATCACATGAATAGCTGTATAAAACTTTATCCGAATATCGACAATTCCTTCCTAGTAATTAATATATATATTTACATTACGTTACATTACAGGAGTAGTTGCACGAAGGTTTATCCGTTGTTTAACAGGCATGATCTCAGAGTCATAGTACATGAAGATTTACACATCGCATGAATTTAGCAGATTATGGTCGAAATGAGTCCGGAGTAGGTGAGTTTTAAGACCCTTTTTAAATGTGGAAAGGCAGAAGCTTTAACCATTACGCTACCCATATACGTTAGACCCTTAACTACAAAAGACTTATTATGAAGAAGTATGTTGCAAAACCTGCTCATGAAATTAAAATATTGCTGATATCGTATGTCTGTGTGATGGACTACCGATTTAATTTCAGTAATATTTAAAAGATATATTTGTGTGAAAATAAATAATGCATTGCTATATTATAAAATATGCTGTATTATAAAATACATAAAAGTAAATGCACACTGCAGAAAAGTGGCAATTGTTTTGATTCTTCAATACAAGTACTTACGGTTTACCTCACTCCCTCGCTGCTTGTCCTTGTCAGGGTTGCAGCATTCCAACTTACCTGTTCATTGTATTTTTAAAGAAGGAACATTTGACCTTTCAACGACGCATGTATATAAGTGCTTCATAAATTTATTGCAAAAACAAGAATGCAGAACAATCTTGCAGTTACTTCTTCTCTGTACTATTAACTGTTTTACGCTTTACTACTAATTTCTAAAATAAATCCCAACAGTTAATTGTTTTGGTTTAGTTGATTGTACTTGGCAAGTAATGTATGAGTCACTGTGCAACTGTCTGAATGAAGACTTTTTATGTTTTTGTGCATTTTTTTTTTTTTTTTCCTGTCTGGAGTTTTATCAGAACTGGTCAAAATTTGAGCTAACATATTGTACTTTTAAAAATGCACACCTATTACCTTTGCTGTAAAAGCACTCTATATGCTGTTGCGCATCATCCTGGCATTTGAGAGTGAAGGCACAGTTGTGTCTTCAGTGTTTTATGCACAGCGCCTTTGTTCTGTCGCCACCATGATCCCAGCTTGTGTTGGAGCCATACGGTGCCCAGTGGAGGGTTAGAGACAGAATGATTTGCAGCTCTTCCTGTGGTTATGACCTGTGTAATGGGAGCTGGAAGAATCCCCCTCCCTTCCTCAACCATTAAAGCCAAGACCCTCACTTCACCTGATGCCCTGATGGCACACAGCCACACATGTGCACGCCTCCCCTGCGATCGCTGATGTTCATATCAGACGTGGAAAAGGACTGCTGACGTTTTGGTGACGTGGGAGTTGGTCTGAGTTAGGGTTCTGACAAATCGCTGGTGGTGGATACGATGCTGGGCTGTGACAAGACCCTAATTTCGACTCTGAATGGCCCTTAGTGTGTGACGCTGTAAGAGTGTGTGTTACACGGCTCTGTTGTGCGGATGGGAAGATAACTGTAAGTAACTTTGTATAGCGCATCAAGCGTTGTAAGATACCTTGGACAAAGGCGTCAACTAAGTATGAGTTAGTAATAATGATGAAGGAATAGAAGTAGAAGATGAAGACAGCAGAGTGGGTGCAGCACTGCATGGTGATGCTGGAAGAGTGGGCTCCGTCACTCCCTGCCACCAGCTCAGCTGTAACATTTCTGTACTACTGCAGTAAGGCTTCCTTGTCTTACCTTTCTGGACCCGTTTACCATTGGTGGATGGCAGCCCACACAAACATGTTAGCATCAACATGATGCCATGTATCTCTCCAGCCACGGAATTTCACTGCATCGTGCGGTGTGTAATGTATAATGTGGCATGCATTTATTTTATTTTCTTGTAAACTTACTCTATATTGTGTAGGGAGGAAGAACAGTGGACAGTAGTCAGTATGCCGGGGATGCTGCCACCTTGCAAACTGATGGTCTTGGGTTTGAATCCCACCCCATGCTGTAGTAACATAAGTAAAGGTCGTTATCCCAAATTCCTGCAGCGAAAGTACCAAGCTTTCTATTTGTGTAAATAATGGTAAGTACCTCGGTGTTGAACAAACCTAACATTGTACATCAACCCGGGCAAAGCATCAGATAAATAAAGTATTATGCTGATGATAAACTAATCTCAATGCAGATTGCTGTGTTAAATGCTTGTCATAGCCAGTGGCGTATGATGGTGCACACTTTGGAAAGGAAATTAAAACAAGGATGCCATATAAATTAATAAAATAGAGCAAAAGATGTAATAAACAATGATGAGTAGTCAAATAATGAGTGTTACCGAAGGTATATTCGTGACGGGACCTCAGTCCACGTGATTGGTTTAGCTGGTTTAGCTGGTTTAGGTTTGTCATTCTGATGTGTTTCCTTTCAGTATGAGGCTGGACAGAGGGAAGGGAATATCCCACATCAGTCTGTGTTTCCCATCTGGGGGAAGGACACAAAGTGTCAGGCCTCCTGGACCGTCCGGGCCTGAATTATCCAACATAATCCCTTCATTTTTACATTTAATCCAGCAGTTAAACGTGTCCAGTGGACGCAGGGAGGGGAACACCGCCGGCAGTTATCGTGCTCCGTCTCTGGCCAAACACAGCCTTGTTTGCTCTGTGTGCAGCTGCTGGAAATTGGACAGGGGGCCAGCTTCGCTGTGGTTTGGACTGGATTAGCTAATAAGCGCTGGGTTTCGGTCCTTCAACACCACCATTACCAGCGTGGGCGGAAAGGGATAATAATCAATTCCCCTGTGGCTGATCTGGTGTGATGAGCTCCAGTGAGCTCTGGTACAGGGTTACCCTGCAAGGCCCACACCCACCACCCCCCCCAGCCCAGTTCAATGATGGATGGAGGGATCGCGCTCACTCCTGTCTATCAGGCTACCGACACGACTTCATCTGCCCTTTGGCACACGTGTGCCTTCTCCTACTACTGTGCCACATTGTCCTTCCGCCAATAGTCCTTGGGGTTCGAACGCAGGAGTAAGGTGATGGGCAGAGGCAGGAGGCGTGAGAGACACACCCATCCATTGGTAATCGCTGGAGTGGGCAGGACAGCGCGGTAATGACAGTGGGCTTGGTCTCCCCTGAGGGGCTCACTGACTGATGGACTCAAGGCCTGGGAAGCTCCCTGCTGCCAGCTGTGAGAAGCTGACCACTCACTGTCCTCAGTGCGAGCTCTGCCCCTCTGCCCCACTCCTTTTCCCCCTTCATGGTAACTTTGTGCACCCCAAGAACTCATCGCCATCCAGACTTCGCTTCCAAACGCTGATCTTTTTTGCGCTGCGTTGAGGACGGAATGGCTGGAAAGGAGAGTAGCTGGAAAACGGCGCTCCTTCATGACTAGACAAGTCCATTTACGCCGGGGCGCCGTCACTGAATGTGCACCCTGTTAATGACACATGACGGCGAGCGATGATCGAGGCCCACGTGCAGGAAGCTGGCGGTGTCCGATGGAAAAGGCCGCGTGGCCCATCCCCTCCGCTCTTCCCCTCAAGGATTTTTTATGGGGACCTGCAAGACAAATGTTCCAGGCGCAATGAAACATTCATGAAGCTTTACTCCCATCTAATGTACCCTAACAGGCTGAATGGCCTCTCTACCCTAGTTACACCTCTTGTTCCCGGCATCTAACTCCTTAACACCCTTCTCCTACTGCCTTTTATGCCCTTTTGGCACTTTATGTACTGTGTTATTTTACTCACGTAGCTTGGGCTGGAATAAAGACGTAAACTATACATTTGACAACATATAAGTGCAAAAACATAGATGTTTAGAAATACTTATCCTAATAGCTTGAGTATAACTTAATCTTTTCAGTCCTGGCCATTTTTCACTGCAATTTAAATTCAAAAGTCAAGAAAAAATAGTTTAAAAAAATATATATATATAATTTCTGAAACTGTTTCCCTAGTGAAACTCCCATGTTCAGCACACTGTGCTCAGTCCCATAAACCTACGCACCACTTTTTGTAACCCAATTCTTCAAAGAAAATTGGCTTCTTAATGTTTTTCTCACTTGTGAAAAAGGCCCCGTTAATGTTTAAGATTGGACAGCTGATATGAACAAGACTGCTGCGCTCAAATGGATGGGCAGGAGTGGAGGGACAGCCCACCGCCGAACCCCCCGCACTAAGTTGCGTGACCTCGGACTGTCATTGCATCGTGGAGAAGACTAGCTGGGCATGGGGGGGGGGGGGGGGCTCCATTAAAGTCCTTGAATTAATGTTAAAACCAGCTCCCTCCTGGGACACCATCTCCCAAAAAAATGCCACCCCCATCTCCTCGCCACCCCTAGGGAGCGTGTTTTACAGCTCCCCCCGGCCGACTCTCCTGTTTACACCGTTGTTAAAAATGCCAGATGCTACTGGGGTCTGTGTTACAGTGTAGATTTCGATACGTTTTGCACAAAACCTATTTTCAAATCATTGAGACAAAAAGCCAGAATCACAGAAAAGAAGGGCTTCACGCTGACAAATGCAAACATTTTTTTTTTCAACTTGTAACTGCACAGTGATGCTACAGCTGTGTATATTTCTGCATCCTTCAAAACACTATTTGTCATGTTCAGTCTGAAGAGGAATTGTATGTATCAGCAGTATATTCTCACAAGGTAATTGTCATTTGTTAACTCTAATTAACATGTCATTTAAATGACAGTCCTATTTCTTCTGTTTCCCGTATTCGAAAGCGCTAAACAATCAAAGTCAAACCGGAATTTCTAATTAAGGTGTTCACACCGGAAAGGAATTTTATTTCCGAAAGGTTGTTTTTATTGGGCACGTTCAAACTGGGGGTGATGAAAAAGGGGTCCAGACCCTTTCATAAAGAGGGGGTTGGCTTTGTCTATTTGAAAACGTGGAGCAGAGTGCGCTTTCCCAGGTAGCGTGGGGGTTGGGTGGCTGAGTGGTCATCGCCTGGATAGCGGATCAATGGCACTGAAATGGAGAATGCCCCCCCACTCACGAGAGCCAGTCACGCTAATGGGCCAGAACATCATTTTAAAGCTGGCTTCCCATAAGCGCCGGATGGGGTCGCAGCATCCGACTCAGTCAAAACAAACCGAATGAAGGGGAAGGGGGGCCTACATGCCCCCACACACACACCACCCAGCCGTACACTCTTCATTAGCAGCACGTCAAGCATCCGAGATGGGAGGTCGGGTTAATGTAATAGTCATGTCCTTGGTTCGAAAGCACCTTTTTACGAAAAGGCTGATAAAACAATGCTTCCCGCGTCACCCGTGCAGGACCACAATAAAAGCCCGAAGTCCACGGTGCCGTCATCTTGAGTGAGAAAGCTGCACGTGCCAGAAATTTTTTCTAGAGTGCGCAAGGGGTCTAATGGGGGGTGCGATGCCACAGCGGCGCAGTGGGATTGGCCAGCTCCTGCTCTCTGGGGGGTGGCGGGGTCGAGTCCGGCTTGGGGTGCTCTGCGACGGCCTGGCGTCCCGTCCTGGGTGTGTCCCCTTCAACTCCGGCCTCGCGCCCTGTGTTGCCGGGTTAGGCTCCGGTTTGCTGCGACCCCGCTTGGGAAAAGCGGTTTCGGTGTGTGCGCGCAATGGGTCTGCATACAGAAACACCTCTGCAGTAATCCAGCTTTATTCCGCTGAAGTGACATTTACCCGTTTTCCTCGCGTCGTTCAAAAATTCACAATTTGACGTTTCAATTCGTGCACCAGGGAGGCTCACGGTGTCATAATCATGATCTCAAAGTTATAAGTTCGAGGCCCAAGAACACAGCTGCTGTAGTCCCCTTGAGCAAAGTACATGTCCCCAGTATCACCCATGATATATTCATCTTTGGAATAACTGTGTCTCTTCCGCAGAAGCCTGATGCTTAATCAACTGGGCAACAGCAACGATAACAATAACTGGTGGGTATTAGTCTTTGAAAAGAACAGGTGTGCTGTACGTGCGGGGATGCGGACCTGCTCAAGGGGACTCCTTGACTTCCCGAGTCCATGCTGCCTCGGTTGTGTTCCAGGGTGTCTTCAGATGGGCCCTTCAAGGTGGAGGAAGAGAGGGATTGGGATCACAGTGTATTAGCTGACTGGTCAATGATCAGAGTGTAGCATCTTTGGATTTGTATGCATTATTCACACTTGTATATGCAAGCAATTCCCATTAATCTCAGAAATGAAATCACTTCTCTCTGGTTCGCAAAGACTGAAGGCCATAAGGTCATCACACTGGGACCAGTAGTTAGTGTGTTCGTTACAGCCATCAACATCCCCGATTTGAATGACATACTCCTGCTGCAGTGTCCTTGCTCAAGGTACTTGAATCGCTCTAGTAAAAATTACCCTGCTGCATAAATGAGCAAATCGTGGTAAGTGGCTTATTGCAGAAACCCACACCGTGCTTCGCTTCGGTGCGTAAAAGAATAATTCCAGATGAATAAGTAATAACTGTGAAAATCTCGCTGCTCTGCAGACACCTACATAAATAAGTATAGAGATCATCAGTGTAAAAATTTGCTCTGTTATGAGCTGCTCTATTATTTCCTTGTAATAGTTGAGGTATGTGGCATGAAAATGGTCTGTACTGTTTTCCTAGGGGGGTGGAGAAGACATTTGGTCATCTTGCTAGCGGCGTCCCCCGGATCGTCCTCCTACAAATGACAGGCCGTGCTTTTCTCTGTCTCGCTCTCTTTTGTTCATCCTTGCATCTCTCTGCATCGGCGCCCCATTGATTGGAATTAGTAAGTTAATAAGGTTGGGGCTAATTCATCAGCGGGCTAGAGACTGGAACTGCAGAGCGAGGCTTAATCAAGTCATCAGGGCTCCCGAAGCATGAAGGATGTAATTAAAGGAAAAGGCTGCGTGTTAGATAGTAACAGGAGCCTAGGCTGGGCCCGCTGGACAGAGATAGAGAACTTCCATTTTCCCGTCGCCTCTCCCGTGGTGTAAATCAGCGTGCGGGAGGGAGGGAGGGGAGAGGAGAGCTGGCCAAGCAGCTCCTGATGGATGAGGAGCACGAGAAGGCGAGGCTTCGTCAACACGGGTGATTTGGATTGGTGGCCAAGACGTATGTTTGTGTTTCGCGCAGAGCTGAGCGGGTTTCTCGCTTGGAACGCGATAAAAAGCCCGTCCACAGTGTGAGATTGGATTGGGGGGAGACCTTATTTACACCACAAGCAGTCGCTGTTCTCCAAGTTTGGAACGATGAACCCTGTGGTGTAACGAGTTTATAAAGGACATTTTTTTGCCTTCGTTTTTTTTTCCCAGTTTTTGCGGATTTGCTTGTCTTTGTCGCTTTCCTTCGCTTCAAATCGTAAAAGAAATGATGAGAATTAGAAGAAATCACAGTCGATCGCAGCGTCTTAATGCTGTTTTATCAACCCTGATTGGCTGAAACGGAGGATTCAATCCCACAGCTGTTGCTTGGATATTTCTGTAGTTTCGGAACTGGAACTGTGACCTGAGGGTTATGGGTTCAAATCCCACAAGAGTTGTGCTACTGCACCTGTAAACCTGTGGTTAATCTGAATTGTTTCACTAAAATACCCAGCTGCTCAGACTGCCGAAAGGTAAACTTGCGATCCTCTTTCAGTTACAACATCGGCCAAAACACACACACACACTCTCTCTCTCTTAACTGTTTGTCCCATACGGGGTCGCGGGGAACCAGAGCCTAGCCCAGCAACTCAGGGCGTAAGGCCGGAGGGGGAGGGGACACACCCAGGACGGGACGCCAGTCCGTCGCAAGGCACCCCAAGCGGGACTCGAATCCCAGACCCACTGGGGAGCAGGACCCGGTCAAACCCACTGCGCCACCACGCCCCCCGTCGGCCAAACCATTGAGAAATAATAAAAATCAAATCAAAATTTTCTCAAAAAGGATTCTGCAAACTTTCATTTTCCACTGGGCAACAGGTTTGATTGTGCTAAAAGATTACCAATGGTGACCGAAAGGCTGTTGGATCAAATCACTGTGCCCCTGACTATAGAGCTGAATCACTTCAGTTAAAAGCAGAAAGTATAAAGAATTACTAGGGTAAGAGTTGTGCTGTCAGTAATCTGGAATAAAACCAAGTAAATAAACCACGGTAAGATGAATCAGAGGTCCTGCACAACCGAAGGCAATGCGTCAGCCCTCCGACGGTCACTGATCCAAACGCAGGACCGCTGGCCGGTGATACATTCACCCTTCGTTAAAAAGCTGCCGCCTCCCCAGCCCCCCCCTCGCCGCCACACAATGACAGATACAACACCAATAATTACCCTCATCATCTTCCTCAGTATTTCACCGATTCGACAGATCCGCTATTGAAAGGCACGCTGCTCGGAGAAGGATGGCCTTATTTGAGGCTGACGTGGAAGCGTCACACTGGGTGGATTTACAGCTGCTGCCCCCCCGAAGCGGGGAGGTGAATATTGGCTGCCCACCCAAGACAACAACTTCTGTCTCTCGTGAACGGGAGTGGGAAACTCGTTAAAACGTTCAAAGTTCTGGATTTGTTTTCATTGGCGATGAAGTGGAACCTACACACAGAGAGATTAATGAGCGCAGCGAGTGATATGTGCTGATATGAAGTGTGATCAGGGACTGCGATCAAAAGGACATACGCTATTTCTTTCGCCTGATTTTACCGAAAAATCCGTTTCCATTACCGCGCTCCATATGCTGTTCACCGTGACGGTAAGGGGTTGGGTAATTCTCTTTTAAACATGTTGTGATGAATATGTCTGCAAATTGGAATTGTGTCCACATCCAGCCCAAGGTGACCGTGACGGAGTCCAGAGGAACAATTACGGTTGTCCCTCCTCTCGGATTCTGGACTGAAACTGTATTAATGAGGTCCCTGGGTAAAGAGCGCAAGACACACTTCCACTGTATGATTTTGAGAGAGCTATTAGGTTCCCTTGTCGTTGGGGGGGGGGGGCGGGGGGTGCAGCCAGCGGTTAACTGATGGACCCGCCCATTCCTCTTAGCGGCCTGTCGTTCCCATCCAATGGGGCGCGTGGCCACCGCGCTCAGGTGCTATACCCCTGTGACCCATTAGCTGGAGTCCTGTCCACTAGGCCACGTCTCGCAATCTGTGCAGCGTGCCCCTAATGAAGGTTTTGACTTTTGCTTGAGTGACTGAACATGCGGTAATTGCGGTGACTGTTTTCTTTACATGCACCTTGTCCCTGCCGTCCCCCCTCCAATGAATCGGTGGATCTTCGGCTGTTTGCTAGTTAGCGTAACCATTTATCCCTGCAGGTGTGGTAGGCACCTGACAAAAGACATTACTGTCACCTGCGATCGCGAGGCATGCAGAACGCCCATGTCACACCAACCCAGAGGCCTGAAGCCCTCTCTTTGCCTGGTGGATGTCTGAAGGTTTCCTTGGCACTGTAGAGTCGTGGTCACATTAGAAGGAGAGAAAGGTAAAAAAGACAGTGTTAGATTTCGGTGTGGTGGGGCGGCAGGTTTGGCCGGTGCCCGCTGTGTGGTGGCTCTGGGGTTCGAGCCCTGCTTGAGGTACCTTGTGATGAACTGGTGTCCTGTCTTGGGTGTGTCCCCTTCCCCTTTGACCTTGTGCCTGTGTTGTTGGGGTAGGCTCAGGACAAGCAGTTGTTGATGTTGGTTAGTTGGGAGATTTCAGCAGTGCATGTATAAGGCGTACCTTTGCTTGACCCACCTGTTGGAGAACACCTGTCGACCTGCTATGGACCTTGGCCTTCTAAGTCCCAGCTTTGGCCTCCCAGCAACCCCAGGACACATATTATGAATTATGCAGATTCAGCTTACTGCAAGCCATCTGAGAACAGACATTCTGCCGACTTGAAGACAGCTCCGCGAGGGTCAGAACTACTCAGGCTTGTTGATCTATCCGGGGCTTGTCAAAGGTAACATGTTCGCGTAGTCCGAGGCCTCAGATACCCCCTCCTAGCCAGCAGTGCCAAGACCCCACACTGAAGACTCATAGATCTGTTGACTTATTTGATCGCTGGAGCTCACGATCAATAGAGGCAAACCACAAAGCATCTACTTAAACAGGCTGATCATTAATCTTGCCTGAGATGCATAAATACAGTGCAGCGGAAACTTGTTGGTGTGTCTTACCGCTGAGGCCCACGCACAGAGATCACATAATTGTACCATTGAATGGGTACGGGGGCGGGGATCAAATCCCACCGGCACGCTTCAGAAGCCCAGTATTCAGCCCTTCTGGATCAGCGCAGCAGGCAGTATCCTTGGAAGGGCTGGCAGAGCCCCGCCCTCTAATCAGCGTAAGGACGGCCCCCCGTTACCATGGGTCATTCCCGCCAATTTGAGAGTGTTGCGAAAAGCCGTTGCTCTTTCTTTAGTCCGTGAAATTCCTGGCATCCGTTCCCTGCCTAAGCGAGGCACGGCGCCAGCGTTGATGCAAGAGCAGTTCTCATCTGGAAGAAACCCAGTTGTTTGTTTTGTCTTCGTTTAGATGAGGCTGTAGTTCAGCCACGGCCGTGAAGATGCTAAAATGACGACTTTCTTGCAAACCGAGCATCGCTTTCCGGACACTGAGTCTCGTGGTTGGGCACAGAGGAAGCGGTAATGTGTCTGTAAGCAGCGCACTTCTCTCCCCGACAGTCCTCGACCCTGTTAACCCCATCTCTTTCCTCATGCCCCTTGTAGCTCACATGTCACGTGATGTAAATGTACTTTGCTCACCTTTCCTTTGAGGAAACTTACCGTCTCTTGTCAGTAAAATGAGCTACAGTGTTCTGTCCTCTAAGCCACCTGTTGTTGCCATTGTCACCCGTTATTCAGCTGATACCTTTATCCTTCACAGCTCATAATGTTCGGTTTCACACACAAAGCTTTGTATACTGATGTACCTGTTCACACAGCTGGATAATTTTTACTCTATTCATTCAGGTACGTATCCTTGATCAAGGGTACTGTAATGAGAGCAGGGATTCGAACCCAGGTTCTTCAGCTGCAAAGCAACGAGCTATAACCATTTCATCACCTCCTGTCACATGTAACCTCTATTAAAACGCTACGTGAGCTGTGATCAGATTTATCAGCGATCCACATTTACTTGACTGGGGTAACACTCTCCGTTGTGCCCAGGACTGCTCTTCGACGCAACGATTGTCAGAGCGCTTGTCTCTGTTTTCGTTTGTTGAATTTCCAAAACGGCTCCCCTTTCCTCCCATCATGGTTTTGCAAATCTACTCCACAGTCAATGACAACATCTATGCCACAGCCTGTGGTAGAACACATCACCGGTAATGTGAGCTCACTGAAAGTGCTGCTGAGAGGCAGACACCTGAGCATCTTTACACGGCCGTATAAAAGTTATCCCCCCCAACGAGACACACACACGCACTGCAGCAACACCGGGTGCCGAAGTGCTAATTGTGTTCCTTTCGGCCTTTGTGCCACAGCGCGCTCATGGACTGGGGCTGAATGGGGGCGCCACGTGGAGGCACGGGGCCTTCCAAACACGGACACGTGCGCTGCACAAAGGAGCGCACCCCCCCCAACACCCCCAGCTCAAGCCAAAGAAAATACAGCATAGTAATTACGCCACAAACACCCCTGTCTCCGAAGAGGGGCGGCCCTGCTCTCTTTACAGCTGCTCTTCCACTGTGGGATCATTGTATGCAGAGCTGGGGAGGGGGGTGCGGTGGACAACCCCCCCCAGTTAAGATCTGCCACTCCATATGTCTCAACTCCCTCTGTGCAAACATGGAGAGAAATGCGGAGGCCATTGTTCTGGAGAAGTTCTCCCTCAAGAGCATTCGGAATTGAGAGGGGCTCACACTGCTGGAGGTGCACAGGGGTGGAGGTGTATTCTGGGCCCACGACTGCCTGAAAGCCAGTGACATCGATGAGGAGAATCCCTTTGGAGATGCCTTCCGTACAGCATTTCGTTATTGTAATGAAATATTTCTGTTTTATATTGAGGGCAGCATTCGGTAAGAGCTTCGGACTAATTGCAGACTGTTTGCTTTTGTTCTGACCACGTGTAAAGTGTGTAAAGTGTGCGGGCCGCTCTCTACACTTTAGGGAGGGTGGGTAATGAGGGCAGTTTAACGAGTGGCGTAAAAGAGGTGAGAGCTGTAAGAGGGTTACAGACACGGAGCAAGGTGGGGTGCTAGGATGGGAAAGTGGGGGAGCGGGCCACACAGAGTGACCACTATTCAGATGTATCCAGATGGACTCAGGCTCATTAGGGAAGATGCACCAATTACAGGGTGACTTTGTCATTGGGCCATGGAGGGGGGCTATAAGGCCTTATTTACTGTAAGCCTCTCAGGTTCCAGCCAGATCCATTTGGTTAAAGAATGCAAAAGTGCTACACATCCGCCCCACGGGATGCCTGTGTCAATCAGGGAAAAGGATTCAAATCATTTCTTTCCTTTCTTCTCTCTCAGATTGTGAGCTTGAACAGGGGATCTCAGCTCAGCATGGCCTCAAACACCAGAGTTTCAACGTGTCTTTGGATCCATGTCTCCAACCAGCTGGGAAAAGTGTATGGGCCAACCCCATGGGGTAGCAGGTAGTGTCTTCGGACTGGGAGGTTGCAGGTTCAAATCCCACCTCCTGCTGTCGCACCATGAGTAAGACCCTTTGGAGAAAACATGAGCTGAAAGAGTCAATGTATGTTGAGCTTTCTAGAAGGTGGTCCTAGCATCTCCGCAGACGACATACTGTAGGAAAGTGCTATTTCAAAGTCTTGGTACCAAACCAAACATGAACAGTTTACCCATCTGTGTGTTTCCAAAGTTATGCATGAAGTAACAGTCAGTGAGTTATTCTGTTGACAACTAAGGTGGCTTTCAATGTTGGAGATGTTAACCAAGCTACTTACAGTTACTGACTGAGTTATACTGCAGGGTAATTTTTACTGTAACAAATCAGGGTAAAGGTACTTTGCTCAGGAGTACTACAGTTGGGGTGGATGTTCACACCCAGGTCCTTCGCTGCAAGGTGACAGCTTTGACCACTGCTCATATCCTGTTGCCGCCAATCTTTCAACAAATCAGTAAGAAACCTAAATATATCATTGCTTTTACCAGTATATAACTTCTCTGCACATCCTTTGAAAATACAGGTGAAAAGTGAATGTTAAAGGAGCAGGCATTCGCCGCTGCTGTGTACCCCTGCCTGAACCCATGCGTGACGTCTCCAAAAGTATCTTGGGCGTCCCATGCAAGCTCAGCTTTCAGAGAACCATCTGGAGATTTCTTTTCTCATGCTCAGACCTGGGGTCAAACTGGCTGAAGGAGGCATGTTGTGTTTAAGAATCTAGATCCATAAGTCAGGCTCGAATTATAGAAAGGGAAGTAACCCCAAACCGAGGTAAAACTGTTTCTTACTGCGGAAAGATTTGTTAAAACAATTTTCAGTTTTCGAAATAAAACTGATTTATTCCCGTTTTTCAAGGTGCAAAGGCTGTAGGTGATGCAATGGTTAGGGCTGCCACTTTGAACTCAAGGACCCGGGTTTGACTCTCACCTCCTGCTACAATACCGTTGACTAAGGTATTTACCCCAAATTGATACAGTAAAAATTACCCCACTGTATAAAATAAAACACTTGCAAACCTGTCGCTGTTAGTTGCATCTGAGGTAAGTGTCCCATTCCTAGGGATGTATCCAAAAGCCTATCATCGTGAGATGTGGTTGAGAGTCTATGGTGAAGCTTTGGTGGAGTGTGTGTGGTACAGCTTTTCACTCCGTAATGCGGCTGCACAGTTTTTTTTTTTTTCACATTTTACCAGGTCTTTCCCAGCCACCAATCTGGGCAACTCCAGAATGACTTACTTGGTTCACCTCCTCCAACATCTCCGCAGTCTTCAGCTAGATAATGTGAACCACCTGAATGATCACATCAAATACAAAAAGGTCAGTGATTTTGCATTTATTACAAAACAGACACACAACTCATATAATGTTGTTGAAATTTTATATTTTTTGCTGTTTTGGTGAGTAGAATGAAAATGGGATGATGTCAATGGAGGGGGGGTGGTAACAAGTCTGAATTTTCTTCATAATAATGACAATGGGTTTCTCACTTTACAAGCTTTTGATTTCTGACAGCAAATTACCTCTGTAAATCAATGGATGGTGCACTTACTCCAAGTTTCTCCAGTAAACATCTAAGTAAGAGATCTAAGTGATGTTTACTAGCTTTTGGATAAATGCCTTTCTTAAGCAAATGCACTTAAATAAGCAAAGATTGCATCTTAAGTGATGCTGCTGTTCACAACCATGAGTGTTTGGTAGGGTCTCTCAGCATTTCCCTGCAATTTGAATTGGCCCCACCCACTCTGATCATGTCAGTGTAAGAGCAATAAGGGTGCTGGCCACGACAAGACTCCACTGGCCTCATTAATTACTCATGGAGCCGTGGTTGTCCAAGCAAGAAGCGCTAGAGGGAGAGTGACCATGAAAGCACAGTGCTGCTTCCCGGGGCATCGGAGAGTTCATAGGGAAGCATAACAAACTCAACGTACCAAAGTCCGACCAAAGACAAACAAACCCAAAAAGTGCAAAACCTGAAAAAGCCGTCCTTGTTGTGGTGAGAGGATGTCATCTGAGCAGTCGTTTTACTCCGGCTCATAAACCATAGTGGTCATGTGGTGGTCCATCCCCGTCTCTGACCAAAAACATGAGCTGCCAGTGTACTTCTTTCTACCTCCCTCTTTTTTTCCACCAATGTTACTATCATCATGGTCCCAGAGACCACCTTTCACATCCAAAAAAACAATCTCCAGCTGTTAGCTATAGCTTTCCATTTCATAAATAGGCTGCTTGGAGCTTTTAGTTGTGCTCATTGACTTTGGAGCCTTTAACCACCGGTGAGCAATTTAGAGCCCATGGGTATCTCATGAATAACACACAGGAGCACACCCTCCTGAGCAATCTCCCTGGATTGTGGCGAGCAATCCCGGGGTACATCTCAGTCTGGTCTTTTCTCGATGGAGAAAAAATGTGTCCCTGGCTTCAGGGTATCTCTGTTTCAGATGAGTGTAGCTAACCTATTAGGGTAATTAGCACCATTCATATGGAGATAGTTGTCTTTATAAATAACAAATGTTTGGTGGCTTCTTTGAAAATGTAAAGAGTGTCGTGTTTTTTTTTAAGGGGACAATACTTGGGGGGGTGGCCCGTATCCATCTCTTTAAAGTCCCTCACTGAGACTGTGTTTACTGTAAACTCTGTCATACCTGGCTGGGCATTAGAGGGGATGGAGCCAAAATGCCCCCTGCTCATGTCTTCTGCCCCATTTATTTTTCCTTCAGATACTGATAAATATAAAGTACATGAATTTAATCTTATTTTGATGTCAAAATGGTGCTGAATTTCAGAAGAGTCTGAGTTATTAATTTAGGTTCCCACAGCAATTTATAGTGATTTACACATTGATACAGTTGGGTAATTCCTTACTCTATCAATTCATTGTAGGTACCATGATCGAGGGCGCTACAGTCGGTCCTTCAATAACAAAATGAGAGCTCTAAGTACTGTACCATGTGCTGACCACGTAAAGTTCTACCCATCGCAGCTGTCAGAATGAGGGGAATCCAGCTGAAAGCCATGACGTATCACTGCATTTCGGGGCCACTACTGAATATAACTGTTTCTATTCTGCTTGACATTCATACATGGTGTAAAGTGCATTCATCATGCAGTCATTACCATCAGCGGGAGTGATTCAAGTGTAGGATTATTGTTATTCTTCTCTATCTATTCAGGTGACCCTTTTGTCCAAGGCAACAATGTTAGGTTTGTACAAGACGTGATGGGTGCAGTATGTGCCGTATGTGCTTAGGACTGCTGTCGATGCGCTGTAACAAATCTGAACGTATCGCGGCTGGATACATCTTTGTTACTTGACGTTGCCTGCTGTTGTAGAAGGATGCAGGCAGGGTGCCCACGCACCTCTGTCGAGCAGATGGACATTTGTAAGCAACCCCCAGGGATGTATTGCTGTCAGGGACTCTGCATCCCACGGAGGGAAGTCCTCACCTGGGTCTCACAAGAGGGGGGCGTCGGTGGGTGTGAGGGCCTCTGGGGGTCTTTATTTCCGAGGTAAGAGCAGGAGGAGTAGGCCTTGAAGGTCTCCATAGGGCTCAATTCGAACCCTCGCTTCCCCAGAAATGAGAGTGGGCTGGTCCCCCCACAATGCAGGACACCCGTGAGGTCACATACGGTGGAAAAAGGACTTTCCTGCACAAAGAGCCCGAGGCGGTTGAATGAGGAAAGTTCCCTTTTTTTCCAAACCCGATTCTGCAACCGAAGGGGCTCGTGTTGTGACCGACGGGGTAAATCCATTTGCTAATGAAGACGAGCGTGGTAAAGACAGCGGGAGAGAGCCGCCTTCGCCCTCCAATCTCGGAGAGACGCGGAGCGGTCCGTCACGAGCGAGAACACGACAGGTCCGTATTGCAGTTACAATTACAGTACGGACCCAGGTGCCGCTTCCGGAAAGCTCCAAGCCGGTGCTTTGCGATTTTCTTTCACAGCTCGACGGGCAGACGAGTCGCATTCACGACCAGACGGGCCTTCATTACAAATTCCTGTAATGCCAATAATGTTCTGTGCTGATAGCAGGAAAGACGTGTCTGGACTGGGGCAGCGGCGCGGCATCTCCCGCTTCGTCGGCGGCGGGCCAAGGCCACGGACCCCCCACCCTGCCAGTCAGAATGGGGGGGGGGTGTGGGGGGGGCCCATTACTCACATCTCACCCAGCAGACATGATCTCAAACACATGTCTAACCACTTTGACGGCCAGGCAGACTGTGGAAGGGTTTGAAAGGCACGCGCGCGCGCGCGCACACACACACACACACACACACACACAAATAGCAATGTAGAGCCACCAATTCAGCTGCCACCCTGTGCTATTTCCAGTTTCACCCTGATCATATCTACTGCCAGTGACTCCATGTGTGACTCGGTTACACTCTAGAGTAGCGTTTCAAGGTGTAAAACATCGAAATTCAACATCATAACCTACGCTGCGCTCAGGATACATGCAGACTATTCAGGGTGTGTGATGTTCGAAAGGAGAGTGTTATATTCTCTTAGCTTGTCTACTGATCTTGCCCATTTTGTAAAAAAAAAAAAAAAAAATCCCTTTTCCACAGCAAAGATGCACTTATTCGAAATAATAAAATCATTGTTGTTATTAACCACAATTTACCTGAGGTGGTAGGATTGTACAGAAAGCTAAATATAATGATTTACCCTTTTGTGCAATGCCTACTCAAGAGGCTCAGAACACATGTCCTTACCGCAGGTGCTGCAGTGAAAACAGGGATTCGAACCCAGGACCTTAAATTTGGAAGACATGCGTCCTAACCATCCATATCCACACTGCATAGGTATTGAACAAGTGCTCTTAAATTGAGATGAGATTGAGCTCATACCCTAATGCTAAATTAAATGTTAGATTGTTAAAAAAGCCCCAACCTGCACTATGCACAGTTACTACTTAGAGGAATCATCTGAGCTGGACATTTTTGGGGCCACAGCGCCACCTAGAGGTGTAAGCAGTCAGACACCCTTGAAGAAAAGCAGAGGAAGCTGAGAAATTGAAGATGGTCTATAAATACCAGGGACCAGTTTGTGTTTCTCCTGCTGTGATTGACAAGAAGGGAGTGAAGGTGGAGTGAATGGGGCAGCTGGTAATGTAGCAGTTAGAGGTGCTGCCTTCGGAGCCTAAGGTCGTAGGTTTAAATCCCACTTCCAGGTACGGTACCCTTGAGTAAGGTATTTACCCTAAATTGCTCTAGTGAAGTTTCCCAGGTATATAAACAGGTAAATAACACTATAAGGTGTTTTGGAGGAAAGTGTCAGATAAATGAAAGATCACACAGGTAGTGCTGAAGGACTGTATGCTCTGGTTATTGCAGAAATCGTACCATAGGTACTTGACTCTGACGGGTGTGATTTTAGCAGACAATCCACGTATATTTATGCACTACTTGTAGCACACACTGATTCCACAAACTCGTTGCCTGACGGGCTGGGCACAGTGAACAGGCTCTCATTGGGATTTAGGCTCTCTGTGTCCAGAAAGGTGTGTCACTGTTCCAAAGCAGGGGGGGGTGGTCCTTTCTCTGAGTAAATAAACAATCCCTCCAAATGCATTTGTTCAGTGCAGCCAACCGTGGTCAAATTTTCCATCATTTTTTGGGATAATATAATTACTGTTATTGCAGAGGACAAGCATGAAGTTCCTTTGGTTTAGCTGGCAGAGTACTAAACTTTAAGCCTCTAATATATTTATTTATTATGAAAATATGTAGTATATTTGCATATACTGTACAAGGAATTTGAGTGGCTTTTGCTCTTCACATTCACTTACATTTACATTTATTCCTTTAACTGACACTTTTCTCCAAAGCAAGCTACACTTTCAGTTATTTACCTATTTATACAGCTGGACAGTTTTACTCAGGCAAATTAGAGTAAATACCTTGCTCAAAGTACAAGGTACCATAAAAGAACAACATCAAAGTACTAAAGCATGAAGTAACAAAGGGCAAAGAAAATACCGTAAGTACCATGCAAATAGCGCAATTATTTTACAGAGATCTGCGTGCGCATATTTAAGTATAAAAACCATAATGAGCGCTTTTGCTCGTCTCTGATTCTGCTCTGATGTGTGATGTCTCTGTCGAGCTTCTCCACAAGCTCCTTCTTCGATTGCATCTCTGCTTTCTCCTTGTCTCTCTTAGCAGCACACATTTCCCCTGCTTCTTCCCTTTCTGTACCATTCATTTCCCTGCTTCTTTGCCATTTTCAGTTTTACTGCTACTACTAGTCCTGACTTTATAATAAAACAAAAGGAAAGGTATCTTCCTTCCTATATCTTCCCCTGCTTTCCTTTTCATCATGCTCTAGACAAACACACCTATCAAGAAACACTTTTATTATTAGTAAATTGAATAGCTACTTACAAAAAAACAGCGAGAGACTCATGTGGTAACGTTTATGAGGTAACATGATTATTTTAAATTAGCTAGCAGTTGCACTGCTGCAGTAACTTTAGCTAACATTAGCTTAGCCTAAGTTACGCGATATTAAGCTAACATTTGTATCTTATGAGGAAACATCACAGTACCTCAAATTTTCACAACACGGTAGATATAAATGATGTAGAATAAGGATCATATTAAATGATATTATAATGTTTTTACAGACATTTCTAGGTACTGTCTATCCATCCATCTTCCTCCCCTATCCGAGACCGGGTCGCGGGGGCAGTAGTCCGAGCAGAGCCCCCCAGACTTCCCTCTCCCCGCACACCTCCTCCAGCTCCTCTGGGGGAACCCCAAGGCGTTCCCAGGCCAGCCGGGAGACATAGTCTCTCCAACGTGTCCTGGGTCTGCCCCGAGGCCTCCTCCCAGTGGGACAAGCCCGGAACACCTCCCCAGGGAGGCGTCCAGGAGGCATCTGGAACAGATGCCCGAGCCACCTCAACTGGCTCCTCTCGATGCGGAGGAGCAGCGGCTCTACTCCGAGCTCCTCACCCTATGCCTAAGGGTGCGCCCAGCCACTCTGCGGAGGAAACTCATTTCTGCCGCTTGTATCCGCGATCTCATTCTTTCGGTCATGATCCAGAGTTCATGACCATAGGTGAGGGTAGGAACGTAGATCGACCGGTAAATTGAGAGCTTCGCCTTACAACTCAGCTTCCTCTTCACCACAACAGACCGGTACAATGACCGCATTACTGCGGACGCCGCACCAATCCATCTGTCAACCTGCCGCTCCATTTTTCCCTCACTCGTGAACAAGACCCCGAGATACTTAAACTCCTCCACTTGAGGGAGCAACTCCTCCCTAACCCGGAGGGGGCAATCCACCTTTTTCCGACTGAGAACCATGGCCTCGGATTTGGAGGTGCTGATTCTCATCCCCGCCGCTTCGCACTCGGCTGCAAACCTCTCCAGTGCACGCCGTAAGTCTTGATTCGATGAAGCCAACAGGACCACATCGTCCGCAAAAAGCAGAGACGAGATCTCGCGGCCACCAAAACAGACATCCTCCGTTCCCTGACTGCGCCTAGAAATCCTGTCCATAAAGATAATGAACAGAATCGGTGACAAAGGGCAGCCCTGGCGGAGACCAACATGCACCGGGAACAGGTCTGACTTACTGCTGGCAATGCGAACCAAGCTCCTGCTCCAGTCATACAGGAAACGAACAGCTCGTAGGAGCGAGCCCCGAACCCCATAATCCTGAAGTACCCCCCATAGGATCCCACGAGGGACACGGTCCAATGCCTTCTCCAGGTCCACAAACACATGTGGACTGGTTGGGCAAACTCCCACGAACCCTCCAGCACCCTAGTGAGGGTATAGAGCTGGTCCAGTGTTCCACGGCCAGGGCGAAAACCGCATTGCTCCTCCTCAGGAGGAGGAGGAGCATTTCTAGGTACTGTCACTGTAATTTCTTGTGTACATTTGTAATAAATGAATTCTGCAGAATTTATAGAATTTCTGTCTGTAGAGTTTGCTTTTGGTACAGCATGTTACTGTCAGTTATGATTTTTTTTGGTCACCCCAGTGAAATCACTGGATTTTACCTGGCCACCCCTGAAAAAAAGGTTCTGACTATTCCCCTGTTCTTGAGGAAAAAATCTGTTTTTACCTTGTTTTCAGTATCCTCATTGCCCTGTTTAGCTTCTCGCCAAGGAAATCTTATGGGGTGGGGTTAGGGTTAGGTTCAGGTCCCCGTGGGGCTGGTGTTTTACTTTAAAAGAAGATTTTATAGTAATTAAGGACTGAACTGGGACTTGGATTTATAAGGTGAAAAAATGTGAATTTTACTGCTCAGTTGAAACATGGCAACACTGGTAAGACTGAAAGGTACCATGCTAAAATAATCCGAAATACAGTGATGTCCAGATGTAATAATTTAACAAATATCTTAAGATTTTAATGCCCTTTGATAGGTCAGTTGGAAGAGTGGAGGGACTGTAGTGATCCTGTTGCTGTCATTCTTAGGTCACCAGGTCAAATCCGACTTGAACGAGTGGATGCATCCGCGAC
The DNA here is from genome assembly GCF_900964775.1 of Scleropages formosus. Lineage (NCBI taxonomy): Eukaryota > Metazoa > Chordata > Actinopteri > Osteoglossiformes > Osteoglossidae > Scleropages > Scleropages formosus. The sequence goes on from NC_041814.1 coordinate 24,039,315, forward strand.
AGCAGGTACCATGGTATTTACAGTATTGCCTTCCACTCAAAGGACCCAGGTTTGAGTCCTACTTCTTGCTGTACCATCCTTGATCAAGGTACTAACCCTGAACTGATACAGCAGAAATTACTGAGAAATTAGTGGCTCAATAACTGTAATTAGGCGTTTCGCAATATTTGTTGCTTTGACGAAAGGCATCATATAAAAGAATACATAGTAACAGTAACAGAGCATTTGAGGCAGGATTCATCTTCCCCAGAGATCTATTTTGGTCTCCTGAATACATACTAGTGTTTTCTGAACCGGGGTGTATTCGAATTAACCATAATATTAGTAGCAGCACTCATAGGAGTAGTACACAAATTGGGGGGGGGCATGATCCCTCTGGCATGTCTCTGAACGGTACCTCTTAATTTTGTAGCTTGTCAGTGATGCAGAACACTCACAGCTTGACATAACTTTGGGTTCATGTGGATGATGATGATGATGATGATGATGATAATAATAATAATAATAATAATAATAGTAATAATAATAAGAAAAATAAAATGATTTGGAAAATTTGGTGTCTTACCAGCTTTTTCAGCTGCACATTAGGTTCTTTGAGAGGTAACACTGAATCTTGCAGGAATATGACGCCAAATTTGTAACTTTTCACCTGTCAGAGACAGATGTGACCCTGCTTGACCTGCAACCATATCAGATCTCACCACCAGGGGGCGCAACGTTCCCTTGAAGAAGTGACTACTGGACGTTTACATTTTACATTTCCTTTTTGATAGTATCGGATCAGTGAGCTATTCAAGTGTAGTATTGTAATATTAAATGTAATATAAATGTAATATTAAAATTGCATAAATTCGTGTGAACATTACATTATATTTAATTTTTATAAATAAATGTGTTTTTCCGCAATGTTCGCAAGAAGAAAGATGCACTTCTGTAAGGAATGAATTTCACCGAAGGCAATGTTTCTGTATGGCAATGGCAGCACAGTGCTTAGTACAGGCAACAGCAGACCTTGACAGGTAGAAATGAACATATTGAGTGTGTCATTGTGCTCATCGGGAATTGTGCCCGATTCCCATCAGCCCTCAGCTGAGCCCAGTGGTGCAAATCATTCACAAAGTGCAAGAACGTGCAGGTTTCCTGGGCCGAGTCGAGACCGGGGGGACGGAACCACACACAGTTCTGGGACAGGATATATTTGATGGTATCTGGGTTTATTCTCTACAAACTGATTCGGTTAGTTGCAAAGTTCTCCATAAAAAATATTCAAAGTTTAAGCCCAGAGATATGATTCCGGTGCACGGGAAACACTTGAGCAGGGGGCACAAAATGCACACCACAAAGTTTTTAAAAAGCACCCAGTACTTAAGAAAAAAGCCTTTCCACAATGTGATTATGTTCTGTTTTCTGTCTGATTGTTTATTGACCTCTGCTAGAAAAATGGCCCAGTGCTCTTTCCAGGGCTAAACCCCTCCACGCCGCTCAGAGGTCAGAGGTCACAAGTTACGGCAGGGAGGGCATCTACTTAACAGCGTACAACGCGTCCTCGCGCTGCAGGCACACGCTCAACAAGAAACACATCTGTGAGATGTCCGTGCAGGTCAGCAGCAGGGGCCAAGGGTGCGGAGAGTGTTTTTACACTGTTTTTCCTTTTCCTTGAATAGGAATTAAAGAATGTGGTATTTGCTGAGGAATGTGGACCCCTGAGTGCCCCCCACATAGCATCCATCAATCTATTCTCAATAACCTCTTGTCCAGTGAAGGACACTGTGGTCCGGCGTCTGTCCTGGAAGTACAGGGTGTGAGGCAGAATAGACCGTGGAAGGGACACTGGTCCATTGCAGGGCAATCACACACCCTCATTGACTCAAACACACAGTACAGTTCATTTAGAGTCACCTATTCGTGAAACACATTGGACTGTGGTAGGAAACCAGAGCACCCAGAGGATGCTGACACAAACACAAGGAGAACACACGGATGCCACACACACTGAGCTCCTTTCAAACCCACACTGGAACCCACAGCCCGGGAGCTGTGAGTCGCTGGTGCACCCCGCTGCGCCACTGTGCTGCCAATCCCTCACACTGCAGTAAACCCCTTCCCCTGAACTCAACTCAAGACTCTCCAGTCGCCCGTGTGCAGTATTCCGCAGGGGAAACGCTGTGGAATTCGGAGCAACGTGTCACTTTGGCAGCACCATTCCTCAGCTCCTGGGGGCCCCGCTGCTTTGCCAGACATTTCAGCTGCATCTGACCTTGAGTGTATCTCTTTGTGCTGCTTCACACTCACAACACACACTAGCAAACAGAGCTGACATACCCTGGAACAGGGAAGGAACTTCTCAAACGCAGACAGTCGCAAACGGGGAATATTTCAAATGAACAATGCGCTGCTTTCAGGCAGCAGTAGGGTAAATAAATTGGTGTTTCAGCATGAGAAACAGCAGAGACGCCTATTTGTGATTGAGACTTAGAAGCAAGACTATTTAGATTTAGAGGATCTATGTTATTTCTGGCTTTTGTGTAACTTCGGTGGAACTTCTGCGGGACATCAGGTAATACAGTAGTTGGCAATGTTGCCTTTGGGCTCGGTGGTTGCAGGTTTGAACCCCACCCTCTGATGTGACACATTGGAAAAAGGTGCTTGTCCTGAACTACTCCACAAAAAAATATTACCCAGCTGAATAAAAGGTAAATAAATGTAAGTCGCTTGACATTGCAGGTCACTTAGGAGAAAATGCTATATGAATGAATGTAATGCAGCTTCAAGGCTTTGCAATGCTTTTACTTTAAATCACTGGGATAAATTTCAGGGGATATGGGTTCTCCACTTTGATTATGGGTGTTACAGCAAGGTAGATTATGTGGCATTATGGAACAGAAATATCTGTAATACATATGTATGACAGATACAGTATATACTGAATGTAATTACAAGCATCAATCAATGATGTGGCACAATATGATTGATGTAACAGCTACAGTGAATAGTTACAGGATCTTTGAACAGGTTTGAGCCGAGAAAATAAATAATAGTAACACCAGTTTCAACAAACATTAGCAGAAAGACTTGATTTGTTTAGTTATGAAAGAGCAAATAAAACAGATGCATATCTTTGACTAGATGGAAGTGTAATGTGTTCTGTCTCACCCCCTGGGGCCCGAAATTATGTGTCCTGGTCTTTTCATCTCCAAAATGAATGACTGAATAATTTAAGTCCAAAACTGTGGGATATGTATTACGTATTAACTACCTGTTCTCAAGTTTCTGATGACATCAGTCATATGCAAAGTATGGTATAACAGAATCTTTGACGACGGTGCATAACTATGATTGTAGAAAATGAATTCCCCTGTGCTTAGGGGTAGCTGGTAGCGTAGCAGTTAGAGCTGCTTTCTTTGGCCCTGAATGTTATAGGTTTGAATCCCACCTCCAACTGCAGTACCCTTGATCAAGGAATTTACCCTAAGTTGCTCCAGTAAAATTTCCCAGCTGTATAAATAGATGAATAATTGTAATCTGCTTTGGAGAAAAGAGTCAGCTAAATGAATAACATGTGAATGCTTCTATAATAACAATACAGGTGGAATAAACATGAAATAAGATTTAAAAAAAGAGTAGACAGAAAAATCAGTAAAAAGTAAAACATTCCAATAGTTAATGTAATACATCAGTCAATGGCTTTGAATAGTAACTTGTGGAGACATGTTTCTAAGTTCAGTCATTTTACACACACACACACACACACACACACACACACATTGGCTGAAGCTGCTTGTCTCCAGTGGGGTTGTGGCGAACTGGAGCCTAGACCAGCAGCGCAGGGTGTAGGGCTGGACACATACACACACACACACACACTCAGGATGGGATGTCAGTCCGTTGCAAGGCACCCCAAGCAGGACTCTAACCCCCGACCCGGCCAAACCTGCTGCGCCACCGCACCCCCCTACTGCCCCCTTACTGCCCCCCTTCAGTAATTTTAAATTTGTCTATTGTAGGTCGAATTTTATTAAACGTCTTAGAGATTTTTTAAATTATTATGGGTATATGAAAGACCTTTACAGAACCTACTCACTGAATATATAAGGGAAGCTCAGTATTATTATTCTTTAATTGGCTGTATAGTGGGGGGGTATGGTGGCGCAGTGGGTTGGACCACAGTCCTGCTCTCCGATGGGTCTGGGGTTCGAGTCCCCCTTGGGGTGCCTTGTGACGGACTGGCGTCCCGTCCTGGGTGTGTCCCCTCCCCCTCCGGCCTTACGCCCTGTGTTACCGGGTTGGCTCCGGTTCCCCGTGACCCCATATGGGACAAGCGGTTCTGAAAATGTGTGTGTGTGGCTGTATAGTATAGATAATGAAGTAGATTGAAAACAGCCAGACAAAAAAAATGTGGCTCATGTTCATGCGGTGAATCAATTGACAGGCTGTGCTGAATAGATTGCGGAGGTGACATTTTCTTTCTGTAATTTTACATAAGTCTTTATTTTGATGTTGTTTTAAGTTAATGATAGACAATGAAATAACTGTCTTGTGAGAGACTTAGACAGCCTGTCCTTCCTCACATAGTATGTTTCCAGGAATGGCTCTAGAACACAGTGATCTTACATAGTACATTGAATAAATAAGCTCTTACAGAAAATATTAAATTCATTATAGCTTTATCTGAGATTTTTCCAGAACCTATCTCACGAATAAATTGAGGCACATCTCTATTATTAAACATTCATTGATTGTGACATAACCGTACAGCTGAGTTCCAATTTACAGACAAATTGAGTTACAAACAGACTTCCAGTCCCAGTAGTGTTTCTAAGCCAAACCCCAGTGTTTATGTGCAATTTGTATTATGGTATATGCAAACCAAACCAGTTACGCTTTTTCTTTAAAAAAAAAAAAAAAAAAAAAAACATTAAAATCTTTCCCCATTATTGATTTTTCTCCTTCCAAGCTTAAATGGAAAAATGACAAATGTGCAACAAGAGCAGGAGGCAGTTGACAATAATGTGGTGCATTGATTTCTCATGGTGACTGACCCCCGCATCCTTTAAGATGATTACATTCAATATTTCAGTGTCTAGCTCAGAGTTCTGGGATTCCTCCCCCCTCCCCCGCTACTGGGCTCCGTCGGTCATCAGTGGAGTTAATGAATAAGAAACCAATATGTGGATGATGCGCCACCCCCACACCCACCCCTCGCCCATCCTTTGGAGGCAATAGAGGAATAACCCAGAGGAGAGCAGTCCGTTTTACTAACAGCCGGTGGTAACAACTCAATCTGACTCTGTGCAGGAGAAAAGGGGTGCTGTGGGTGGCCTTTTTGCTGAAACATCTCACACCTGACTTGCAGGTAACAGGTGCACTCAGCTGCTTTGGTAAACCCACTTGTAAAAACGGTTCCACTTCAGGTGAAAGGTCACATTAATGCAGCGGAGTAACAGCTTGCCAGGTACTGAGGTCGACAAAAAACCGCGGCGACAGTACGGTATTGGAGGGACGCATTAGTTTTGCTCAATCACTGGGGAACTTGTGACTCTGCTCATGTGGCCTATGGGTAAAACAGTGTGTTTCGATGCATTGAAAAGTTTAAATCATCAGTACATGATCAACTTTGAAACATGAACTCTGTCTGCACCCAAAGACTTTCAGATCCCCTGGCTGCGGGGCATCGATGTTTTCCCACATGGCTGCAGCTCCCAGGCGATTCTCGCACAAAGAAAGTGCAGCATTGGCACCCTTCGGTCCCACTGGCGACACTGAATGGAGCCAGTTCTCCCAGTAGTGGGTCAGCGCTAGGGTCAACGCTAGGGTCAGCGCGAGGCTCAGCCGCTCGCTCACACGTGACAAGAGCACGCTGGGACGTGTAGTCCGAAACGCAAACGCCGTCGCCTTTAATTGGGAGGAGAAACACGCCGTCTCTCAGGAGGTTAAACCGAATATTTGTTTAATCCTAACGAAGCGTCTCCGCAGCGCCGTCTGCGTTTCGTGCGAAGGGAGAAAGTGAGTGTATTTCTCAGAAAAAGATAAGAGCCCGAAATTCGACGGGAAAAGACTACAAATCCCAGAACACCCTAGGGCGCAGAGTCCCTGTCCTCCGTAAGCCGCTCTCCATCGCACTGAGCGGCCGGTCCGGTTAGGGGGTGACAGCAGCCAACCTCCTCTCCCAGCGTGAGTACACCCCTCTCCGCTGCCGAGGACACGTTCTGTCCCCTCGTGTGCGGCATCATCCCGCGAGGCGTAGGTTTCGCAGCCGCATTCTCATTTTGCACCACAAATGTGAATGCGGTGTACCTACCTGCTGCCAGTTCACGCCGGGCAGGTCGCTATGATTTACAAGAAAAAGAAGCACAGTGATTTGCTCGTTGTTGCGGCTGGGCTATTGTTTAGAACCTGTAACAAACGCGTTTTGCATGTATTTGATGTTATTATTGGCGGGGATTGCATTGTGTTAAATACGTCGCCAGATTTTACACTTAATAATAAATATGTACAGCACACGCTTGAAAATTTGGTGTAACGGGCACGAGCCGCCGCTTTGAATGAACGCGTCGTTTTTTTTTTCTTTCTTTCTTTCTTTGGTAGCACGCACGCGGCAGCCTGCGATAACCGTTTTATCTTTTTTCTGCGTTGCCGCGTTATTATTTTTCTGAATGAGTTGCTCCGTCTGTGTCTGTCCCTCCCTGTGGTGCAGGACAGCGCTCGGCTGCCGCCGGAGACCCGCATGATCGGGATCGAGCTGGACGAGCGAGGCAAGGGGCTGCGGCTCGGCGGACGGAGCGCGCGCTGACCGGTAAACAAAAGAGGCGGCGAAACGGAACGGATCCCATTGGCGCGAGGGCGCCGCGAGCGGCGATGCGCGCGACGCGGACGGCGCGCGCCCTGCCACACGGAGCATCGTCTCGCGGAGCCCGGGCAGCGGCGGCAGCGGCGGCGGCTGCCGCTGCTCTTGCGGGAGCTGCGTAATTTTCATCATCATCATCATCATCATCACCGTCGTTATTTTCCCACGCGTGGTCGGATTCCGAGAGACACGATGAGACGGGGATTCCGCAGTGTCCGTGATATCGGCAATAAGAAGAAAAAAATGAATGGATATTTGAAAGGTGGTTTTGTGTGAAGAGAAGAGTGAGCAGAGGGTGTGTGTGAGTGAGTGAGTGAGTGAGTGAGTGAGTGAGTGAGTGAGAGAGAGAGAGAGAGAGAGAGAGAGAGAGAGAGAGAGAGAGAGAGAGTGCGAGCGCCCGTTAGAGAGAGGGACACAGGGCTGCCCTGCAAACAGCAATGCAGATGCATCATGTTGGGAGCTGAAGGGGCCCACGCTGCTTCCTGTCATCTGCACCTCATCACGCTCCTTCCTGCCTTCGGCGCTTCTCTGCGGCACCTGCGCGTGGTCCGCGTTTAGCCGCCGCCAGCCCTCCTCCGGGACCGCCATGGCCTCGTCCGATAACGACGGGTCCGGGAGCGACGTGTCCGAGCGCGCGGACGCCGGCGCCTGCTTCAAATCCAAAAGTTTACCCATCCTCAACGGCTCGTGTCCGACAGCGGGCGACAAGATGGAGCTGAGCCTCGTCAACGCGACGCAGACGTCCGTCGACGTCGGCCGGAGCTCCGGGTTCGGCGACGCCCCGCGGAAGGCCGATCCGAGCCGGCCGGACTCTCCGAGCCAGACTGACCTCTCGCCCTCCGTCTCCAGCATGTTGGCCTTGAGCAGCTCGGCGAAAACCGACGCCGACGGCGCCAAGAGCAAAAAGCCGAGGTTCTCCCTGTCGAGGTTCGTTCGCTTTCCCGCCAGGAAGTACATCGGCGTGATCCTGGCCGACTCGCGTTGCTTCCTGTTCTGCATGTGCTACCTGACGTTCATCCAGTCCCTCATGGTGTCTGGATACCTGAGCAGCGTCATCACCACCATCGAGAAGCGCTACAGCCTGCGCAGCTCCGAGTCGGGGCTGCTCGTCAGCTGCTTCGACATCGGCAGCCTGCTCGTGGTCGTCTTCATCAGCTACTTCGGCGGTCGCGGGCAGAGGCCGCGCTGGCTGGCGGCGGGCGGCGTCTTCATCGCCGCGGGAGCCGCCCTCTTCTCGCTGCCCCACTTCATCTCCCCACCCTACCAGATCCAGGAGGTGAACTCGTCCACGGCCAACGAGGGCCTGTGCCTCAACGGCAACGCCAGCTCCCGGGACCCGGCCGAGGGCTCCTCCTGCCCCCGGGACCAGGAGGGCAACGACCACTCCGTGTACGTGGCCCTCTTCATCTGTGCCCAGATCCTGGTGGGCATGGGCTCGACCCCCATCTACACCCTGGGACCAACGTACCTGGATGACAACGTCAAGAAAGAGAACGCCTCTCTTTACTTGGGTGAGGGAATGAGGTTTTAATTTGTTTTTGTTTTTTTCTTTTTTTTTTTTTGCTTGGCTTTACTTTTTGTTTTCGGCGGACTGGGTTCCGTGCGGAACCGAAGATGAAGTGTTTCCTTGATGTGCTGTGAGCTCCGACCCGGCGGGTGTCGAGGGAGCTGTCGCCGTGTTGGTTGTTGGGTTGCGTGTGGCAGTTTGCCCAACAAGCGAGTTGCACGGTGTTTTCGCTCTTTGAGTCGACGTGAACCCGAGCTCCGGCGACGGCTGCAGGGGACGCCGGGCCTTTTTCTGCAGCTAAGTAGTAAAGTCAGTCCGAACAAAGAATCCCACGTGGTGGGTGGACGGTTGGTGAGGGGTGTCGGAGAGAAATGGCGCTGCCTTGTGCGCAGTGATCTTACAAACGATAACAGCCTTGGATTTTATTGTTTTTATTTGATTTATTTTTCTATTCTTTGCTCTGGAGCATTCAGAGCAGGCATTACATGCGTTCGAATCCGGCTCGATCTGCGTGGCCTTCGAGTGGCTTTCCTCCACGTGCTCTGGTTTCCTCCCACAGTCCAACGATGCGTTTCAGGTGAACCGGTGTCTCCGAGTCGCACTTTGTGTTCGATTGCACCGCGATGGACTGTTGTCCCGTCCGGAGCGTACCCTGCCTCGTGCCCCTTGTCTCCGCGATAGGTTCTGGACCACCGTGACCCTGCACCGGACTACCGGTTACTGATAATGAACTACTCGACATCTGAAGATTCGTAAAAGGTCTGCTGTTTAGATTGGTTCGCTGTTACCGTGACTTTTCTTTGCTTCTCCAGCTCATTTAATATTTTGGCTCAAGTGGGCCCGAAAAGGTTACGGCCAAAAATTATGCGTGGATTTGCATCGTATCTGTTTTCATTTTGTCCTCATTTTCATTTGGAGATGTTGCGGTTTTTGCTCCGAGCTCAGTCGGAATTTGACAGATTACTATGATCATCACTCACACTTGTTTATTAGGTTCCCTGTTTCTCCTCGATCGGCGGGAAAGTGGCCACCGCTCGGCTAATTAAAAGGTAGCGGACGTAGGACCGGTGGGCTTGACCCGTGGGGGCAGGGAGAGCAGAGTCTCTGCTGCGTTTACTGATGCTTTCACGCTGTCAGGGGCGGCACCCTTCTGCAAGGCCCCCCCGCGAGACCCTAGCTGGTGCTGCGACAGCCTCCATGCTGCGCGAAAGGCTCAGCGGCACCGGCAGCAGGGTGGGGTCTGTCTGCTCTGGGCTGAACGCTTTACGTTGGTCGGGACAGGTTGGGACCCACTGCTCTCTCAGGCCTGTCCACCAACCTCTCATCGCACCCCGTGACCTCTCGTGACCCCTCGTCCTTGTGCTTGGCATTTGCAGCACCGCAGAAACTCCGCTGCTTGATAGACTTTGCATGGTGCAGGGGGTGGGCATCCAAAGCAGTCCTTATTTTCTGCAGTTTGTATCACTATCTTTCCAGTTCTGGCAAGTTTCCTCAAGGATGATACAAAAAGGCTGCAACTTGGGACTTGCACCAGCGACCTTCTGGCCACGAGTGCACTTCCTTAAGCGCCGCGCAGCTTCTAGTGAGAAAAGGCGGTGGAGGACGGGTGGCCAATGTTGGGATTGTGCCGGACACATCCTGCTAACCTCTTTCTTGCCGGGTGGTCCCGCACGTGTTGGGTATGTCGGTATTTCGCAGGCGTGGACGGGGCCAGCGTGTTTCAGGATGCGATGCGCCAAGCGGAATCGCTCGCGGCGACCGTTCACCTCTCCGGTGACACAGCGAGCTGTCATCGCGCTTGGGTTCGAGAAATGCGTTCTGACCATATGTGAAATAAATTTTGCTTGGCCCAATTAAATTCAGTTTCTTCAGGGGTTTGGAGCTGCAGATCTCGTTTTGGGTGGTTTAAGGTGAGAAGCGCAGCTTTTACTCCTATGTTACACCTTTCCAGCACGTGTCGACGTAACGGTGGCAGTGGTGAGGCAGGGTGACAGACGGTGCAAAACGCGGCGTCCCTTCGCGGCTCTGACCTTGGAGTCCGCTCTCCCGGCTCCCCAGGTAACCCGGCCTCTCGACACCGCAACGAATTTGCAGCTGCGGACAATGCTCGCCGACGGTCACGTCCGATGCGTTCCCGCCTCCCGTCCCCAGTGGGTACCGGTTGCTGAATGAGTCACCGCTGGACGTGATCGCAGTGAACCACAGGCCCACAGTTTCCTCCTGCTCAAAAACACCTCTGTCGTTGAACCACGCTGTGAAATGTAAAATGTTGGCGCGCAGCAGCTTGCTCAGGCATGCTGGCTTTCGCGGTGAGGTGATGGTGGGCGGGGCTATAGGGATGGGGGGGCAGGTGCAAACTAATTTTATTTCTCAACTTCTGCTCATCGGTTGGTGATTTGTTGGGGTGGGGGCTTCACGCTATCCGTACAGTGGTTCTGCTCCAACAGTGGAGAACTCGAGCAGTCACCCCCCCCCCCCCCCCCCCCCCCTTTTTGTTTGTGCAAGTTTCTGTTACGTTAATTCTTGGCTTTCTTAGTACATTCAGCCCTCATATAATTGGGGCCTGTACGCTAAAAACTGCAGCAACGACTTATGTGGATATTAAAAATATATAACCTTTTTGTTAACACAGCCTTTTTATTTCGGTTAATGGCATTTGCAGCTGTTTTATGGTCATTTTACTTCCGCAATTGGCATTTCATGCTGTGCATCTGCAAATATGATGTATTTGGTATTCTTTTCATGCGTCATGGGGACAGGAATAAGCGCTTTGTGTTTCAAACCTAAAAGGTTTCTACTCTCAGGTGTGGCAATCTCATGATTTTCTGGCTAATTCTAGTGTATGAACCTCTGCATTTCCCAGGAAACAACAAGCGGTACCGTAAATAGAGCCTTAATGTGGTGCTCGAATGAAGCTCGTCTAGCGTTGGGAGCCGTACGAAGCACCTCTCGCGGCAGCGTCTGTGTGCCTTGCGGAGTGAAAAGTGTAGCCGGAGATCCTGTAAACTTTATTTCTTCAACGGATGTCTCTGGTTTTGCTCTCAGTTCATGTTCTGTAAAGTGTGAAGCAAGCAGAACCCCCCCCTTCAAAAAAAGACTAAAACTAAAGGTGAATATGAGATGTATCAGAAGGTACGCCGGTGGTGGGCAACTAAAATCTGCAAATACACAAACACAATGACCAGCTCCTGTCCAAAATCATTAACATAATGCATCAAATGCTTATTAAGGATAATTAGATAACATGGTAAGGAATGATGGGAAGAGTCCCCCTCCCCCCTTTTGGTATCAGTGTGTCTTAAAAGGCTACAAATGAAGCGCAAAAGGTATCGGGGGGGGGGGGGAATAAATTTAAAGATCATGTTTATAGTCTGGGAGCTGATAATTTTTTTTTTTCTTTGTTAAATAACTAATTCACTGCCCTCACAACGGGAATATCTCAACGGTGATTTCATGGAATGGTGTACATTTTCGTGTGTGTGTGTGTGTGTGTGTGTGTGTGTGTGTCTCAACACGATGGCCCGACTCCTCTCTTCAGCCCGAGCCGATCCTGCACCACATAGCCAGCCTAAACCCAGGGTGCTCGGTGCTCTCCTCCGTTAATTTTAGAAAGAGAACAGCTGCTCCAGGTTCACCTTCCCGCTCCTCGTGTGTGTGTGTGTGTGTGTGCGTGTGCGAGGGTCCGCTCTGGGTGACGCAGTCATTTTTAGCTGTGCCGAGGGGGAAATGCTGCAAAGGGGGCGTGTCTCAGGCTGCTCCAACCTGCCACGCTCCGTCCATTCCCTTGTTTTCCCACCCGTACCCGCTGTTTGTATTCCTGAGACGGCCCTTTTTGAAGTCTCTTTCTGGGGGGGATGTTAAAGTAACCTTCATTCCATGGGGAAAATGAATAGGTCTGACGGCTATACGGTACTAAAGTGTAATATTTGTTTTTGAAAATTTCTAGAGTCTCTCTTGAAATATCCCGGTTTTCCTTTACGTTAAAATCATAACCCGAGTGAAGTGTACGTGTGATGTAGACTAGGTAATGAATGCTTTCTGTTTGTCCCACTTATCCGTCTTTCTTTGTGCCATTTGTAAGTGTGAAAAGACAGTTTTATTGCACGGTGGCTTTATCCTTCCCTGTGAGACAGTTAATTGCGATGAAAGAATTAAATTAATCCTAATTAGCTGGCATTCACATGGCTGAACAACAGTGGATGTCAGGTTGAACGAGTCACGCTGGCTTATTCAAGGGTTTAACAAACTTGTCATTGACTACAAGGGTTTAGGTCTCGCTGACAGCTGGATTTTCATCTATTGGTTGGGATGTCCTGTGTGTAGGTTGAGCTTTCGACGGCGTCCCATCGTGCGTCTGATGTCGTATATAACCCCGAAGCAGACCATCTATTTTTTTTTTTTTTGTAAATTTTTTTTAATTTTCATAAATGTAACAAACAACCAGGGGGAGTTCTTTATTCTTCATAGTCATGTGTATGGGTGTAGCTCTTCTCAGTTCTAAGAGCGTAACTGCCCTTCACTTTTAAGTCCTGTGGCAGAAAAATATCCCCAGTGCATCACACTGCCACCACCACGCTTGACTGTTGATAAAATTTCAGTGCAAGAATCTTCTATTTTTGGTTTTCACCATCTGTACTGGGGCTCTCTTGAAACAACTCACTGGTCTTCCACACCAAGAAAATGTCATAAAAACAATACTGATGTAGTTTTTTCTCCATTCGTGTAATACTGTAACTGTTGAAAAGGTCCGATTAAATTTAATATCACTTGCAAAAACTGAGAAAATCAGAAAGGGAGCAAATATTTATTTCGGAGCACCAAATGCTCCGAGTAAAGCGGAACACATCTGTAACGTACGTAACGGTCAAAATCTATTTTACAGAAAAAGTCACAGAAAGAAGAAGAAAGTTCTGAAAAAACTGAAGTATTTGCTCCACCCGGAGTAAGTGTAAAATTGTGGGATCTATTTATTAACGTCTAAGTCACATTCGCAGGCCACGCAATATCTGCAGAAAAGCCGCTTCTATCAATGCACGCACTTCGTTTTCACAGTAAGTGTTTTAAATTCCACGCAATAATGCAGTCAGGTAGCTCAATGATGAAGATTTTTGTACTCTACTGTTTACATTATTGTTTCTCGTGTGTGTCTGACTGGCTTGTTTTCCAGTTCTGTATTTTGACATTATAAGAAACGGACGAGTCTCCTGGCAAATTGTTCCTGCTGTGGCTCAGGCTGGCAGAACTTGTGCTGTTTGTCACTGACGAGGAGAGAGGTCTCACGCCAGACTGGCGCCGAAGAGGGAAGCAAATCGGCAGAAAACGGGAGGTGATTTCCCCTCGTCGTCCCCGCTTTTTGCGTCCGACGGGCTGGCCGCGGAGCGAAAGCCACCCCCATCCCCGCTCTCGACTCGAAGCTCGGCGCACTTCTGGGACGTGGCGCGGCAGCTGTCCCGAGCGTCCTCCGCCGCTCTTCTGCTTGGAGAGCCGTCCGAGAGCTGCGCTGTCGGGCCTTTGTGTCAGCCTGCCGTTCGCTGGGAGGTTCCACTTCACGCTTTGGGTTGCATGTGCTTTGTCACTTTTTTTTTTAAAAACACCACATAAAAAGCTTGCGGTGAAACATCGCACAGTGCTGGGCTTTTAATGGTAAAAAGGGCCGCGGTGTAACTGAAAATGCTCTGCTGTGCTGTCGTGGACATCGAGAACGCTGTCTGCAACGAGCATCGGTCCGAGCTGTCGGGGGTGGGAGCCGCCCTGATGTTCATCTACATTTATTCATTTGACGGGCGCTTTACTGCAAAGCGACGCACCTCTCCGAGAACAAAGTGCATTATGTCAACAGAAGGAGAGATTTGGATTCAGACGCGTGATTCTTGAGCGCACTTGGTTTGTCTTGTACCGCGGTGTAAACCGGTATACGTTACACAAGTAGGTGCATACAGCCTTTTCCTTTATTAAAGAAATCATGAAAAATTATTACACAGAACAAAAATGTAGACGTTTATGATGCACCTGCGAGGTCGGGGGAGAAGTGAGTCCCAAAGAGGTGAGTTTTGAGACCCTTGAACGACAAAAGCCCCCCCAGCCCCCACCAACCCCTCCGGTCCCGCTCTCTCTCACACACACGCGCACACACACACACGCACAGTGGTGCCAGACCAGATGGCCCCATGTGAGCGCCTGCTTCTGCCCTGGTCCAGGGATCATCTGTCATCTGCCCTGAATACTGGGTCATGGCGAAGGCATTTCTCCAGCTCGTGCGAGGCACCAGCGTGGCCTCGCGAGCGCATAGTAATACAGCGCTCCTCCCTTTTCCGCATCCTGAGTTTTCATTTCAAACCGGCTGCAATCTGAGCCCGATTACTTATACATTCAATATACAGAAAGGATTGGGCTTCAAATGTCATCTGTGTTTAAATACAGCTGGGCACAAAGCTGAATATTAAATAAGTGGAGGAGCTGCGTTGTGTCCTTTCTGTGGTTTGTATAGCGCGTGTACAGATTTGCGGGCCGCGTGCTTGCTTGCTTTGCTGGCTAATCGTTGCACCAGAGCCAGTAAATAAATAGACCTGCTAAGTAAAGCCGTGGCTATGAATGCACCCAGGGTGGGGGACGAGCGAAAGGATGACAGTCAGGTTTTTTTGGCTACCAAGGAGATATCAAACTGTGCATTAACTACAAAAAAAAAAAAAACGTATGTTTCAGGGTTAGCTGGGTGAAAATGCCTCTGAGGTGCACCTGGGTCCCAATGTGAATTTCCCATGAGCCTTTGTGTTGGGGATGAGCAAGTTTCCTTTATGTACATATATATACATATGTATATATAAGGCAGCGCCTGGGTGGTGTGAGAGGATGTGGGTTCGATCCCCGCTCAGTCTGTGTGGAGTTGGCATGTTCTCGTGCGTCTGTGGGTTTCCTCTGGGTGCTCTGGTTTCCTCCCACAGTCCAAGGACATGCTGTTCAGGTTCCCCACACAGTGTGTGAGTGACAGAGAAAGTGTTCCACTGATGTATGGATGAGTGACCCAGTGTAAGTCACTGCGGTGAATAAGGTGGGTGGGCTGATTACGCTACGTAGAGTTCACCGGAAGTCACTTTGGAGAAAAGTGTCTGCTAAATGAGTAAAAGTAAAGTGTATATATACAGTGTATATATCTATATATAGACATGTGCTTGACATGACAATCTTTTATTTCTTCTCGTTTCATAGAATGTTGGCAATGGAGGGATGAATCGATGAACGATTGAAAAGGGCTCAGTGCGTACAGAGAGACTAGACTCTTTCAGTCACTGAGGGAATCCAGATTAATCACCTCTTTAGCGGTTTTCATTATTCTGAGTAAATACCATCCCATGGGATATTTCTCATATCGCATCAAAATGTTTATGTGCGGGATTTGTGGACGGGCTCTTGGCAAGTTTATTGTTTTAATGTATTATTGTATTACGGGGGAGAGTAAGAGATCACGTTTCCAATGTCCTTAATGTTGAAACATTTGGGTGCTTTATTAATTTATAAATGTATTTGTTGCGTTTTGTATGTACTGTATGTGTATTTTACCTTCCAATAGCAAATCCAGTGTAGATTACCAAAAATTAACGTGACGTCGATCGCGGGTCGATGTCCCCGGGGTCACTGGGAGCTGCGTGTCGGATGCCATAGAAGTCATTCTTGGTCCGATGCTCATCTTCTGAATTTACCTCCCGAAGCGCTGGGGGTCCTGCTCTGTGGCTCCTTTTCCTGGTTCTGCCTTCGGATGTGCAACTGAGGATAAGAACTGCCTGGCTGGACAATGTGTAGTGACAACAGTTCCGTCTGCTTGAGAGCAGTTCTCATTACTGGGCTGAAAGTGGTTATTGATTGTACGACGCGAACTGGCTGACCCTGGAGGGCTAAGTGTGGAAGGTGGTGCGCTGGGGGAGAGGGGGGATTAGAGCATTTTCACAGGACCTATTTTTAATGGCGTTCCTGCTCTAAGCCTGTTAACAAGCGGCGTAATGCTTTGATCGAGCGGTCACGTGGCGCTGTTATGGGCGTCCCCTGGGGTGGACTTCTTGGAGCGTGTACGGGGACAGATCACACGGGCTTACTATTGTCCTCTGGTTCTTTTGGGGACTTGATGAGAAACTGGGGCCAAAGGTCTTCGAAGCAGTGATCCCCTCTATGGATTTCAGCTTCAGCGTAGGAACATATGTTGCAGGTCTTCCACTGTAATCGCAATAACTTCCCGTTACGTGGGCGGAGACGGTGATGCAATATGGTGTAACGGGGCTCGTTGTTTAAAATGAAAATATCATTAATTTCTCGGCAGGCGCTTCGAATTAATGCCACGTAGCCTCGAACGGGTACGTTTCCGCTCCGTTTGCCGCAGCAGCTCGTCCGCAGGGAATCGGCAGAACCCCGGACTTCGCCCGATGCGCAGTGGCGAGGAGAGCAATCGTTGCTGGAGTTGCCAGTAGTCATGAGATAAAGGAAAAATGGCGGGATGGGGGGGCCGGGGAGAAGGATCAGCAGATTTTGAGCTGCCTCATGATTTCAGAGGGGAAAGAGGCCGTCTCGGAGCTTATGTAATGTTTGGCTTCGGTCTGCTGAAGAACAAAGTCGGCAGGCAGCTTTTGAGTTTTTCCGCGCGCCGGAGAGGTCCGTCACCTACTTCTACTGCAAATGCTGGTTTTAACACGGAGTCGAGGAGGGCTGATCTGACTGCGAGCAACAGGCCTGAGCTTGGACTTGAGGGGACAGGTTTCCTTGGCTGATAAGAGTGGGTGGTGAGAGAATTGACCTTCGCTGACCTTCTGGACTTGTGACCTCAGGCAAAGGCCGGCGGATGGCCACGCGGAGCCTTCGTTAGTCTCGTCTTCTCACTTTGCATTTTCTGATTTTGCCAACCGGTGACAAACGTCTGAACCGTTAGGTAAGTCTTGCCTTCATCTGTCACTTGCCAGGATCATCAGGACACGCAGTGCAGTTTTCGTGCAACATCTTCTCCTGGCATTCGTCGCTTTAGGATCTTTCCGCTTCAACACCTCTCCTTGCTTTTGATAGACTGAAGATATTAAGCTTATGTTAGAGATGCATACCAGCAGCACTTTAAGCTGGTGATAAATTCCACTGACAGAAAGCCAAGTACTGTGTGCGGAGCTATTGATCTCGGTTATGTTGCCAAAGGAAATAAATCTTCTTATGTTTATTCCCATTCCATGTGCTTGTTAATTTGTCTGCCCTTCAAGCTTTTTATTTCAAGAACATACACTTCATACAGACACACACACACATTGACTGAAACCGCTTGTCCCAAGCGGGGTCGCGGCGAACCGGAGCCTGACCCGGCAACACAGGGCATAGGGATGGACGGGGAGGGGACGCACCCAGGACGGGACACCAGTCCATTGCAAGGCACCCCAAATGGGAACTCGAATAAGTCACCCAGACCCACCAGAGAGCAGGCACAGGTCAAAGCTGCTGTGCCACCGCGCCCCCCCAACATACATACAGTATTTACATATATAGGGTGCCAATGTTCATACACATGGGTACATTGTGGTGCCAAAGGTGGTTCTGCATGGTGGTACTATATGGTACAGTTGATAAGTCCTAAGACTGGTACCTGTGTGATGCTATTCAGGTCTTGTTATTGATGGCTTGCAAGGGATTATACAGTTTATGTATAGTGAGGATGAATTAGACTCATCAGAATCAGTTCTTGCAGATCAGAATGAGAAATATCAGGAACGTTTCACGTAGAAGCGTATCAAACTCTTGGCTCTTTGAAGATCAATCTCAAGACACTGACTTGTATTCTGAACGGTCAAGTTGAAATTTTTCGAAGGTGCAGACTTTTTCCAATTTATTTTTAATGACGTTTTCTTCACTTACCTATTTCCCCACATTTCTGTTTGTTGCACAGTCGAGACTATGTGTGTTTACAAGCCCAGCAACTAAGATGTCAGTAAAACACTTGGGTAAAAATCGTAGAGTAGGGACATCCTAATTCAACTCGCTGCCACGTTGTTCACAGATTGTGTCTGGTGTTCTTAAGTGTTAGTCAGTCATCATCTAACACGGATTAGCATTTTTTTGAACAATGAATTTTTATTTTCGGTCATTTCATTTTAGTTTCAAGGCAAAAATGAATGATTATTTATTATAGCTATAGCCAACATTTTTACAGAACCAAATACCTCAATAAATCACCGAACGCCTGTGTTAATAAACTTTTATTGATAGAGGTTTAAAGTGACTTAAATTGCATCATGAATAGACTTCCGGTCCCACCTGTGCTTGTGTAAATTAGGAGTCAGAGCACACATCTTAGTATATCATGGCTTTTTACATTGTAATGCAGTCACAGTCAGCAAAAAATTATAATGGTAACATTGTGCACGTGTTGTCCCACATCAGGTTATGGCTTAAGATGTCAGAACTGGTGCTTCCGCAGGTTCCCTATTTCTAGATGTATGTGCGTAAAAGCCCTATAAATAGAGATCAAACCTCAGTTCCTCTTTTTTTTTCTTTCCCCACTCTTGTGCTTTTGGGATTCAGTGATGTGAATAAAAACAGCATTCGTGAATGTTTCATGGCATTGGACTGTTGGAGTTTCATATTTGTCACAGATGACTTAAATTAGTCCTTTTAAATCTTATATGTATGTTTACAGTTATGTTTATGTAATGCGTTACTATTTCCAGCTTGTAGTTCGCTTTTCCATCTCAGCGTCATTTATTTGTCCACTGTGAAATGTTGAATTTGATATTCATGCATATTCTTTTTTGTCTTGTAGTATCACAATAACTCAGGGGAGTGGGTATTATTATTTTATGTACATTGCTATGTCTGTTTTTGAATACCTTACAGATATGATGCTGTGCTATAATTTGGGAAAAATAACACAGACTAACTGCTTTGGATTTGTAAGAACCAGATCATGAATTGGCTGAGTTTGTTATATGTTGTAAAATGTGGCAGAGAATGTGGAACATTTCTTACATTCGTCTATATTTTCAGCAGATTCTAGGAATAAGGCAAAAACGTCACTCTTGTGTTCACTTGTGGCCAGTTTGTGGTAAAACGCTGTCTGTGGTGCGTTCTGGTTCCGAATGGCAGGCGCATCAATTGAAACGCACCGCTTTTGTTGCGTTGCCCATTTTGCAGCATTTCTGGTTTAACAGGAAGGTCCTTGAAAAGGCCATCTGGTTCTGGGTGGTGGTGTCCTTCAGAAAGTCAGAGGGTGGGTGTTGTGGCCTGTGGGAGTCTCCACTTTGACTGGCAGGCACGGCTATTGGTGCTAGTCCTTCACCCGCCGGTGGAAGGAGTCTGCCTGGCCCGGCCCGGCTGGTCGCGCCGTAGCGCAAACGTCGGCTGACATTTCCTAAGCCTTGGAGCTGCATGAATACCCGGTTACGTCCCTCCCCCACACCCCTGCGTGACGTCACTGCCGCACTGTGGAAGGTCGTCCCTTGGTGAGGAGGAGGAAAGGAGGACGCGGCGCAAGGTCGATGTCTTCCGCAGGCACTTAGGAAAACAGGAGGAGGCGGACGCTTAATTGTAGTACTGAGTTGATATTATTAATGTTTATGTTACTGTCTTTATTCCATAAACATCAGGTTACAGGGACTCTTTGTGCAGTTTAAATAATGAGCCGTCTGTTGTACGCTTGCACCTCTGCATCTTAATGTATCCAAGCATAACCACATTTCGCACTCATTCTCCTGTCCGGCCAGTTTATTTGCAGCGGAGTCGGTCAGTCTTTGAAGGCCAACAAAAGGGTGAGACTGAAACTGGTGCTGACTGGACAGTCGTGCCATGGCACGAATGCTGAAAATGTGGATGGACTGTACTCCCCTCTGGGTGACGGAATCAGAATGATGTGCAATACAAGGATCCATGTGCATGAATTGAGTCCCAGAGGCTCTGCCACGTGTTGTATGTCCAGGAGTTGTCACGTGGGCTGGAAGCAGCAGCCTTGCATTTCTGATTTTTCTTTTTTTTTTTTATATTTGTTTCCTGAGGCCTCACAATGGAACCTCAAGCAGAGATTGGTTGTCTGAGAGTGGAGGGAGGCAATGAAGGCACCATAAGGTTCCACAACCCTTACAATGTCCCCTGCATGCCTTTGCTTTAAGGTTTGCCTTGTTCCTAACTGTCTCGGTGCATGTTTCACAAAGTGTCCCGAGTCCCTTCATCTTTCACGTTGACCTTAAACCAGGTATCTGCTTAAGTGATGGTAGACAGGTTATGTTTTGTGGAACTACGGAGGTAAACGTTGTTTGTTGACAGTACCAGAGTGCTGCCAGCTCAGCCGAAACAAGGATAAAGAGCTGCCTCGAGATCAATAAACGTGGAGAAAGCCACTTGGCTGGTTCTTTGATCAGTTGATGGAGCATCTTCTGAGTCACATGGGGTCAAAGGGCGGCTCATCGATTCAGTAGATGACAGAGCGGAAACTACACCGATAGTCAAAGCACTCAGGGGTATTCCTAAGGTACCAAGGATCAGTGCTAAGGTGCGAGTAGCCCCCTCCGCAGCCCGTTGAAGAAAGAAAGGAAGGCAAGATGGAGCGAGTGAAAGATCAGCGTTGGACAGAATGCCATGTGATGTGCTGATGAGGCAATATGGCACTGCTTGTTTGGAGCTGCCAGGATCTGAGGAAGGCAGCTGGCTGGCAGGAAAGTTGCTGAGTCCATTCCTCCAACACGTGCGCATCTCAGCATTTGCTCTCTGGGCTGTCGGCCACACGCAGCCTCTCCTTCCTTCTTCTCTCATCCAGCAAGTGTGTGTGTGTGTGTGTCTGTGTCAGAAATACCAGACTCGGGTCACTGAGCATTTCTGGGGCAGATGCCAGTTGTAGATCCGTGCCATTCACGGTGTCTTCAGATGAAACCTTGAAAGGAGGCTTTGCCAGTTGTTCTGTGGAATTATGCTATTTTGTCTTTCTTTTTTAAAATGCAGGACAACATATTAGCAGGTTTATTAATGATCTGTGTTGTCTGCAGAGGCAAAAACTTTTTCTAAGCCCCAGCTACATAATTGCGTTCTGCTGATGCTTTGCCAAATTAGGCCTGCACGCACTCGGTGTCAGCCGCATCACTGCGCTGCTTCTTTGTAAAGCTCAGAAGAAAGTATGGTCCTGCTCTTGTTTTCATAGTACCGATCAAAAGTTTGAGTATAATAGTTTTTTCATAGTTGATGTTTCATGTTCGTGGTATTAGTTTGTCACCCTTCATTGTCCTTCCTTGTCAGATCATTCTTGCACATGTTTTAGGTGTATTTGGGTTTGATCTTACTGACCAAATAAACATAATCCCGACGGCATGGCACGATTCTGAAGTATGCTATGTTTGGCAAGATGGTTGAGATCACCATGTGCTTGGTAAAGATCTCCAGCCGAGTACCTAGCAAAGCAGCCCCATGCCATCACACTGCCGCCTCCTATGCTGGAAGTGGGGGGAACATACATGCACTCGTGTTTACCCTCTCTGCATCTTGCAAGTACTGGTGGTTGGACACACATTTCACATTATGGCTCATTGATCCATTATACTGACTTCCACTCTTCAAGTATCCGCTTCGTGTGGTTTTTTTCACCCGGGCAAGTCTGGTTTCAAGTACTCGTTCTCTGAATTTTCACTGGTACTGAATGTAAACTCGTCTGATTTGGAAATGAAGGAACCCCTAGTGTCTCAACCCAGTGTACTTTGGATGTTTTACCTCACATCAAACCACTTTGAATGGCTTCTTTCAGTTATGCAGACACAGTACGCAGCGATTAACATTATCTCTATAAATTTTCTTGTTCACCGTGGTTCTTCATTAACCATTTTTTCTAAGCATTTTTCTGGTTTGAAATCCTCCAAGTTCCATCTCAGATCCCTATGACTGAAATGCGGAGCCAGTTGACTTATATTCATGGCAACTTTGATTCTTACTCATCACCAGACTAATTCAGAAAATGCTCCCGAACGTCTCCGGTTCATTGTCCAACCACGCTCGGCTCATTTCATGTGTTTGTACTCACCTCTCGTGATATGTTCAATTCTAAAACATGAGCACTTTTTTCTCACACTAAAGTTGGAAGGTTTATAGAACCGTAACTTCGGGTTTATTATTCTGTTTTGTTTTAATTGCTTTTATTCGGGGTGTGCTTGTCTTCTAACTTTGGTTTGCTGTGAACCTTCAGGATGAGGAACTTGTAGGGCAAGAGTCACCGTCCACTTCACCGTGCCGTGTCGCTTCTGGCGTCACTTTCACTGCATTGCCCCGCTTGTACTATGAAGACTGAGCTTTATTAAGCACTTTACCGTGTTTACCACGCTCCTGTTGTGTACCCTCAAAATTATATAATTGGCTCACCTGTGCTGCGCTGTGTCAATGAGCAGTCGAGGTTTGAGTGAGTGAAGGTGGGCCGAGGGCGTCGCTGGATTTGGAAACGTGATTTTGGTCTGAGAACCAAGCTTATTGGCAGAGATGGTACCGAGGTCATCTTTAACATCCCAGTACCATCAGTACCAGTCAGAAGTCTGGGTCAACTTGCTGGAAACCAGTGTGTTTCCACGAGGTATTTGGTGGACAAGTTTGAGCCGAAAATGAGCCAACTTCGCTTCCCGGTTCTTCTGCAGCAGCTCCCGTAGTTTTAAGGCGACTTGGGCCTTACTTTGCTTTCACTTTTCTGTCCATTTTGCCTTCTACCGGTATGGCCAGCATGTACTCGTACCCTTCGTTGTTCTTGTGACCGTGCTGAGGTCACCACGGCATTGCGGCTGGATGAGCTCGTGAAGTCAGGTCTGCGCTCATGGTGTGTGGGGACACGAGGCATTTGGCCCTTGTAAGAAGACACTGCAGTGTCAGCACATTGCCAGGACAATGTGGTCGCAGTGCAATACATTGTGTGCCCCACCCCACCCCCCGCAAGGTCACAGGGCCGGATTGATCTGGCTGTCAGGTCCTCGTCACTCACGGTTGCATACTGTATCGTTTGTCACAGCTGTGCGTTTGGAAGACCGCCGTGGCGCGGACCTGTTTATAGGCCACATTTATCCTCTGAGCTCAGGACACAGTGAGGTGAAGGAGGCACTTTCATTCGTTCCCTTAGCGCCACTCGCAATGTTAGGGTTACATTTCTTACAGTCTTGCAATTATTTACCCATTTATACAGCTGGGATATTTATTTATTTATTTATTTAACTGGAACAGTTTTAGGGTAAGTACTTTAATCAAGGGCTCTACAGCCAGAGGTGGGGATTGAACCTATGACCTTTGGGTCAAAAGGCAGTAGCTCTAACTGCTACACCACCATCTGTTCTGGCAGTGGCTCTCAAGTCCAGTTCTTGAAATGCAGTGCTACCCGCCATTGCATACACATCCTAATTTCTTTATATAAAAGGTTTTTGTTAAGTCAACAATATGATTTTTCACAGAATTTGCCAACGCCCCCTTGTCTCATTCTGAAGGGCATTGTGGGATTTAGCGGCGGCTGTGGAGACCACGATCCACTTAGATGTGTTCTCTGTGTTGTTTTATGCGGCGCTGTGATGGTACGAGACACGTTTTGAGAAATTTCTAGGCCAGGTCAAGGACCGGGGCAGGATTACTGGATTCCGGTGGTTATTAACGCACCACGTGCCAGAGGGGAGGCAGGAAGACTGAAGTCCATCGACGAGTACAGTACAGAGCCTGGCTGAAGGAGAGGGCTTTTCCCCCTTTGACATCCTTACAGCCAAACATACAGTACATAATGTTGTAATACCTTAATACGTACGGATCCTGATCCACCACCTCCAGACTCCAGCAACAATGTCATGGTCCACCTCTAGGCCGCTTGGTGCTCTCATTGACAAGGGGCCGAAAATCAAAATCCCGTCAGTTCTCAATGTTGACCTCAGTGCCGTGTAATGAGCACCCTGTGTCCCTCAGAGCTGCTGAGTCCTTTCCAATATTCAATAAGGGTGTGAAAACTGATCTTTTTTGGACCCGTTTATCTCCTGAGCTTCTGAAACCTTTGTAAGTTAGTCCCTCTCTTGCTGATACTTTTTGTCTGTGTTTTCCTCTTTGTATGCCACTTCTACAGGTATTTAAAGGAATATGCGTGCTATAACAATAATAGTGTCAGACAAATAAGCTGTGCTTCACTAGTGATGTGTGTCTCGTGTGAAATGAACTTTTCTTTGCTCTGAGCTGTATGTTGCTTTGGAGAGAGACATCTGCCAAATGCATGCATGTAAATGTAATACTTCCAGTATAGTACAGGCCACAGCACATATTTTGTGTGCATTTTATATTTTTGGCTCCAGTTTTCCGTTACATGAAGTTGGCGACTGGGTCTCTGTGGAAACAGCTCAGGTTCATCGTCTCGTTGGATACTGTAAGTTTCCTCAGGGCGTAAGGCAATGTGGTAACTTCCCTGCGATGGTATGGCGAGACAGGACTGGCCATGGGATGGAAGTGAACAGGCGTTTCTACTGGAGGTTGTTAAAGAAGGATGACAAAACAGCTACTGCAGTATTAAAGCGAACAATTTTATTTCTTAAAAAAAAAAAAAAAAAAGCGTGGAATATATTGAAATAGATAAGGTTTTCCATCCTCATTGTAGTCACCAAAGACCCAGTGTGTGCTTTTCAGACAGCCTTGATTTTGACTGATGGAGTGAAGCATATCAGTAGGGCACCACCTGTCTCCTGGCAGTCGGGCATTTCATATCTCCCTGGCATAAAGAAATCTGTACTATGATTCTCACTTTGTGTAAAATATATCTTTAGGTTTGCTGGAAGTTGTGGAAATGTGGTCCAGTTTAATGCTAATTTGAATATTCAGCAGTGATACTTTGATTATGTTATTTACGCTTTTCTGTATGCATCATAATCATTATATAAGTCAAAAGTAAATAATAATATCACAGGAATAATGATGATTATGTAAGAAACATAGGTACACTCCAGCAAGGTCTATAACGGTTATTGAGGAAAACAGTATTACTCAGTGGAGTTTTACGCATACAACGGGGGGGCAAATTAAGGCTTAATGCATGGCTCCCTGCCTCTCCCTTTTTATGTCTCTGGTCTTTGTCAAGCCATATTTTTGTTTGCATTGATTTTCTGTCTTTTTTTTTTTTTTTTTTCTTCTATCACAAATTACTTTATAACTGTTGTTCTTTACCTTTTGCAGGCGATCCCATGAACACAGTGGTGCCGTGTGCAATTTAACATATATTAATAGCATATTTGTAGCTGGCTGGCCAGTGATGCTGCTAGAAATATAAAAAAAAAAAAAACAAAAAACTATATTGCTTTTTTCGTTCTTTAGTACCTTTTTTTCTGCATTCATGCACTTGTTTGGCCAGGATACCCAGGGGACGGTTCTGTTTCCACTTCCAGGATTGGACCAACCATGGTGTCCGTCCTAAGCCGGGTTCGTTAAACACACACCTGTGAACCAGTTTGTGTTCGTCCTCATTGATTTGGCTTCTCCGGTACCAGCGTGCTCCGGGTGGAGGATCTTACGGACCTTCGTGTTTGCCTTTGAGTCATTTTGCCAGTCACTGGTGACTGGTTGTGTTCATCAGCATTGCGCTGATCAGCGCTAATACCCCTACAGCTTGGAAAGGACGTCCTCGGAGCACCCCACAAGGGGGTGGAGGAGTCGCTGATGAATCAAGCGCCACCTGCCTCACCCCGTGCCTCATAAATCAGCCCCTGACGTCACTGTTCTGCCCTGTGTCCTTGTACTCACCCGCCAGCGCCAGCGGTATAGGAGGAATGCGGGGCGGTGGAGCCACCTCTTCCCGTGTTTGGACACCCCTCTTCTTCTGCCTGGTCCCTGTCCTTTTTTGCGGGTCAGCTAAAGCAGCTCGGCACGGGCACGTAGGCAGAAATTCCTCCACAGCAAAGTGAGACCCTGGTGAACAATGACAGAAATCATCTTGCTGCAGTCATTGCAGCTGGAGGTGGTGCAGCCGGTTATTGATGGTGAAGACGTAGAGTTTTTCACACCAACGATGGTGCGTTTTATTGTCTGCCACGCCAAGGAAATTACTTGAAAACAATACTTGTGTCACTTTTCTCTCTCAGGCTCCTTTTGTATACTACTTCATCTGACAAAGAGATCTGCTCAAATTTAATGTCAATAAGCTGCAATATCAAGGAAATTTGAAAGGGGGCAAATGCTTTTTCCCCTCACCGTATATTCTTAAACGGGGAGGGGATCTGCGGTTTAATTTCCAGCCACGTTCAGATAAATCTGGGCTACGAAAGCAGAGTATGAAGATGAAAAGCGCAGAAGATTTTTGGGAAATGAAGGATGATGATTTTATTAGTGGCCTCTGGATCACTGCGGTTCAGGAAATGTCCGGTGTCTGTTCCCTCGACTGATATAATCTGCCTAATTCGGCGTGAAAGCGGCAGAAACAAGGCTGCATTTTCGCTACAGCTATAGGGTAGCGTCCCTGCCAGGGGTGATGCATGTGTCTGCGCTGTTCCGTTGTGTTCATAGCTTCCTATGGTGAGCACAGGAACACCATTCGGTTTTTGTGTTGGAACAGAATGGGCAGCAAAAAGACACCCCTCCCCCAGCACTATTATACATTCTTCATGGCTGTTTGACAGCCGCTGGTCTCCAGGGGACATGATCAGTGATGTCATGTGAATAATGTGGGCAGGGTGATGGGGAGTGTTGTGTAAGCACTACGACCTCCCTGCTAGGACCACCACTGTCCTTCACCATGCAGACGTTGTATCGTGAACACCTTTACCTTCGCACCTTCTTTCATGAATCGCTTCACCTCACTGAACACTGTTTGGAGACCAGAATTTTCAAAAATGACCTTAAATAAGACATTTCACTGATATCCACAGCAAAGCAGCAGACGCTCTAACTCAAGGGCACATCTGGGAGGGGGAAGGGTCATGGCATGGGTACATCTTCACCCGCAGTGCGATCTGAAAGATGAGTCAGAGCTGAAAGTGTTCAAGTTTACTAATCGCTAGAAATAACCACAGTGCTGGTTCACGGTGGTCCAGAGCCCATCCCGGAAACACAAGGTGCTAGGGTTATCAGGGAACACCCTGGCCGGGACTCAGCCCACGCCTGAAAATGTTTGCAAAATAAATTATGCTAGTAATAGACCTTGTCTTCTGTGCTTGTGAAAGTTTTTTTTTTTGGAACTACCATCTGGTTATGTTCACATTTCCATTAATTAAGTTGGCTTTTTCCAAGGCAGCCTGTACAGTTAGGTTTGTATGTTGCACCACTTACATTTATTTAGCCATTTGTACAACTCGGTAATTTTTACCGGAGCAATTCAGGGTAAATACCTTGATCAAGGCTGTTAGAGTAGGCGCTGGGATTCAAACCCGGGTCCATTTGAGTGCAAGGTGGCAGTTACATTTATTGCGTATCAGTCTATTTAAAAGCACGGGTGTGTTTAAGAGCAGGAAGGATGATGGCAGAAGGGTTAAAAATGGACCGCCCCCCCGAAAGAAAATATTTGTTCATTCAGGTTCACCTGACAGCGTTTATTTTCTGGTTAAAGATGTGTGTTCGTGGGGGGTCGGGTTTAGGGCGAGAGCTGAGCGGGCAGCTGTTTCACGAGGACCCTCACGCCCATTCCACTGCACGCTGCCCGTCTCCAGGCCCGTACAAAGGACGGCGCTTGTACCATAGCAACGGCTCGATATGCGGTGAAAATGAACCAAGGCGCTTGCTGTCAGGGCAGGTCACAGATATCTCCCGTTTGCTTGTCGGCAGCTGCATTTCAGAAAGTCACACAATTCGATGTTTTCTAAGTTTTCTTTTTGGATGATAAGACAGTTTACAGATTCAGGCAGGTTAAGGCATTTACATCATTAATAAGATACAAAAGACATTTTGTATCTCTTTATTTAGCTGACACTTTTCTCCAAAGCAACTGAGAATTATTTACTCATTTATATAGCTGGATAATTTCACTGGAGCAATTTGGGGTAAGTACCTTGCTTAAAGGTAGTACAGCCGGAGGTGGGAATTGAACCTACAACCTTTGGGTTCAAAGGCAGCGGCTCTAATTGCTACGATACCAGTTGGCCTTAGCGTGTGAGGGATTTGACTGTAGTGTATGCAGGATTGTGTATCACCTTGGGTGAAAAGGTGTCAGTGAAACATTGCAGAGTTTGCACTGCAATTCGTTTTGGAGGAAAGTGTCTGCTGAATGGAGGGGACGCAGCGGGTTGGACCGGGTCCTGCTCTCTAGTGGGTTTGGGGTTCGAATCCCGCTTGGGGTGCCTTGCGACGGCCTGGCGTCCCGTCCTGGGTGTGTCCCCTCCCCCTCCAGCATTACGCCCTGTGTTGCCGGGTTAGGCTCCGGTTCCCCGCGACCCCAGATGGGACAAGCGGTTCAGAAAGTGTGTGTGTGTCTCTGCTGAATGAATAAATGTAAAATCACGCGTTGATGCTTTTGAGCTTTACCGGCAGACTCCCTTAACCGCACCATTTGTACGGAATATGGAGCCACGTGTGGAATTTCAAGGACGTCGTCGGGTGAAATCGTGCATCGATCGTCAAATTTAACGACTCCTCTTGGAGCTGTTCATGGGTCCCTTGCTAACTCCTCACTTGTCCTTGTCCGTCAAGGACTCGTCCCCCGCAGCGCACGTTGGGTCACCGGAGGACCCAAATGCAGAGATCCGGCCGGAGCGGGACGGCACCCTTTACCCTCACCTCCCGACGGCAGCGAGCTCTAAGAGTTGTAGGCGTTTAAAGCAGATGTCGATGCGTGTGCGGCGATGCGGCGCACAGCCTTTCTCCACCGGGGACTACAAACGGGGAACTTAGACGGGGCTCGAGCGCCTGCTCCGACGAAGCGCTTCGCAGGCCACCGGGGATCCCTCCTCAGAGAGGAACATCTGGCGTTGCGTGCCGCATCAGCGTTCAGCCACGTTACCGCTCGCGTGAAAAGAGCGCGTCTCGCGCAAGGGTGGCGTTGCCGCGGAGATGCATCCCGCCACTCCGCGTTCCATGTTTCGCTCCCCCTCTTCCTTCCTCCTTCCGTCGCCAGGCCCTCGCCAGCTGTGTGTGTGTAGGGACGCCGCTCGTGATGCGGTCGCTCCCGTCTCATGAGGAGCGCCGTCAGCGAGCGTCGCTGAACCGTAAACGTGGAGGTCCGATCAGCGAAACGGAGGCGCCGCGAAGCGAAAGCGGGGAGGGGGGGGACATGCTCCTGAGGGGCATTGTTCGTACACGAATGGAAGGCTGCTCTCGTTCCGTGTGTTTCCGTAGTTCTGTGGCGTGTGCGGTAAAAGTGGCAGATTAAAGAGAAAAAAGAAGAAAAATCTGCCATGTCCTGAGGGATCACGCGTTGCGTAACTGGCAAGGAGGACTGAGTTTTTTTTTTTTTTTTTTTTTTTTGCGTTTCTCCACGGTTCGAGGGCAAGGAGAGGCTCATCCTCCTGCACCTGCCGCTTAGGGCTCAGTCCTCTGCGAGGGGGGATTACGGGGCCGCATTCGGACGCCCGGAGTTCATCCCGAGCGGAGGCCCCGGCAGATGGTGGCGAGGGGCGGAGGAGCCCGCGGGCGCCGCTTCCTTTGTCACGCCGTTGAGCCTCACTTCATTAGATGCTCTGGCTTGAGGAAAGAGCTTTGATAGAGATGCGTTTTAACAGATGGCCTTTCAGCCACTGTCATCTGTGTCTAATTTAAGTGCAAGATCTGCTGTGTTACAACTTGACCGGGAGCTCTGCTCCCTAGCTCCTCGTGTTACGAGCGGTCGAGATGTAAATTTTTGAACACGCAGACATTTTAGAGTCCCCCCCCCCCCCCCAATTACGTATTCGTCACTAGTCTGTTTTCAGAAATTTCTGTTGAGGAGGAAACGCCACCTGTTTTCGCGCTCCCACCCAGCAGGTAGCAGTAAAACGACTGGGACGGAAGAAGCGTGCCGGACTGCCGTAATTCAGCTCTCTTCCACAAAGTTTATCAAAGTTTGCGAAGAAAATTTCTCGTTTTTACATTTTCTTTACGTTTTTTCATTTAGCAGACGCTTTTCTCCAAAGCGACGTACATCTCGGAGAAAAAACAATTTGTGTATTACGTTAAGAGAAAGAGACATAGTTGCAGACACGTGATTCTTAAGTAAACCTGGTTTGTAACTTTCCACTTTATGCGCCGATGTTCACCGCTCGAGCAGGTGCATAAAACGCAGGATATATGAATCCTGATAACCTCCTACCAATTTTTTTTTTTAAAAAAGCCTTTAAGTACTCTTTATGTAGGTTTGAAGTTAAAACGTTTAACAAAAAAACTTTTACATACAACAGACTATATTCATTATAGTCATATGTAAGATTTTTACAGAGCTTCACCCATAAATTAACCATGGAACATCGGCGTTATTAAGCTTTTATTGACTGTGACCAAAGTAGTAGTTAGAGTGATTTTGAGTTTACTCCTTTTCTCAGATCTACCTGTTCCTCAACCATATTAAACACAGTAACTTTTATTGTATGGTGCTCACAGTAAAAGGTCTGAAGAGCATGAAGTGATTGGTTCGCTGTGGGGAGGGGGCGTGTCCAAGGCAGAAATGGCTGGTCCTTATTGGTTGGTTCTGTCTTTTCCAGCAATCATGTATGTGATGGGGGCTCTGGGTCCTGCTGCTGGGTACCTGCTGGGCGGCGTTCTGATCGGGTTCTACGTCGATCCAAAGACCATCGTCAGCATCGACCAGAGCGATCCTCGTTTCGTCGGCAACTGGTAAGACGTACTTCTCTTTACGGATGGAAAATTTCTAGAAATGTCTTCACAGCAGTTTATTTACAAGGTGTGTGTTGCGCGTGAGGTCCCTTGGCGCTCGGGTGTAGATCGGGAAGACGGGGCACAGGAAATGGGTAGCTGATGCTGGATCCTGCTCTCTGCAGGTGGAGCGGCTTCCTGCTGTGCGCCATTGCCATGCTCCTGGTCATCTTCCCCATGTTCACCTTCCCCAAGAAGCTCCCTCCTCGACACAAGAGGAAGAAGAAGAAGAAGAAGAAAAAGATGAGCTCTGACGACGTCTCCAGTGACGACGACCTCATGAAGGAGAAGTCTGGCAGCAAGGACCAGACGGTCACTTCCTCCATGGGCTTCGGGAAGGACATCAAAGGTACCCTGTTTCCCACAGTCTGCAGCCCACTTCTGCCATCCTACTGCGAAAAGGACACGGAAGCCTGGTCCATCATGGGTGACATCTGGAGATTAGTTCCAGGCTAGATGATGATTTCATAAAGAAACCAGCAGAGCCTTCTGCCCTTGATGGACCAGTGTTCACAGCCCTGGCTCATGGGCTTGAACTTGAGCCAGCGGGAAGGGGAGGGTGACCCTGGGGAGCAGAGGCACTTGCACATGGAGACATGCTGAGTCCAGAAAAAGCATTGTCAACATCAAAACAAATTAACTTTAAAATAAATAATGGCTTATTTGGAGCACATGCCCAGTGATCCATTTTACCCAATAGAGTGAACTGAAATCATCAGGGACATCCAGCGTATTGATCCTTAGACTGTACGTATTAGTGGTCATTTGCTCCATTCTCTTGAGTGAACCGTCCCACAAGAAATGGACAGACTTTTTGAACACCGATCACGTACAGGCAGTAAATCCGATGCGCTCATATTGCCCCCTTGATGGTGAGGTGAGGCAGCAGATCGGCGTCTGCACTCGAGCTCCTCTGACCTTCGCCATGCGCACTGGTGTGTGTCCGAGTTTGCGCGCGCCTGTGTTTTCTAACACCTGGCGGCCAAAGTACCGGAATAGCAATTTATATTAGGTAAATTAAGGAATCCGTGGGAAAAGAATCTGGGGAAGAACGTAAACCCATGAACGCGCCGCTGGTCAATCAACTGTCGACCCAAACGAAGCGTAGCCGTGACGATGGGGAGATCCGGGACAGTTCTTTTCACCTGTGTGTTAGGGAGGGCTTTGTGTGTGTGTGTGTGTGTGTGTGTGTGTGTGTGTGTGTGTGTGTGTGTGTGTGTTCTGCATTGAAGGTGGCCCCAGACTACAGCCCTGCAGTGGACACCATCCCGACAGCACGAGATGAGAGCGACTCTGTTCTGCAGTCATCAGCAGGGCAGTGGGTGGTGTTCTGGTTAATGAACTGGATTTAATGGTCGGCAGTTTGCGGCTTCAAATCCCAGATGATCTGCTGATGCAGTAAAACGTACCCAATGCTTGCAGTTTCACCACATATTACTTGAGTGGCTTATTTATTCCATACATCTGTCATCAGCAACTGCTTCCCTCCTTCTGTTATTAGTAACTGCTTGTTTATTGTTGTTTATTCATTTAGCTGATGACTTCCCCAGTTCGGTAATTTTACTCTATCGATTCGGGGTAAGTATCTTGATCAGCGGTATTGTAGCAGGTTCTGGGATTCCAGCCTGGCTCCTGTGATCGCAAGGCAGCAGATATAACCCGTACACCACTGTGGTCCAGAGCCAATCCCAGAAAAACAGGGTGTAATGTAGGGTACGCTGTGAACGGCACCATGTTTTATTAATAGTAGCTACAAATTTATTTAAATAGATTTTTCAGTCGTATGATTAAAATATAGCTCTCTATACCCAGATGTGAAATGCAAAATTAAAACCTCAGCTATTAGAATAGCGCATAGAAATATGTGCCCCGTTAATTAAAGAGCATTACAATAGCTGTCCATTATGGAATTATAAGAAAGAACAGCAGATTAAGAAGAGACTCACCTTAGGGCACCCTGAATATTTCACACAGGAATGAAAGGACATTACAGTGCTGTGTGTGTGTGCGTGCGCGTGCGTGGCTTGCATAACACGCACAAGCAGAATTGACTTGATGGGACCACATAATGGACATACACGGAGCGGCTTGGAGCATCCCAATCAGCGCCATCACCTTCCAGTCGCAGAACCTGGGTTCGAATCCCCACACCTGCTGCAGTACCCTTGAACAAGGTACTTACCCTGAACTGATACAGCAAAAACTACCACGCTGTGTGAATGGGTACCCAGTTCTAAGTAGTCCAATGGACAAACCTAACATTGTAAGTCACCTTGGACAGAGGCAACAGATAAATAGTGGTTGTTAATAATAATAATTATAATAATAATAATAATAATGTTAAAGAAATCTTGCCCAAACTAAACCTTTTCCAGCAATGGTATAATCATGATCTTATTATTCTTCCACATCCATGACATCAACAGGCGTCCCCCTTACTCAACGCTGTTATCCATGCAGCGAGGAGTTGGTACCCAGACCCTGTGACACACCGTTAGGTTACAGTACAGCACAGAGCTGCACTGTTTGCTGCTCTTTGTCCTAATCAGATCCCAGCCCACCTAATTAGGGTCCGAAGTGGTCCGCCAATCCCGTTCTTTTGTCTCGGAACTGAGGAAGCTTCTCGCGCCTTGCAGCCCAGGCCCTGCAGCTGCACGGGTTGCCGGTTCAGGAGGAAATTAAAGTCTGATTACCCAGGATTAGGAGGGCATGATGTCACACCGCGAAAACGGAACTTGCGGACTTTGTCGCACGAAACCGCAGCGGTCTCCTGTCAGCAGGAACAACTGATGATAAACAGATTAACAAAGAGTTCTATGAGTGGTAAGGAATAATCATGTGTCACACAAGCACATTATTATTATTATTATCATCTGACAACAAGGTGACTTGAAATGTTACTGAACTGTACAATGATTTTCCCATTTATACAACGGTGTTCTTACGGTATCATTTCAAGGTAAGTGCCTTGCTCAAGGGTGCTGCAGTAGGAGTGGGATCGGAACTCAGGTCCTTCCATTTCATGACTCTAACCGCTATATTACTTTTAACAAATGTGTCCTTAGTCAGGTTTCCCTAATTTAATATCACTTGTTACTTTTAAGGAGGCGTCAGAAGATTTAGGGGGAATCAGTGTCCCTCACTCACCTTGCTTACTTGTCCAAAGGTTGACTAGACCCCCTAGTTCAGGTGTCCTACTTGTGCTCAGAGCGAGGGGACTCTTGGATCAGCGGTAGAGTAAGAGAGGTCCCTGTTGATGAGTTTTTATGAGTGAACTCAAGTTTCCCTTTTGCGCGTCACATCATGCGAGTTAGGACGTCCCTTGAGAAACTTGCTGGAGCGATGAACGTGACTGCGTTTGCATGTGAACGTAGCACATCCAAGGTGTGATGGGAGCGTGTGGTAAGATACCTGAGTGAACAGTTCTCCTTGGCTGCATCAGGGAGCTTAAATCGCTCCCTTGGGAAATAAAACACAGTGACCGTCGGCCATTAATTCTCCGCTTGTCACCAGAAGGTTATTGGTTTGAATCTCAGGTGGGGCACTCTTGAGCTAAAAAACGATGTGACCTGAATTAGTTTGTGTCCTGTTGGGTGGGGCCTGGGTGAAATGCACCCCTAGCACTTTGTCACGTTGAATAATAGGTGTAATTCAGGGACGGGGTTCCTCTGTTGTAATAAATACCTGCTCTCGCACCTCAGTACTGGAGCTGCGCATTGCTTAGGTCTGGTACTTGAACATGTTGGGAAAATGTTTAATTTGTCCCTGACTGCCCAGCTGAGGGATCTGCCATGGCTTCAGACGTTTCTGCTTGCAGATCAGATTTTTTCACCGAAATGGGAACGGGACTGCTTTTATAACGTAATCTAAATGATTTCTCGGTGTGTATTTATTTTGCTGATGCCTTTCTCCAAAGGCTCGTGCACTCGGAGACTTACGGCGATTTGCCTGTATATACAGCTGGCTATTTTTCACCGTGGGGGGGCGCAGTGGCGCGGTGGGTTGGACCGGGTCCTGCTCTCCGATGGGTTTGGGGTTCGAGTCCTGCTTAGGGGGCCTTGTGATGGACTGGCATCCCGTCCTGGGTGTGTCCCCTCCCCCTCCAACCTTCCGCCCTGTGCTGCTGGGTTAGGCTCCGGCTCCCCGCGACCCCGTATGGGACAAGCGGTTTCAGATGATGTGCGTGTATGTGTGATGTGTGTATGTATTTTTCACCATATCTATCACGAGTACTACAGCAGGAGCGACGACTAAAACCTGGGGCCTTTAAATGCAAGGTGACAGCTCTAACCGCTGCGCCACCTGCTGCTCTGCTGATGTGAGTAGTAGAACATGTTATTTCGTATCATTATACACTATTCACAGAAAAGGAACTGACTTGATTGCCAGTCAAAGAACATTTTTCTATTATAGAGCGGCGGTGAAAGATGACATACAGCTTTGCTTTTAGATTAAGCTGCTTTATGCTGTAAGATGTATTGTTATGAAAACACTTTCGGAATTTATATAATAGCAGCAAAATGTTAGGAAGAAGTTATTATTGGCCTGAGCAATGCTGTACAGCGATGCTCTTTTGAGGAACCACTTTATTAGAGGTATTAAGCCATCGCATTTATTGGCTGCAGTGAAAAGCAGCCATTTATTAGATTCCCGGAAAGGGACACAAGAGTAAAACAAAGGATTCTCTTGAAATGAGATTTGACCTGAGCTCATTACATTTGCCCTTTGCAGGCCTCTCTCTCTCTCTCTCTCTCTCTCTCTCTCTCTCTCTCTCTCTCTCTCTCTCTCTCTCTCTCTCTCTCTCTCTCTCTCTCTCTCTCTCTGTCACATACACATACTCTCACTATTCTTAGACTGCAGTGTCTGCAGTATTTTGGACCAGCATTAGGTTGTGCGCTTCGCATCCATGATCGACATCCCATTTCCTGGGAGGGGACAGTCCTCAATAAAGTAATCGATCAATAAATGAACACTTAAGCTGATAATTGGTTTGCCTGTAGTGTGACAATTCAGACAGAGCACTTCGGGTCCTGGTTTAGAGCTACAAAACGAGTGAAAACTTCCTTGGACTCGGTCAATCGTTTCTGTCCGCTCTAGAGGACACATGTCTTAAGCGCACCTACGAACTGTACGTGCTACAACCCTGCATCCTAATGCACCTTAAAAAGACATTCTGTGCTTGTAAACAATTACA
The DNA here is from genome assembly GCF_900964775.1 of Scleropages formosus. NCBI lineage: Eukaryota > Metazoa > Chordata > Actinopteri > Osteoglossiformes > Osteoglossidae > Scleropages > Scleropages formosus. Next base: position 24,075,606 of record NC_041814.1, read on the forward strand.
TTTACATTTATTTAGCAGACGCTTTTCTCAAAAATGACTTCCAATGAACTCTGTAGTGTTATCAGCCCACACACCTTATTCACCGCGGTGACTTACACTGCTAGATACACTACTTAGAATGGGTCACTCATCCATCCATCAGTGGAACACACTCTTTCTGTCACTCACACACTATGGGGGAACCTGAACAGCATGTCGTTGGACTGTGGGAGGAAACCAGAGCACCCGAAGACTTATACTGCTAGATACACTACTTACACTGGGTCACTCATCCATACATCAGTGGAACACACTCTCTCTGTCACTCACACACTGTAGGTGAACCCGAACAGCATGTCTTTGGAATGTGGGAGGAAACCAGAGCACCCAGAAGAAACCCCCACAGACACAGGGTGAACATGCAAACTCCACACACGCTGAGCAGCGATCGAACTCACGTCCTGTCGCACCTCCCGGGTGCTGTGAGACGGCAGCGCTACTCCTTGTGCCACCATGCCGCCCTAGATCTCGTGTTTGGAGATGGGGCTGGACAACTGCCCAGGAATAGAGGGAATACATGTCTGAAGAAGCTTCTCCTCACTAGTTCCGTATGCAGCTAGCGATGGCGCGTGAGCGGGCCAGCGGGCCGGAGGAGACGTGTACGCCCTTGTGACTTTGACACAGTACAGGCGGTGGTCTGCAGCCCCCCTCTCACCCCCCTCCCTTCCGTGTGCCTGCAGACCTCCCGAAGGCTGCCGTCAGGATCCTGAGCAACGTGACGTTCCTGTTCGTGAGCCTCTCCTACACGGCCGAGAGCGCCATCGTCACCGCCTTCATCACCTTCATCCCCAAGTTCATCGAGTCCCAGTTCGGCATCCCGGCATCCAACGCCAGCATCTACACCGGTAAGGGATTGGCGCGCACACGCGGACACGCACGCTTGCGGAATATTCTCACACTCGCATTAGAATTTATATTCCCACGCTGAGCTGAAACGCACCGCAACGACACGCATTTCACACACGCAGACACACGCATTTTGAGACCCGATGGTATAACTGCTTCGCACTGCAGCGTTGCTCGTGGTGAGGGAATCCTCTGTAGCGGGATGGTGGCGGTGTCATGGGAAGAAGTACCTCGGTGAAACATCTCGCAGGAGTAAACCAGTGTAAATGGCCGACTTCGTGGTTAAATTGGTCTGTGAGAACGGCGGACCCGGAACCGCGGCCAAGCCGACACCAGAGCGGTTTGAGGCCGGTTTTGGACGGGGTTCAGGCGGACAGACTCGTCCGCAGCAGGGGGGGAGCGGTGGTGGGCAACCTGCCCCAGACATGTGCTGGATCGCGCGGCGCAGCTCCCCCGGTCCAGCGGTTCACTGCCGGACTGGGCGGTTTGCGCATGGTGACGTTACTGAGGTTCAATGGAAAAATTCATCAGACCTTCCGCAAAAAACGCGTTCACGTTCATTTATTTCATTAGAAATGGCCGTAGGTGGCAAAGATTGATTGCGGCTATCAGCTTTTATGCAAAGGACCCGGGTTCCAATTTCTAATGTAGAACCTTTGGAGCAAAGAACTTAGTCTGAATTGATGCGGTAAAATGACCCAGCTGTTTAAATGGGTAAATCACTGTAAGCAGGCTGGTGTGCAAAGTTCACTCTAAGTTGTCTCAGAGGATGGCATCAGATATACTTACACACACACACACACACACACACACACACACACACTCTGACTGAAAGGCTGGAGGGGGAGGGGACACCCAGGACGGGACACCAGTCCATCACAAGGCACCGCAAGCAGGACTTCAACCCCAGATCTAGCAGACAGCTGGCGCAGGCCAAACCCGTGGCGCCCCCACACCTCCAATATACTTACATATGTTTATTAATAGCTCAAGCTTTTTATAATTATTTACCTATTTATGATGCTGGATAAATTTTACCGTATCGATCCAGAGTAAGTACCTTGATCAAGGGTACTGCAGTATGTCCTTCAAAGTCCGAAGGTGGCAGCTCTAACCACTGCCCCACCTCTCACGCACGCAGTCTGAAACCGCTTGTCCCGAGTGGGGTCGCGGCGAACCGGAGCCTAACCCGGCAACTCAGGGCGTAAGGCCGGAGGGGGAGGGGACACACCCAGGACGGGATGCCAGCCTGTCGCAAGGGATCCCAAGCAGCACTCGAACCCCAGACCCACCAGAGAGCAGGACCCGGCTAAGCCCACCGCCCCTAAATAATAGTTAAGAATAGATGAATAATGGTATAAAAAGTGTAAAACTAAATGCATATTATTCACTGTTTATCAGCTCATATGGGGGTTTCATAAACAGTTAATTGTCCTTAAACCTCCGGCGCGAATGTGTAGTTTCGCAGCACCACCTCTGTAAAAATGATGTCTTTGGGGAATTACCGACCGTCTATCGCACAGAGGGTTTCACGGGTAATTACTGTGCTACTTGAGTTTGTTGCCAGGAAACAGCACGAAATTCACCGTAGTAGTGTGGTTACTATGGCTACGCTGCGATTCCTCGTTTAATCACCTGTACAGGGGTATCCCTTCCAGCATTATTCTCTTTCGGCACGTCACGCATTTGAAGGCGATGCAGAGATGTAGATTCCTTCGTGTAGAAACGAGCGCGTTTCACGTTGTCCGGGGCGCTGCGGAATTCCGAGGCCCGCCGAGCACGCGCGGACGCCGTCAGGGCGGTAAAACTACACCGCACCAGGGTTCAGGAGGCAAGACGGGAATCGACAGGCAAAGACGAACTCGTAACCTGAAAGCTGCTGGTTGAAGTCTGAGGAAGGAGCCCTGTTGCTGAGCCTTTGAGGAAGGTTGTTAATCTTATTCTCCTGCTCTGTCCACAGGTAGAATTGGGAATTTTTAAACGATCAAACATAAAGCGTTTGTGTGTGTGTGTGTGTGTGTGTGTGTGTGTGTGTGTGTGTGTGTGTGTGTGTGTGTGTGAGAGAGAGAGAGAGAGAGACGACACCTTCCTCCAGACTGCCCCACATGGCCTGTATGGCTGGACAGTAAGTCCAGGTAACATCCGATTGTCCTGGATCGGGGCAGCGTGGTCTGGGAACCCAGTCAGGTCTGTGTGACTCCCAGTTGTCCTCACGAAAGGGTCGGGTTGGCAGGAGAGCGAGGAGGATGAAGCGCCGGGGGGATCGTCATCAGTCGGCGTGACACTGAGAGATCGAGAGCTCTTTCTCCTGACTGAGGGACCTCAGCTTCCCCATTAGGTCCAGGATTATGTCTGTACTGGCGTGAGCTGGCTGCATCTCGTGCCTTTCTATCCTTTTGGGCCACAAGGTGTGACGGCAGTACAGTTACTTCCCGTATACAGCCCTTGGGGTCACGTGCTACTGCCACTGGCCCCACCTGTCTTGAGCAGAGGCTCAGGTAGAGCTGGTGCTTCCCCAGTTTCCTTTTTAGCCATGGCCAGAGGGGAAACGGCAGAGCCGTAATGGATCCGTGGCTCATGAGCGACGCTCCTCCTCACTGATCTGTAGCTGGGGACATCAGTTCGTATCGCATGCTGTCATGTGGAGAGATCGGTCACTCGTGATTTCATGTATTATACACTGTAAACACACACACACACACACACTCGCACACAAATACACCAGTTTGCAAAACCATTGTTTAGATTTGATCTGCAATGAGACCTTGCTTGTTGTCTCTCTGCATGTCTGTGTGTCTTTATATTGGAATGCATGAGGTATAAATATAGGTGCAGAATTTTACATGCAATCACATGCATGCAGTATGTGTAGAAACATGTTCCGTGCTCTTAATTCTAGGCGGACCAGGTGTGCACGACATGCGTCGCTCACACGCTACTGATGCTGCCGGGGTTAGACAGGAATCAGCAGGGGACACTCTCTGCTCCCTGTTCCCCTGGCTCCGCCCCCTCCAGGGTTGTTGTTGTTGTTGTTGTTGTTGTTGTTTTGCTATCTTTGTTGATGGGGTGGTGGGGGGTTCGTGGAGGCATGTGCTTGCCTGTCCTGCATGTGCGGGCAGTGGATTTATGCTGTGCTGCCGGGAGTCAGCTTTGACTTTCAAATCCTGTTAATTAGCGGAGCTTCGCGGCGGGCACGTGTGACAGCCTGATGCGTCCCCCGTCAACCCCCCCCCGGCCCCAACGGCTTAGTATCGGAGCTAAGGACCTGGACGTGCGTCCATTAAGGGTGTGGGCTTAAGTCCAAAGCAGGGGCCAGTGATGTTGTTTTCTTCTCTCAGCTCAAATGTCAAACATGAAATTATGTCCAGTGTAGAACTGTAATCTGTGCAAGTCACTCTGAATTAAATTTATAACACTTTATAAGCCAAAGAATACATGCACACATACAAGGAATTTGATGCTGATGCTCATCCAGACACACTCAGCATTACAGAACAACTGTAACAGAGCTGGTATAAAGTGACAGTTTGAAGAAGATACTATAGTACTACAGATGGTTCAGTTATTGATAGGGATAATGTGTTGGAGTATATGTAACTGATAAAAAAGCACAGAAGTGGAAACGGCAGAAGAAGTACAAATAAATAGGTATAATTAGTGACACAAGGGGGCGCGGTGCCGCAGCGGGTTTGGCCTGCGCCTGCTCACTGGTTGGTCTGGGGTTCGAGTCCCGCTTGGGGTGCCTTGTGACAAACTGGCGTCCCATCCTGGGTGTGTCCCCTCCCCCTCCCGCCTTACACCCTGTGCGACCCCGCTCAGGACAGGTGGTTTCAGTGAGTGTGTGTGAGAATTAGGGACACTTTAATTCATATATTAATTTATGATATCGATACTATGTTCTGAGCGCATCCTTGACTATAATGAGTTTTTGATCTGGACCAACCGATGTAATGTCAATGTCTGCTAATGTCCATTTAATAATGGTTTGGATTACGATTCGCTCGTCAGAGGTTGAAAACGGACGCTGCTTGAGGAAAACACTATGCAGCTAAACGTCTAAACAACAGATTTAAGTCCATTAACACATATCACACTCATAATAGACATATCATAATTTTCTCGTGCAGAATTTAAACTGGCGGATTTAAGCGATCGGGATTTGAGTTGCTCTCCTTGAGAGTTCCCCAGCTGCCGTTGAAAAGTTTATGTTTTCCGCAGCGTTCGGACACCGCTGAGCTGATGTAATTGCTCCTCCTCATCCTCTCCTCCCCTATCCATGCAGGGGTGATCATAGTGCCCAGCGCAGGGGTGGGCATCGTGCTGGGCGGATACATTATCAAGAAGCTGAAGCTGGGGGCCCGCGAGTCAGCCAAGCTGGCCATGATCTGCAGCGGGGTCTCGCTGCTCTGCTTCTCCACTCTCTTCATCGTGGGCTGCGAGAGCATCAACCTGGGCGGCATCAACATCCCCTACACCACAGGGTAAGAGCGGCCGCCTCTGCCGGCTGGCTTTCCGCTGGCGGCTGCTCCTTCGGTCAGTGCTCTGACTGTCGGAACTGATAAACCCAGTTTTGTCGAGTCAGCGGATTTACTTGGACACCCCCCCCCCCCCCCCATTTATTTATTTATTTACTCTACTAATTTTTCACTTATCTGTTCTCTAAAATTTCAGCCTGTAGAGGAGCAAACACGATCTGTGTTCACCCACCGTGCTGAGAGGTGGAAGTCGAGAACTGCCGAGCAGAGCAGCGCTGCGGGTGCGCTTTCAGTCGGCTCACTTTCGCAGCGTTCGCAGCTTGCGTGTGCCGTTCCCGAAACTCGGTGATCAGCGACAGAATGAGGAATTCGCACATTTATGGATCGAATCAGTCCGCGGTCAGCACCGAATAGGAGTTTTTGGAGGCGGCGTTTGCTTTTAGTCATTTTAATCGATTTTAATTTTAATGTGGCTCAAAGTTAATAAACATTGAATTCTTACAAAGTATTTTTATTTACTGTCGTTATATGGTGAGGTTTTTACAGAACCTACACTCTAGAATAAGTCAAGGGAAGTCTGTTTATTCGATGACTATCATTTAGTGGTAAGAGTGAGTTCCAATTCACAAATTCAAAAAGTGGTCAGAGCTACTGCCTTTGTACCCAAAGGTTGCAGGTTCAAATCCTCCCTGCTGCTGTAGTACCCTTGAGTAGGGTGCTTACTCTAAATTGCTCCGGTAAAAATGACCCAGCTGTATAAATGGGTGAATAACCGTAAGTCACTTTCATGAAAAGCTTCATCAAAATGAGTAAATGTAAAACAAGTTACAGGCATTTGTGTTTGTAAGCTGAGGATCCGAAGCAGCATAGAGCTCCTTTACCCCACAGACAGCGACCGTATGAGGACCGCACCAACCCCTGACAGAGCAAAGCCTTGACCCACCCCCACTCTTGTCACGAGAGAAACAACACTGCCAAGACATAACAAGATCCTTTTTCCTCTTCACTGGGACTGGTTCAGGGCTCCTGCTCGACATAAGAGGACGTGATGGACATCTGGAGGCGACCACAACGGGCGCTCTGTCTGGAGCTCGCGTCATTATCTAATCGCTTTGGTTTAGAGAGCATGGAGGCCGAGGGCAGGAAACTGGCATCCCGCATGACACCATGTGCAGAGTCCCTTAAGGCCACAGCCACATCCCCACAGTCATCCGTGCACATACCGTGCTGCTCGAAAGTATGCGGAGCCCTCGCGTCCCTTGCTTTTACCACTAAAACATTATTTAATGAGAAACGGGTCTTTCTCATGTGCCATAATAGGTGTGCAATGACCAGCACAATATGTGGCTTTACGTGTGCAGTAGAAAAACGGCACTGGCTAAATCAAGTAGGTAAGTAGAATCAGATGTGTAAATCATAGCCATTTATTAATTTTACACGTTTATTTTAACATTTATTATTTCGATTTTCTAAGTTTAATATTTTCTAGCGAAAAAATGACCACTCCTATAGGGTCGACACACTTCAAAGCAGCACCATACACACTTACATATACGTACCATATGTACACATACATGAATGCGTACATACATGTAGACAATATGTATTCATACAAACATACATGCGTGTGTATATGCACAGAAAGCACTGTCGCCATGGAGACTATTTCAGAGGGGTGTTTGTACACATGCAGATGCATCGAAGCATTTTGACAACGTGATGCGTAGGAAAGGTCCTAAATGGCCGTACTTGAGGGCCACGTCGCAGCCGGTCAGCTGTTCACCCTCATGTCCCCACCACGCTTTACTACAGTACAGCTTTCCAGGGCGGTCTACTTCACTGTACAGTACAGGCTTTGCTGCTTCCTGCGTTAATTATTCAAAATGTTTGTTTCGCTCTGTATTATGTGTTTAAATGTGCATGAAATTGCCATTGCTGTTTAGCACTTTAACATCTTCTTAAATTAGAGTACGCGGGTGAAAGTGAGCACAACCTGTGTCATTACAGAAATGGCGAGATTCAGTGCAGCCCAGACGAGCCAGTTGGGTTAAGGTTTTGGTTTGGTTTGCAACCACACCGTTCCTCAGTGTCGAGGTTTTCGAGCTTCTTTGAGTAAGGTATTACGTACTGCAATGACGGGGAAGGCTTTAATAAGCCAACACAACACACATACACTGTCTGAAACCGCTTGTCCCAAGCGGGGTCACGGTGAGCCGGAGCCTAACCCAGAACATAGGGCGTAAGGCGTGAAGGGGAGGGGACACACCCAGGACGGGACGCCAGTCCGTTGCAAGGCACCCCAAGCGGGACTCGAACCCCAGACCCACCAGAGAGCAGAACCCAGCCAAGCCCGCTGTGCCACCATGCCCCCCTCTCGCCAACACAACAGTTCAGTATTATTTCTATTACTTTGCTCAGCTGGCGTGCTGTATGAAAGGTGAGTGCTCTGAAATAATCATCCCGAAGGCTCGTGGCCTGTTCTCATCGTGCTAAGGCTCCGGCACACGGTGTCAGAAGTTGCAATTTGGATTTCCGGGTTAGCGGGGCCTTTAGTTGTCTGTCGCGAAAGGTAAATGGATTGAGTGGCAATAGGCAGTACGTTCAGGCAGAAGACTTGAGAGAACAATGTTTAAGTATTCATATATCTTTGTGCTTTGTGTGATTACAGCGGCTGAGTATTGCTGCTCGAAAATAGGATCCTTTACTTCCAGAGCCCCTTGTGGACTGAGTATGTAGTGCGCTCTAGCGGAGGGTTCGTTTCTTGGGGGCGGGGGAGGGGTTCGCAATGTGTTAATTTAATTAATACGTTTATCTGAAGCTTTTTTCCGAAACGACTTTAAGCTACTTACAGTGATTTACCCATTTGTACAGTAGTTTTTACTGGAGCAATGTCAGGCCAGTACCTTACTCAGGGAAACTACAGCCGATGGTGGGATTTGAACCCGGACCTTTCGAGTAGAAGCTTTATAGAGATATTTCTGTTTAGACCATTATTTTTTTCTTTGGACTTTCCTCTTATTTTTGGTAGATGTGAAAACATCTGTAGTCATCTTGACTGTGTAGCGCAGTGATTAGAGCTGTCACTTTGCATTCCGAAGATCATGGGTTTGAATCCTGCTAAACTATGCTTGATCAAGGTACTTATCCTTAATTGAGACAGTCAAAATTACCCTGTTGCATATAATTAATAATTATTTTCTAAATTATGAATCAAATTGTTAGAAGTAAAATTAATTTCAATGTTAAGTAGCTTAATGCTGTCAGTTGCTTTGGAGAAAAACACACACACACACACATTTTCAGAACCGCTTGTCCCGTACGGGGTCACGGGGAACCGGAGCCTACCCGGCAACACAGGGCGTAAGGCCGGAGGGGGAGGGGACACACCCAGGACGGGACGCTAGTCCGTCGCAAGGTACCCCAAGCGGGACTCGAACCCCAGACCCACCGGACAGCAGGACTGTGGCCCAACCCACTGCGCCACCGCACCCCCCTGGAGAAAAACATCAACTAAATAAATGTAAACTAGCTTAGTGTACAAACATAACACGATTCCTTGGGTCTAATAATAAATGTATGGTCATGGTTGTTCACCAAGACTCACTAGCTCAGTGGTCTTAATGTTTTTCTTGTGTGATTTCAGAGAAGGAAACTGTGTGAAAGTGATGTTGCGATTATTGTTTGTGAAGAAGTTTAGGAATTTTAATGAATAACACAAACAAGATTTAATAGTTCCGCATCTTATTCGAATAAATGGTTTAAAGAGTCAAGGACATTAATTGAAAAAGTAATGAGTCCAGTGTTCTACTCAGTTCAGGTGTGAGTTTGATCTGCCTTACTACATACAAAAAACGGCTCAGTCCTGGTTAATTCTATTGGTATGCAGCATGGCCCCCTCAAAAGAGAATTCAGTGGACCTCAGAAGAAGAGTTTTTGAAGCTCATAAACAATGCTGTCTGTATCAGTTTTGTTAAAGACCACCTGAATGTTCCACGGTACAATGTTGTGTGGACACGAGACAAAAGTTGAACCTTTTGGTATATTGTACAAAGCTTTATGCTTATAGAAAACAAAACTCTACATACTAACACCGAACCCTCATTCCAACTGTAAAGCATGGTGGAGGGAGTGTAATGTTGCGGGGCTGTTCTGCTGTCTGAGGGCCTGGAAAACTTACAATCAATGAGGGGCCAGTGTTGTTCCAAGCTGTAACAGGAACTTCTACAGCACAATTGGTGTTGGTCTGTGATCTAACACTGAAAAGGAGTTGTGTCTTTCAACATAACATTGATCTGAAACAATAGAGAAAATCTCCCCGGAGTGGCTCAAACAGAAGAAATTTCATATTTCAGAATGACCAAGTCAGAGTCTCGACCTCAATATAACTGAAATGTCATGGCATGACCGAAGAAACTGTTCTCACAATACATCCCAAAAATATTCATGAAGTGAAATAGTTTTATATAGAGGAATGGGCCAAAAGACCTCTTAAATGCTGTGCAGGTCTGTCTCATCAGTAGTCACAAGAAACATCTAGTTGAAGTTATCGCCAATATAGGAAGTTCCACCAGTTACTAAGTATAAGGGTTCACATAGTTTTTCTGTCAATGACCTTGATTGTTTTGGTAGTAGCAATATGGCAGTGTAAAATGTTGTGTGCATTTCTTAGATAAGACAGTGTGTATTTATCATTATGACCTACAGGAAGACCAGATCATATTTTAGAAACCATTCGTGTGGAAATCAAGGTGATTCCAAAGGATTCACAAATGAACAGCGTTTGAGAAGTTTTGCAGAAATCCGGTCGCGTGATCCGGGTCCAGCATGCCATTCTTCGGCGGGCCTTCGGATCGGCGGAAATACCCAATCTTTAAAGTGCGTGTCCTCTATACACATCGTATTATAACGCTGCTTTTGGTCCCATTCGCTTAAAGGAAACACATTGTGATCCAAAGTACACAAGAGAGGTGGTGGATTTCACTGCTTGTCGATACAAGAGAAGCCCCATGCTGGGATGTACTTTGGTTCCCACGGAGAGCACCGCTTTATTTATCTACTGTTTCTTTTTGTCCCCCGCCAGGCCAACTCTCACCATGACCCACAGGAACCTAACGGGTGGCTGCAATGTGAACTGCGGGTGCAGGATCCACGAATACGCCCCCGTCTGCGGGTCAGACGGCATCACGTACTTCAACCCCTGCCTGGCGGGATGCAGCGGCGTGGGCAACGACAGCGCAGGGGTCAGTGTGCCCACCTCTGTGGTGTACAACACACCGCCTTAGAACTTTTATAGGCTGAAAAGTGTCGTCTTCCTATAAATAACGTCACATTAACTGAGAGGTACTTGTAACTGGTGGTTGCTGGTTCTAGTCCTGCAGGGGAGCCACGTGGATTACATCTATAAAATATTCCACTGTATAAATGAGTAGAACTATACACTGCTTTGAGTAAAAATGTCAGAGAAATGGATTGAATGCCTTGCTGTGTTCAAACCCGGCTCAGACCCTGTGGAGTTTGCATATTCTCCCTTAACAGGATGTAGGGGCAGCTTTAAGTGCCCGTCGTTGACTGCAAATGGAGTTCTTTGGAAAAAAAAAAAAAGCTCACGCCGCACCCCCTCCACGTGTTCGCCCCCCAGATCCGCAACTACACGGACTGCGCCTGCGTCCAGAGCCGGCAGGTCATCACCCCTCCCGCCGGGGGGCAGGGCAACCAGCTCCAGCTGGTCATCGTCAAGACCTACTTGAACGAAAACGGCTACGCCGTGTCGGGCAAGTGCGACCGTACCTGCAGCACGCTCATCCCGTTCCTCGTCTTCCTTTTCATCGTCACGCTCATCACGGCCTGCGCCCAGCCCTCCGCCATCATCGTAACCCTCAGGTAAGAATCGCCGTCGAACGTCAGCTGGGCACCGCGGGAGGGATTCGGAACCAAAATGACAGCCGGCTCTCTCCCTCTGCTCATCGCCTCACGCAGGTCGGTGGAGGAGCAGGAACGGCCTTTTGCACTCGGAATGCAGTTTGTTCTCCTCAGAACTCTTGGTAAGTTGGAGAAACTATGTACCCTGTAGGTTGTAATGAAATGGGGCCACCTAGTGCTCGTGCCGCGAACTGATCTCCGGCGGCCTCGCGCCGTGAACGTGGGACTTGTCGAAATGCGTCGCTGTTCAGAATAAGCATCAGATCGTAAATGAATTTCCAAGTCTGGTGAGCCGAAAAATAGGAAACGACTTCTTAATGGTTACTGAACAAATCAAAAAGGAGCGTATGGTAAATCCTCTCTACCGGTCCATCGCTGGTTGCTGAGACCAGGCTGGATAACATCTCCATCGGACGCTCTGTCGTGTACTGTGCCTGTGCTGTGTGGGGTTTGGCTGCTCACCGTAGTAACGTACATTAGTAATAGTCAGTAACCTCAGTAACGCGAGCGACGCGGGTTGTGCAAGAGGAGCCGCCGTAGCCACGACTGCAGAAGTAGGACTCAAAATACGAGCGAACGCAAAGTCTCCAGTTCAGCCACGTCTGCGGAACTGAGCCGTTATCGGTGTTCATGGTGGTCGGCGATGGCGACGCCTCCGATGCCCTCCTAAACTTTAGACCCCGTGTGACCGTGTGAGTCATTGCATAAAGAACCGGACAAAGAGGGTTTACTGTATTCCAGAATGTATAGGTGGTTTTAAAGTACATTTGTTTTGAATGAATGAATGAATGACCTCTGAACCCTGGCCCGCTCCTCCTCCTCCTCCTCCTCCTCCTCGCAGCCTACATTCCCACGCCCATCTACTTCGGCGCGGTCATCGACACCACCTGCATGCTGTGGCAGCAGGACTGCGGCGTCCACGGCTCCTGCTGGGAGTACGACGTCACTTCCTTTCGCTTCGTCTACTTCGGCCTGGCTGCCAGTCTCAAGTTCGTGGGCTTCATCTTCATCTTCCTCACGTGGTACTCGATTAAGTGCAAGGAGGACCGCCTGGAGCGCTGGCAGCAACGCGCCGCCCCGCTGGGCACAGTCAGCGAGCTCGTGTGCCACGCCGGCGGACAGAAGAGCCACGCCCGGACTCGCTCCTGCCCGGCCTTCAACCCCCGAGCCGAGCCACCCGCTCTGCCCGCCCTCAACCGGGGCCCCAGCAGCCAGAGCTGCCCCGGCAACGCCCTCAAAGCAATAAGCCCGGCCGCGTGCTCGCCGCAGGCCGCCGCCCGCATCTGAGGCCCCGAACCGTCACGTGCCTTCCCGCTCTGCGTCCACCCCCCCCCCGACCCTCAGACACGCGGATGTACCCTCCATCGTGCGTCGGGCGCCTCCTCTCCCACTCGCCCCGCCGTACGGCTCACCCTAAACGTGCTACTTGGGATCCTTACTTTGTCCTCGTTTCGCGTCAAAACTGGGGAGCGCGCGACCCTCCGCGGGTTAGTCGCCGTCTTTTCCGTGCATATCATCGAGTCGCATATCCAGAAAGCAAGTACAGATGCTCAGAATACATTTTAAATAATAGAAAAATGTATTTCAAACCAACATGGTGCTATGTGAGGCAAATATACTTGTACCTGTACGTACCTGCCGTATACATACATACATACACACAGCCACACACACATATATAAATATGTATTATATACAGTGTAGATGTACATTTTATATATGTACAGATATGTGTATGTTATATATATTTATATATATACATATATATATATATATATATATATATATATGTGTATGTGTATGTGTGTGTGTGTGTGTGTGTGTGTTGCTCAGACATAGATGACAGGTTCCGATGGCTGGAATAAGCTGCTTAGCAAGCACAATGAAAACCTGTACTATGCAACACCTGTCTTCTGCCGCACCCCCCCCCCGTAACAGTACCTTCTCTCCGGTCCACCCACCTTGCCGGTTTGCTTCAGAGATGGGCGCGCGTGCATTGTCTGCATCGGACGCTGCCTGCGGGCGTCGCCGTGCCGCCGTCCCACTCCGGCGGGCCGCGCGGTTCTGGTACGCCTCCTCTTAGATGTCCATCTGGATTTTAATAAAAACCTCCTTTTGTTTCTGGACCTTTTCTGTACCTCCAGGGCATCCGAGTCCCGCTGCACCTGGGGGTGGTGGACTCTCCGAGTCAGGACACCGAAATGGACATACTTACTTCCTGTGTTTGTGGCCTGCCCTACCCCCCTGGGAGGAACCCTGGCAAGCTACAATCACCCCTCCAGTGGGTGTAGCTAAAGGGTGGGGGGGGGCACAAGCGGCCCTCGCATGTTCTGTGTCTCGGTGCTGTGATCTCTACCTGTGGGGTGGGGGGCGGGGTTCGGGGGTCGGGAGCGGAGGCTCAGATGCGGTGCGTCACGCAGGGCAACTACATCGCGGAGGCGTGCAGGTCCTGCATCGGCCTACGGCGCCACCTACAGGACAGAATCATAGCGTAAAGCATTACCGGTTTGGAAACCAGACCGAAGTTGGGGAGCTCGAGGATACGCCGGACGCCGCCCTCGGTCAGAGGCCGCCACGTCCGCCTGCATGTAAACGGCTGTTTTCGATTTTTCCGGAACTCACTTCTGCCGCAGGATCGAGAGAAACAAATGCAGGACCAGTAGGGCACGGTGAGCATGTGCGGTCGACTGCTGAGCCACTGGCCTTTCTAGAAGGGCTGCTACCAAAGAGATCTCGCTCTCTTTCACTTTAGAAATACACTTGCAGTAAACGGCAAACGAGGCCCGTTGGAACCGGTTCTATTTTTTTTTTTATAAACTTTCCAAATAATGCTGTGCATTTTTGGACGTATATGAATGGCTGCTGTAGTCCAATAGCCAACATCACCAAACCATCAGGGAAAACGAAGGACCCAAACGATTCACGCCGAACTTGCCGATTCATCGCAGGTCAGTTGAAACGGCACCGCGTACGCGTCGCACGTTATCGCTGCTGTTCTGGTCATCGGGTGTAAAGTCAGCTCGGTACTCGGTTGGGAGTTCGACGACTAGTGCAGTAAGCACGGATGTAGTAATGTCCGAGTTAGCGGTACGGCGGAACCCCGGTACGGACTTGGAGTGTGAGGATAACGACGCCCCCTGCTGGTCAGAATGGCTGTTTCGCACAGAGGTCACCCAAAGGTTTGTGATCATCATCCATGGACCGATACGTCGCGTCAAAGGCTCGCGGTCCGCGACTTGACCGTCGTCGCGTCCGGCTTATTAACGGCAGCGCTCGCATCCCTTGAAATGATTATGAAATGAAATGGCCCTCTTTATCACGAAAAGTATTCGTGTCGCGTTTGTACAAACGGATCGCCTTGTTGCTCGGAGTATGGAGCGGAGCTACAAGTTTGTGAATTAAACCCAAAAAAGGCGCAACGCTGAAATGCATTTCATTGCCTGCGATAAGGGTTTGACGCTATTCGCTTCCTGAGTGCGGCTTCAGGGAAAATTGCTTTTCGATAAGCTGGCTGGCGCCCCGGGATGTGGCGAAAGGAAAGGAGCTCGCCTGCACGAGCGAGCTGGCCTGCGAACGTCCAAAGCTATGCAGTCGTCCGCGAGCGAGCGGTCAGTACGGAAATGAGCGCAACTCCTCCGCTGACGTATTCAGGCGTGCGGAGCGCAGTTGATCGTTTTAAACTAACAAACGCCAGTTAATGTGATGATTGTTCTCCAGTCCAAAAAATAAAAGAATGCCCCCGAGAAAGGGCAGTCGATGCGTGTCATTACTAATTTGCATTTCCTAATAGGCTAGTTGTCCGCGTGTCTCTTCCTTTTCAGCTATAGGTTTGCCTAAGAATGAAATGGGAACCTCTTCTTTCACGAGTATCTTGTGGACGGTATTACGAAGCTGGCTGCAGTCGCTTGGAGTTCCCTCCAAAAGCGCTTTCCTGCGATTGGCGTTCGCGTCGAGACCTCACGGTTCATCCTCCCCTGATGAAATTAATGTAAATATGCAAGTGAAAATCGAGCACCGACTAACGTACGGCTTACAACTCACAGCTAGATAGTCTATTTATGAACTAACCCTAAAAACGTTTCAGTGCCTGCTTGATCTACAGTATATAGCCTATATTTGAGGAGTACGGTGTTCAGTGGAGCCGCGGAGGCCGACTCCGGTGGTTGTGGCCCTATGTGGGCGAGCTGGCTTTGTTCCCCCGTCAGTATTACCAAAACGCCCGCGCTGTGTTCGGCGACACCGTCGCGAGCCCCGGTCCGGTCTCCGCACGCAAAACGTCACGTTTGGCGGTCGCGATTCTGGCGAGTTGAGGAAGCGAACGGGACTTTCGGATTTGGGTCGGTGCGCTTCGCACTAACCCCCCGCGGGATGCGTGGCGAGAATACCTGGGCATTTCTCAACCATATACCTCCTCTCGGCAGATCCGCCGGCGTACGAGGCGTTCGTGTGAGGCGCGGGGTGGGGGGTGAGCGGATAGGGCTTGTGGGGAAGCTCGTGGGTTATTCAGGTAGACTGTAGATTTTTTTTTTCCTTTCATTTATATCAATATTGTATTTATTTCAAGAATCCCATACTTTAAATGGTTACAAAAACAACACAAAAAAGTTGTTCATCAGGAACCGAAGTGGATACAACATATTTGTGAACGCTTTGTTTACAAATAACCTTGAATACTTGATTATTTGTCAATAAAAATGGAAATAAATGCATGGCTTCACGTGTTTAATTCACGGGGTGCGTACGAACAATCCCGTCAACACGAAACCTCTCCCGAAATTTTTTCCCCCGATTTACCCGACCTCAAAACGTGAGGAAAATGAGCGTCGGAATAACCGGGATCAAGACTGTACGTAAACTGCAATGGCAACAACGGAAATGGACAGAGAGAGTGAGAAAACACAACCCTAACAAACAAACAAGTCACACGCTTAAACCACACCTCCGAGCTCATGTCAGTCACAGCACCTTCAGAAATAAATCTTAATCTGCTTTTGAGCTATAAAGAATTCCCTGGCTTTCCTGAAGCCTGAATTGTTCCAACACTCCTAGAAAACAGATTAAATATTTACAGCAATTGGAGTAAAATTCCTCTAAATTTGCACGACAGCCATAAACCAAAACGCATGTAGCTTTGTGGGGAGTCCAGCAGTCAGTAGGTTATTAATTATACAGTTTATTTTCTACATTATAAACAAACACACTGATACTGAGATGATGGGTTTCGTACCAGCCGCTTAGGACCATCACGTATACAAGGAATACAACAGCTTCATATCGAAGTAAAGTATTCCACAGAATATGTTCTAATGCTTTTAGTATTTTCTTTTATTAAAGGCCCCCCGTTTTGACATAATAATGCCCCTCTGTACCAGGTTGCAAAAGCGAGCAGCAGTGATGCTCACGGCATCCCAGCGGTACCATTTCCTCGGACCCAGATCGCCAGTACCGCCAGGTAGGCGGACTGCTCTGCGCGCCGGGTGACCGTTAAGCTCAGAACGCCACTCCTCATTCGTCACGGAGCTGTTCTTACTGGGCGCAGCCAAGAGCACGTTTGAAAACCTCACCTTTCGGCTGCGTTTCAAGTCGGGAGCGTATTCGAAACGGCGGGTCTGTAAATACGACAGCAGTCAGGTTGGTGAGAACGGCAAGACGGCAAAAGTGCTTTTTTCAGTACGTAACCGGTCTGCTCAGATGTACCAGTGGTTACCATCATTGTGGCGTACACTCTTATGGTTTACTTTTATATATAACCTGTCTTTTATACAAACATTTATATTACATTAAAAACATACTTTAATGTCTGACCCCTTTCACTTGGGTTTACAAAAAATAAATCCAGCATTAAACTGCAACTGCATTCGGGTATTTAGACATTTTATTTATATTTATTTATAAAAGCCCCTTAAAGATCTTAATATAACACTGATTCTTAAAAACCGGAAGCACACGTAGAAAAATAGACATAACGTCATGAGTCGTTACTGAATCTGTCGTGAATGTCGTAGCAGGACGTCAGGGCCTTGCGCACGCTGCCGCGTCCCTAGTCCTCTTGGGTCGGCGTCGGCGTCAGCGTGTGGCGCTGGAGGGGGCCGTATTTGGTTGCAACAGTACTGTTGCTGTGCTCCGTGGGGCGCCGCTCCCCGCGGCCCGCGCTGTGGGCCTCGCGGTCTGCGGGACGCGGTGGGGGTAGCCCTGTGCCAGAAAGAGGTCGTCCTCCTCCATCTCCCGCTCGCCGTTGTCGGGCTGCGGCGGCAGGTCCGAGCGGGGTCCGGGGCCCGAGCGCAGCAGGAAGTCGTGCCGGGTCTCCAGCTCGGTTAGGCCGTTCCCGCTGAAAACCAGCCCGTCCGCGTCCAGGCCCTCCTCCAGCTGCCGCGTCCACGTGTCCCCGGCGGCGGTCCTCCGCTCGTCGGGCCGCTCCTCGGGGATGTCGTTCCGAGACTCCGGTTTACCCCCGGCCGGTGGGAGTGTGCTCCGGGTCTCCGAGGTTGTGGGGTCAGGCGTAACGGTGGCGGCGGCGGCGGCGGCGACGACAGTCCGCGCCTCCTGAGCTGGGACCCCAACCCCGGCCCCGCTGGCCTCCTCCAGCTCAGCCGCCCCCGATCCCACCTCCGATGTGGGCTCAGGCTTGTCCTTTGTTGGGTTTAGTTTGTGAAAGTTGCTCAGCAGTGCAAACATACTATCTACATCCTTCCAGAAGTTAGTCCAGTCGTCGAGGCCGGGGCTGTAGTTGTAGCGCCTCTCGTACAGGCTCTCGTTCACGCTGTACAAATCCTCCAGCCCTTGCCAGTCGACGTCCTCCGTGAAGTTGGGCAACTTAACCCTTTCGTCCGTTCCATGCTGGCTGTCCGCTGGGGAGGGAGACAGAAGAGGAGGTATGGGTGGATGCGTGTCCCGCGGCCAAAGGGGACGAGCGCAGCACACGCAAATGCCCAGTCATGCAGTCATGCGGCCGCCGCGAGGGTCAAGGCCCGATGATTAGAGCCCCGCGCACGCCGCTGTGCAGCTCCGCGTTAGGCAGCAAACTCCACGCAAGCTTCTACTCTCTCAAGCGATGAGCAGCAGAGGTTTCCAGCAAGACTCCGGGAGCACAGCTGAGCCTGCGCTGTCGGCGTTTCTGTTTCGCGTTTTACAAACAGGTGTCCATGAAACCATTTTTATCCGTTTGTCCCCATTGAGCTAAAAAGACACTGCGAGCCAACAAAGGGTGTTAATGCGAAAACCTTGTTCTGAATGAAGCGAATATCCAGGGAAACCTGGAACCAGACAGAGACTGGAGAGATGCGATGCAGGAAATGGAAATGGGGAAGACACATGTTCCTGTGTGGAAAAATGAAATTAAACTCGTAGAGGGCTGAAAGGAGCGTGTATTTATGCGTGGAATGTTGCATGAGAGAGAACTGAACAGGTGAACATTCACGCAAGAGGTAAGATCTGCTGAAGCACCACGTGACAGACATCAGGGTGAAGCGCCGACTCCCTGCCATGGAGATCTTGGCAACAACTCCATAGAAAAGCAGGAGAAACCAACTCCTCCTCCCTGAACATCCTAGTGAAGTGAGACACTGCTCTGTGAATGCAAACTTCTGGATGCTTGAACTGGTAGGGCAAGAATAGTCTGCTGTATAAACGGGTAAAATATGGTAAGTAGATTAACATTGGGAGTGACTCTGGGCAAAGGTTTCAGTTGAATAAGTGGCACAAAACTACACAAATTAGAACTAACTGTGGGGAAATGACTCTGGGTTCTCCAGTCGTTGAGGACCTGCATTTCTCATGGATGGGTTATGCGACTGTAACCGAAATCTCGAAGAAAACGAGGTCACGAAAAGAACGATCTTGTCCTCATCTTGACTGCGAGAAGAGCAGGTTACAAAGACAAGCAATTTGTCCACACTTAGCTGGCACTTTTCTCCAAAGCCACTCACAACGTTAAGTTTACAATTACTTACCCATTTATACAGCTGGGTAATTTTACTGGAGCAATTTAGGGTAAGTACCTTGCTCAAGGGTACTAGAGCTGGAGATCAAACTCTTGACCTTTGGATCCAAAGGCAGCAGCTCTAACCCCTACGCTACCGGCTATTCTGACACAGCTAGATATGCACTGTAGCGCTTCCTGGGATTTGAGTCACAAATATATTGTAATAACCGAGTGAGCTGCCTAGCTACCGTGTCTCTTTTTTCAGCCACGAGTGATTGGCAGGACTTTTGCAGTTTGATATGACAAAACTGCCTCGAAACTCACAACCCGAACCGTCTGGCCGCGCTTACACCAAGATCTTAAACACATGGAGAGGAAAATACAGTTCATTTGAAAGATCCCTTAAAAGGACAAAGGAACTAAAAAGTAAATTATTCAAAACTGGACTCAACTAAAATTTTCAAAGAAAGAATCACCGTAACGCACGGAAGCTACAATAATTTTGCGTTTGTTGCTTTTTCTTACGTTGCAAAGTAACACGAAAGGGAACAAGGTGCCATCTAGCCATGTCTACCAACACTTGTGGCGGCTTCCAGGTGCATCATGCCCACTTGTTCAGGCGGTGGATGAACTCAGTGGTGTCAGGGTGCGAGAGGCAAAGTAAGAAGAGCACAGAGAGAGGGCAAAGACAGGGGTTCGGAGGTTAGTTTTGATTGGCTGAGAGACTCACGGGTACACAAGGCTCGGTCTCCTCAACTTTGACCACTTTCGGTGCCGCTGTAGCCTGGTAAGCAGGTACCAGAGACATAGGGTCACAAAGGGGGAAGTTGGGGTGGGCGGATGTGCCACTGCCAAGAGCGCTACAGACAGTTTACCGCTAACAGAAGGACACGCTAAGCTGAGGATGACTCCCAACAGTCAAATCAGACACACACACACACACACTTTGTGAAATATGAACATGTGCAGTGACAAAATGTGAAGTTATCAGACCAAAACATTTAACGTGAAGCTCACCTTGCTCTATAAAGTGCGCTAAAGCCTGGCGTTAGTTTCAACGTACGCGTTTCCCGAAGCAGCTTCGAAGGCTGAGCGCAGCAGGCGAAATGAACTGTTAGTCATCAGTAGGGTACGGCAATGAACGTACGCTGGAGGCTCAGCTCAGACATGCATGTGTTTGTGACGGTATGATCAGAAGATTTTAAAAGAGCAGGATTTTTCCTATTAGAATATACTTCTCCCCATTTAACGGAAAAATGTTCCCAGTGAAAACGACCAAGCACATTGTACAAAGGATGAAAAAAATACAGAATGACAAAAGATTATAGTGCAATTTATATGCAGTTTACTTTGTACACACATGCACGCACAATTTTTACGCATATTATAATTACAGCTACCAAATGCTTTTGTTCACCTAGGATGCAAGAATTCTTCTGTTACTCGATGGAGAAAAATCGGGAATTCAACAGTTTACGGCTCGTTCGTGCGAATATGAAAAAAAGTTTGCTTTCGAAATTGTTTCAGTCGCTTCCCTGGTGTAGTGAGGTAGGTCATGAACAAGGCTATTTTTGAGCTGTATTTCCCACTGAAACAAGACGCATGAGATGCAGCACAGAACAGATGTCATGGATGAGCCGGTTCCTGGCCGTGTCAGTCCTGCAGTAAAGGTGCTGCCCCTTCAGCGCCAGGGGCCCTACGGCCCTTAGTTACAAGACAGGTAAGCCGTGGTTAGAGACACACACCGGCATGCAACCAAAGCCGTAGCCGCAGACCGCGCTGTGATGGATTAGTGTGAACACGAGGCCGGCTCATGCAGTTATGGGAAAGCCACTGAAGAGAAGACAAAAAGGGCGAATACCTGTGCGGATCATAGCTTCCTCCATCTTTACTTCCTGATTAGGAAAATAAGAGCAATTTTACGTTAATGCTCAAAAATTGGTAAAAGGGAAAAAAAGGGGAAATAAAACGTTTAAAAATCACATACACATTGCAATTCCTCATGCACTGCTTCTAGTTCCTAGAAAGAAATGCATGGCGTTAGATGAAAAGATGTGGAGGAGGACAGAGGAAAGGGAGACGAAGGTTGGGAGGTTACGTTGTTGAGTCGTGGGATGCAAGTTCCGTGGCGACTTCCCCTTTGAAGATCATTCAATGACTGTTCACCAATGAGTCAAAATCACTGTAAATTCACAGCGCATCTTCCAAGGTTACCGAAACGCTGCTCGCCAGTTAACCTGTTTTGTGTTACACGCTCCATTTTATCCAACACCGGTGCAGGAAGCATACAGTTTCATTTCAAAGTATCCTTGAATGTTTCAGTCTTAGTGTACTTTTTGAAGACAGTGTCTTTACATTAAAGTCTTGCTTTGTTCACAGCTCCTGCAGAACGGTTGGTGCCAATGTGAAAAGTTTTATTAAAACGCTGTTCGGTGGTTGAGCTATCCAGAGCATGGACTGAACGTCAGGTCCAACGTGCAGTCACAACACGCACGGCGACATTGACGTGATGCCTGTGAACACTGTCCGCTGACTCCTTATTGCTCAAGGCATCATGGGAAATCAACCCTCAATCCCTGAGTGTGGGACTAATCACAGGACTAGGGCATCAGTAATATGAGAAGTGACATGAGGCAGAGCAGGTGAGTTATACCCAATTCACGGTAATAGCTTTTCACGAGATTAGCTAGTGCAATATTCAGCATGGCTCCTTTGACCATCTCTTACCAAACATATCTGTCTACACAAATTCTGTCTGTGATCAAAATAAGGAACGTAAGTTGATTTTTCTTACATTTTCGTCATGAAAGTATGTCTTATGGCTGTGGTCCACGCCAGGAGCTCCTTCCAAAATATGTGGTCTGCTCAAGTATCTCACTTTCCTTCACCGGAAATGGTCACATTCGACCTACATCATAGTTCCAATTGCAATGAATTCAGGAAGATTCAGTCATAGTTTATTATCTGGAAGTGAGACAGTTCTTCGTGACCACCACTCCTAAATATTGTAACATTCTGCCATTGAGCTTTATTTACATGCATCTCCATGTATTTTCTCAGTTTGCTAACTATCACTATGATGTTGCTGGTTAGAGGTGGTACTGGCAAACCCCTTGGTACATCACGTTAAACAATTGTACTGCTCAGCACGTTCTTGAAAAGCTTGGTAATCAGAAATCTGAATTAAACTCACAAAAGTACAACTATATAGAAAAAGCACAACAAATCTAGAAATATTTCCCAAGTAGGATGCAGAACAGGGTGGTGGAATGTCAAAGGTGGGATGGATGAGCACTCTGTAGCCCAGTGACTCAAGACAGCGTACATTTACACTAACTGTAACAGACCAGCGTGGCTTTCCCTGATCCTCAGAGTTGATGGTGGGGCTCAGAGAGACCACAGTGATACTTGGGATGGATTTAGGCTGAGGTGGAAGGTCAAATATCTCACATGCAGCATGCAGCATCAGTTGGGACTGAAATTTACGACTACTATTCACAGAAGGTTCAAGTTATTTACGGTTCACACTGATGAGTAGTATCGATTTGGGTGTAAATATTGCCAAATTGACTTGTCCTAATCTTCTACAATTTTACATAAAAAAAAAAAAAAAAAAAAAAAATCTACTGACAGAACGGTGAAACATTTTCATTGCTTCAGGCTTGGTCACTCTTTAACCCTCCCTGACCGTCTCTAACTTAAAGGCAGGATTTTTGGATAAACTTCAGTCCCACTGAAGGCTAGCAGGCGAACGGCAGACAATGCTTCAAACATTACCTGCTTCCTGGGCCTTAGGTCTTGGGTTGCACTGCTTGTGTCCCTGACAGCTGCGCATCTCCATCAGCTGGGCATGGAGCTGGTTGAGGACATCCCTCTCCACAGTGTATACCACGTTGGTCAGCTGAACGGGGATGCAAAATGTCTGTTATGGGGCACTGGCTTAACAGAGATGGGTGAATGGCATCACCTTGGCCACATTAAACCCCATTTATTATAATCTTCATCATCAGCATCATCGGGACAGCAGGTGGTACAGTTGCCTTGCAATCGGAATTCTGAATTCAAATCCCATCTTAGGCTGCAATACCTTTCAGTAAAGTACTTCCCCTCAATTTCTGTAGTAAAATGGCCAGCTATCTGAACTGGAATATCACGGTAAATGGCTTAACACAGAACTCTTAACATTATAAATTGCCTCGGACAAAGGCTTCAACTAAATAAATAAATGTAATTTTTTATTATTATCATTATGATTTTTATAATTATTATTAGTAGTAGTAGTGCTGGTGCTGATCTGACGTTTCCCCTGTTTTTGCACAGTTATAGAGATTGGTAGTTCATCGCAACAATTAACGTAAATTCTTAGGGTCCTGTACAAACACCTTTGAGGATTTAAATCTGTGCTCTGGAAGGATGCTGCTAGAACTTCCATTTGTTGTGTTCACTCAAACTGCTGTTGCCTGGACAACTCAACAGTCATGACATCTATGAAAGCAGGCTGCTACTGCTCACCTGGTAGGGGTCGCTGTTCAGGTCAAAGTATTCCAGGAAACCTGTGGCGAACTCGCAGAAAAGGGTGTTGTGTGTCTCGTTGATGGTCCGCAGGCACCAGTAGGTGTTGTTGTTGGAACTGGTACAGGCACAGAATGCTCCCACTGCAATCAGGGCAGGGGCGGGGGTTGCGGAAGCAGTCAGTGTACTGCTGGACATTCATCCGTACACTTTGTTTGCCTCTTGTTATAAGTGTGTTGACTTGGAAAGACCAGATGGCCAAGACATCAGTGTAGGAGACACACAATGTTACGGGGGACATATGAGCAGCCATGAAAGATGAGAGCAGCAAAGGTCAACGGAGCTCAGGGTGAATTGTGTCTTACCATGCTTCGGTGCGAAAGACAAAGCATGTCCATAGCAACAAATACAGAAAACGGTTGGAATGTCTGCCCGAAGAGCAATTGCGCATGCGTACGTGCGCGCATGTGCCAGCGTGTATTTCCATGTGCACGAGGAGCCTGCCGTACGGTTCCAGAAGGGCGCCGTCTGCCAGTGGTCGTTGTTGTGCGTGAAGCAGGTGAGGCCCGGTAGGCTGCAATCGTCACCCTTCCGCTGCCTCTTCTTCATCTTCCTCTCCTTCTTCCTCCTGCGGATCTCGTTGAAGAGCTGCGCCTTCCCATCCACCTCCTGCGCTGCTTCCCTGACGGACGGACGGACGGACGGACAGCCAATGAGACGACAGCCGTCCCACCCACCGCGACCACTGGGAATGACGCGTAATCATTTGACCTGATGTTATTCTCCAAATTAGAGAGAGCCCGTTAGATCAGCAGTCCATTTCATTCATTTTAAACTTAAATCTAACAAGGGGGCCTTTCCCTCCTTCCTTAAAACGCGCACATCTAAACTGCAACGGCTGCTTAAACAATAATTAAGCGATTCAGAGTTAAAGGAGAAAAGTGACGTAACTGTTGGGGTGGTTTCATTTTAAGAGCAGTTTGGTTTTCACAGAAACGGATCCGTTCAGCTCGTCTCTGTCTCTCACCAGGAATAATTACACTGCGGGCACCATTTGGTCCAAATAACCTCTCTGATTCCACACTGAGGCTGCAGTCCTTCGATAAAGCTGCTTTGAAAACCAAGCACATGTTCCGGTCGTCTGACCTGAGCCGACCCGACTCACTATTGTTCCCCCAAACACATCGGCAGATAAATTGGTATGGAAAATAACAATGGCTTCCAGATCGAGGCGCTGTGACGCGCTTCGTTCTCCATCAGGGTGTTCTGCTTGTCAAGCAACTGAGCCTGGATAGGCACCCACGAGAAGGTCTGGACAGAAGCCCTTGGCTGGCCTGGCTGGGGCCGCGAAGTCACGCAACAATCAAGGGCTTTCTGGAGAACAAACACCATCCCGGATCTATCAGTCACGCAAGGAGCAGGTTGCAGCTGTGGGGAAGCTGAAGCGTCTCTAGGTGGATACGAGAGCTCCAGGCTGTTCTCTGGGCTGCTGGCAGTCCGCAAAACATTTTATCATGAGTCTAAAATGTTACACCGGTCAAGCAAGGAATGAGATGCAGTAGAGGTGAAGACGCAGCTTAATCTCAGCCAGATGACGCATTTGTGGGAAGGCTATTCTCGGGATGCATTTTGTCTCGTGGCATGCTTTTGGTTTTGTGTTCAGGGAATGACGATGATGCTGATGATGACGGCGAGCAAGAGCCAAGCCACCACGCAGCTGCTCTTTGAGTAGAGACAGTCGTGCCTTTCCCAGTGGAAGAGGACAAGAAGTAAGAGGAGGAGAAGGGCTGATGGGACAAACCTCTTCTTGCCGCAGTCACACTCGTCCGGCCGTCTCCGTTTCAGGTGACCTCTTACTTCCCGCAAGTTTTTGATTTTGTCCTGGAGTGCTTCGATCTGCATTGGGAAGCACAGCAAGATTCATTGATGGGGTTTAGGGGTTGAGGTGGAAATTCAGCACGGCCATGCGAAGCAAGACGGATGGGACACCGCAGATGTCGCTCACCTCTTGGTCCACGTAGCTCTTGTGGTCCTTCCAGGCTCTAGAGGACTGGTAGATCTCTCTCTCGCAGTGCACGGTGTCATTCATCAGGATGTAGCATCTGGCCAGGGTCAGGAGAGGGGTTGACAAGGCTTTTCCCCATTATTAAAGTACTCATTTCTCTGTGGTTATTTGAAGCCTGGTCCTTGCGTTGCAGAGAAATCTCTCCACAGCCTCTATGCTACCTGCTATCCCATTTATAAATGTAGATTTTTGATTTTAAGATTCTTTTTTTTTTTTTTTTAAACCCAGAACAATTTTACTCATGTATGCTGTTGAGAAAAAGACCAAGTAATTACTGACAGCCAAAACAGTATCCAGCTGGGATAAGAACATATCTGGGCAGGAGAGCGATGCTGGCATCTCACAGCACCTGGGCCGTGCGATTTCACGTGGGTTCAAATTCTCGCTCAGTGTGGGACGTTTTTGTGTTCGTACCCTCCAGGTTCTCTGCTTATCTCCCGCAGTCCAAAAACGTGTGTCTCGGGTGAACTGGTGACTTAATTTCCCATAGTGTGCATGTGTATATGTATGCATGCGTGTCAGGTGTTCACCTGTGAAGACACGATAAAGAAAGTGGGTGGAGCATTGTCCCAGTGGGAAGCTGCTGGTTGAAGCATGGTTTATTAATGATGAAGCAGAAGAAACCCTGTAAAGCAGAAGTAGTAAATCCTGAGGCTGACTTGCGTGCAGAGGCTTGCGGCACGGACTCACTTGTGCGTGACTTTGACAGAGTTGGGGTAGCCCACGGCATTGGTGTCGTCTGCCAGCATTTCCTCCGAAGTGTCGTCGGATTCTAGGTCAAAGTCGATGTCGTCCCCCTCCGCGTCCTGCTCATGGTATTGCTTGCTGATGTTCTGCGGCCAGAGGGTGCCAACGTCCTCGGCCTGCAGGTCAATATCGTAGACACGGCCCTCAAACTCCACTGCAAGAGAGCGGGTTGCCCGAGTGTGGACAAAACGGGGCCGGTACCCTGAAAGAGGCACAGACCGGATGTGCTGTTACGTATCTCTCCTAGAACCCAACATGCTGGACTCTTCAACTTGCATCACGTCAGGCGATGGGTTGCGTCAACATTGCAGGTGAAAATCTCACCACTAGGTGGTGTCCCAACATTCAGCTTCAGTGTGCATTATGCCTTATGGGCATTAACTATGTTCTACAACACCTGTGAAAGCACATGCCACTTTACCATGTTACATCACCTTCCAAAGCTTGTCAAAAAAAAAAAAAAAGAGAGGCACAAGTTTTGCACTAAAATATTTTGTTATTCTTCACAAAGATAATTCCATTAGAACGTTTTTATCTGGAATAACAGCTCTTTTTCGGTGAGACCGCTTGCAGTCTTTACTGAGAGACAACATGTGAACAAGTACGAACTTAACCAGAGGTGTTCAGATGCTGTTGTGATTCATTCAGCTTTAGCCTAGTCTTCTCTTTGTAGACACACGCTTCTCTTTGTCGGTTAGACACAGTATAAAGGCTGCATAGCACCGCAGCTCGAGCAGGAGTAAGCTTCAGGGCAGACGAGACACGCTCTGATGAACGTGGTCTTCCACCGTGCCTCCTTGAAAAGGACGGCCACTTACGTGAGCCAGTGGGCTGGTGGAATGGGCGGTGCCCGCGGCGAACCCCGCGACTTCCCCGGAAGGACTCTCCGCAGTCACAGTGCTTCTCGAGGCCGTCATAACTACGACCGCGCAGGCTTCTGGTCCTCTTCCTCGATCCCTCCTTCAGCGTTCCTGCCTTGCACTTCTGGATGTGCCACTTGCCCGCGATGTCTTCCACACAGTGCCACTTCTGTCCAAGCGAAACAATATTTTTAATCTGCCATCAACTGCTCAACTAATCAGGCACAACACCCTGCCACCCCCAACTGATGTGCCACCTCCTTCTAGGATGAAGAACCTGACTTTCCATGTGTCTCCAGAGAAAAGTGTGAAAACTTGAACCTCCCTGAGTTCACCATAGTCTCCTAATAACAGGGGTCCAGAGAGACACCCATGAGGGTCTGATTTAAGAACCACAAAAGAGGAAAAACAATCCACATGGAATAAGATGAGGATCAAGAAGAAGAAACAGGAGAACGTCTTTTAATGAAAACAGAGAGCAGCGATGCAGCAGTCCCTTCACCAGCCATCCTGTCAGCATGTACCTGCACCCCCACAATGAGCCACAACGCAGGAATCAACATTGCCTTGATCTCTACGTTCTTCCTGTGACGCGACAGGCCTGCGATGCTCCTGACCGCAGCTCAGACGTCCGCTCACAGTGTGGAAAACCAAATCTAAACAATGGCCATACCACGCAGATGTCATTTCCTGTGGTGCCCTCCCATGTTCGTTGTTCCAGAGCTCAGCACAGGATTGCAGTTTGCGTGAGCCAGAGTACCTTTTGATCACCAGGCTGTCAGTCAGGTAGTCTTTTTAACCCATATTTTAATTTACCGGCAAGAGAAGTATCCATGAGAATTGGAGAGATGGGGATGGCTAGAGCAAGACGGTGGGGGGGGGACAGAAGCATCTAACTCTACGTCTCCACAAGCTCCTACATACCCTGCATACACGCATAAATCAAACAAACTCAAGAAATATGTCGGCTGCAGAAACAGGAATCCAAGCTCCCTGTTCCGTTTCAGTAGACGAAGCAGAACGAATCACCAACCAATCACACAATTATGCTGAACTGTGAAGAGTGCAGACCTTCTCCTCTATGAATCACTTCCCTGGGCAGGGTGACTCCAAAACACTGTGTGGCATTCTGTGAATTTCTCACCATACTTCTAGACACACAAACAGAGGTCTGAACTGTACACACACTGCGCAAAGATGGACTTCGCAGTAAAGGCTGTGGAACCTTTTCCACTTTCGCAGTTGAACTTCCTAGAATCATGTAAATGACATCCTTTGGTGTGTGTCTTCAGGTTGCTGCACTTTGGGACAGTTTTCACTCCACTCATCCCTGTTGTCTGCTAACAAATAAGGCCTGCAAGTTACTAGACTTACACACTGTACTACTGAAAAGCACACGCACGCTGGCCGAAGCCAATTGTCCCAAGTGGGGTCGCGGCGAACCGGAGCCTGACCCGGCAACACAGGGCGCAAGGCCGGAGCGGGAGGGGACACACCCAGGACGGGACGCCAGTCCATCGCAAGGCACCCCAAGCGGGACTCGAACCCCAGGCCCACCGGAGAACAGGACCTGGTCAAGCCCGCTGCGCCACTGGGCCCCCTATCTACTGAAACACACATGGATTTTTATTATCAATTAATTTCTCCGGTGTTACGTATCTCTCCTAGAACCCAGCATGCTGGACTGTTCAACTCACATCACAGACAAATACTGTTAGGTTTGCATATTATCCTAATTATTTAGTCATTTATACAGCTGGATATTTCTTCAGGGTAATTACTTTGCTGGAGGGTCATGATTGCAGGAGTTGCGATGTGATTCTGGTTCTTTAATTGGAAGTCAATGGCTCTAACTACTACACAGCCTGCTGCCCCTACCGTTTATTTTTCAGGGCTTAGTATCGCGGATGGACGTTAGCAATGTCTCGGCCAGGGTGGAAACACACACGCATTGCAAAAGGAGGTCCTCAGCAGGAATTATTAAAAGCTCTTTGTTAAAAGCTTCATTCGCATAAGCTTAGCTATTTAAAAAAAAAAATATTAGAAAGTATTTTGTTCTAACAAGCTTTAATCAAAATCGCACATCCTTATTCATGATACCCGAAGTTGTAAGAATTAGCATTTCTGAGGACTATTTCATTCCCTTCCACCCCAATTAGGGTCTGTCGAGCTCTGCCAACGACCCCAGATGAAAGGGAACCTCTCGTAGCCGCAGCTCAGATGAGCTCCTAAATTACGCTGCAGTCGTTGTCTGAGCGCTTTTCTCCAGGCAGCAGAAACAGGCAATTAACACCTCCATGCTCCTGGAGTTTTAAAACGCTCTGGGATCGCTGCCACAGAGACTAACCTTCAGCACATGTCGGGAAGGGAGGGGGACACAGGTGGAAGGATTTTACACCCTTTTAAATGCATTTAATCTAATGAGAGGGTGAGATTAAAGTCAGGCCACTCAGGACTGTCACCCTGTAGCAACAGCAAAAATCCAAGGTGGAACAACATGTAATACGTTTTTAGGCCCATTCAGCGACAGGTCAAACGAGTTGGACGCAGAAACGGGGGGCTTATAAAGATGTTTTAATGCACTTCTGGCCATTATAGCTCTCCTTGGTGCAGTGTGCTCCCTGTTGGCTGGGGGCTGTGTTTACCTGTCCAGGTTGTTCACATGGGGTCTGGAACTCTGCCTGCTGACACAGCTCCTTCACCTTCCTGTACTTGGGCAGGCTGTTGGTCTGCTGCATGCTGAGGCTCCCAGCGCCCTCCTCCTTCTTGCGGAGGATTTTGCTGTAATACACGGGGGGTTCACATGAGGGCTCCTGGCATTCAGCTGGCGGGGAAGCGGTCTGGGTGTCGGGATGGTCGGGGTTTTAGCCGAGCGCCGTGGCTGGGAGGCCCAGCGGTTAAGCTGCTGTGGATTTAGGTGCCAGGAAAGACTGGGCAGTGCACTCATATCAACCTGAGGTCGTGTCTGGGTGAACCACCTAACCTCTTCTTTGGCATGGACCCCCTTCCACAGCTTCCACTCTCAAGTCCCACCAGCACCCGCTACATTCCCGTAACACATTAAATGACAGGAAGGAAAGCTCACTCCTACTCAGATTAATCTGTTGCGTGACGGTTTATTGCGACGGCTACCATTTGGCCACTTGAGCGCGACGGAATTGGACGCAAGTTACCGGAGTGAATAGCCAGGGAAGGTATTCATACTGTTCACGAGGTCTAACTTTCCATTTTAGCGATTCTGTTTGCTGTATTTATGCCACTGACACATCTGGATGAGTCAAACTGAGGCCAAAGGCTGGACTGGGTGCCAGTCAATTCCATCTCATTCCATTGCACAAAATAACAGAACTGGCGGGAATTCCTAACCCTGTCGCTCACAAAGTGGAAACACCCTGAAGAGCATTCATAACCACATGCGATTAATGGCGCCGCGAGCCCAGGTCGCGCAGTTTCATTTTGTCCAAGCGGTGCACTGCGGGTCGTCCCACGCAACAGCAGGAGGAGGTAATCTCCTCTCTGCCAGGCTGCTTGCTATATGTTCTCCTGTATGGGGGTGCAGGAGGTAAGCATTACTCTCATGGAGATTCATCCAGAGTCCAGAGCACCTTGCTCATGTGGAATCTGAAATCTGGGGGGGGGGGGGGGGGCTTCCCGTTACATGATCTGCGGTTTCACGCACGCTGACAGTGCCGGTGACAGTCGGAATGTCGGCCCTGCTCTCCCAGCCCCCGCTGCCACGCTGGGATATTGATGGGATTATGGGACTCTGAGCTCTTGTACTCTGTACAAAGCGCCCACGGCATTAGCACAGCTTAGGCTGATAAGTGATACAGAAAAAGCGGTGTAAAAGGACCCCTGGATAGTATTTTCTCCTGCCCCCTTGACCTCAACCCACCCCGCAGTACATTTTTAGGGGCGGGCTACATCCACGTCGCTGGGAGCTGCCAGGGCTCATGGGAAGGTCGGCTAAGGTTCCTGAGAAATATGTCGGTCCCCCAGAGGTGGAGACTGCATTCCTTTGCCAACAGTCCCGTGAAACGTCCTGCGTGTGTATCAAGTGAGGCTTCCTGTCATTCTCCAGGCAACATCATACCCCGAGCCATGACAGCTTGTTTGTATAGTGTGTGTCTAAATCCCATTGTGGCAGAGAAATGTATCCCCTGGATCAGGGCTGAGAATGGGGTGTTGGAAGAGTCATGTCACATTTCATGGGCATGTTGGTCATGTGCATCATGCCATGGGCTGAAGGTGAAGGTTCATTCCTGCGCCGGTAAAGGAAAACAACTTCACTGTTAAGCTGATGCGCCCGTGTCCTCTTGTGTGAGATGTTGCAACTAAACACCAACCGCACTCGTCTCCGTGTTCCACCTCCAAACCCTCTGCCCGGCTTGCCTCGCCCGTCTGCACTTTCATAAAACCCCTGCAAAAGACCCTAAACAACAGGTGATGCTGTAGCGCTGCACGTACTAGAGCGTCAGTAAGACGGTACGTCGAAAGGGGGGTGTCAAGGGTTTCCACTGGACTAAAAGGACCCCATGGTATCAGAACAAAACAGAGAAATTAAATAAACGCCTGCATTACCCTCTCTCCACCAGGAATGTGTCTCTCCAGACTTTGGGTTTCCGGTTTGGTTTGAATCTGAAACACAATAAAACACAAAAATTCTGTGGAATAGTGACAACACGAAATTGCCACGGATTTTCGGTTAAACGTCTCCTTTGCATTATGCTGCCTGACGCTCTTCCAAGGTTTTTGGGGTAATCATAATTAGTTTAAAATTTAATTTTGGGTTCCATTTAAGTTTTTCCTGGTGATTTTCAATCAGAACATCTAATTACGACAGAGTGGTCGGTTCCAAAGAACAAATTCCTTATGATGCTGTCATTAAAGAAAATTCATGCCAATATTATGACTTGACAGAATATCTGAGTTTCAAAAATAATGCTTTCAAGCAAATCTCACACACACACACGCACACACATTGTCTGAACCGCTTGTCCCATACGGGGTCACGGTGAACTGGAGCCTAACCCGGCAACACAGGGCGAAAGGCTGGATGGGGAGGGGATGCAACCAGGATGGGACGCCAGTCCATCATAAGGCCCCCCAAGCAGGACTCGAACCCCAGACCCACCGGAGAGCAGGACCCGGTCCAACCCACTGCGCCACTGCGCCACCGCGCCCCCCCACGCTTTCAAGCAAATCTCTTACACAAAATATTTATGCAGCCTTCCCAAGTTCCTGAGTTTTTGCCCCCCAAAAGTCTCTAACTGCTATTTCTTTAAATGGCACAGTTGTCCCTGAAGGGTACCCCAATCTCTGTTAGGAATGAGGTCTTGATCTTTGGCAAAACACCATAGTGACACAGAGAATGGAAATACCTTTGGAATAAAGAGCATAAGCCCACCTGTTCCCTGTCCTCTCAGACTCCAGCAACTTCAGGATGGACTTGCCATCCATGTCAGGGGGTGTGTCGAGGCCTGCGATGTCCAGGATAGTGGGTGCAAGGTCAATATTGAGCACCAACTGGAGATTACTGCAGAAACAAGAACATTGGGATTTTTAAGTGGCGAAAACATGGCAGTGGAAGGATGCTTATTGTAAAGAGCCTCCAGTCCCTGCCAGAAAAGCCAAGGTCAGTTGAAATTCAGGGTCACTTAGAGTGACCACAGAATGACACGGCCAACTTTAAAACAACCTTTTACTACTCTCCCCAAGTGAACAATGAGGTCATGTGCGCTTGGGAAATGAGATCATTGACACTTCTTACACAGCTCCTGGCTCCACGTTAGGCCCTCGAACGAAGAAGGGCACTCGGATGTCAAAGTCGTAGGGCATCGACTTGCCCTTCACCAGGCCGAACTGGCCGATATGATACCCGTGGTCGGCTGTGTAGATGATGTAGGTGTTGTCCAGCTCCCCGGTGTCCACCAGCATCTCATGTATCTGTGCCCATGGAGATGGCGGTGGGATTATTACACATTCAACCAAGTCCAACAGTGCAAACCAAGTTCAAATTTGCCATAGTTTGCTGGAGAATATAAGCATTTCCTTACACTGAGCTTTTTTAAGGAGGAGGAAGTTAAACAGGAACAAACAGCTGCTTTTGGAAAGATTTGTTCTCTTACCTTCTCCACAGAATCGTCCACTGACATGAGGGTCTGAAGCCTCTTTCTGTGGAGGAAGTTGGTGAACTCCATGTGGATGGGTTTCATGGGGCCCGTGTACTGCATGATCCAGTGCTTGTCCATATTGGGAGCGTAGTTATAACTGGGAGTACTGGGGAGGCAAACAAACATCTTGCTGAGCGCTTCTCAACACAATAGCACCCCCCGCTTGGTATTTACCTGCCATCTGACATGCTTGATGTGATCCTAAAGAAAGTGATTGACTTCTTGTTTGCACACGGCAATGTACTCATTTTCTCTGGTGGGCATTCCTTACAATGCTTTTCTGTGTTTAATCTCTCTTCATAGGAGAGTGGAGGTTAAAGGACCTTTGCGCTGAAAAATCATTTGAGGGTTGGCACACGCAGACGAAAATAGTGCCTTGACCACAAAACCTAAAAATAGTTGCGTTTTTCTTTCTTTTTAAAAAAAAAAAAAACTGGAACAAGCTCTGAAATTAACTCACTGCATGAGGAGTGGGTAGTTAAATTAAATTTTTGGTCTTTGAAACTGGGAAACGACATAGAAGCTGCCGTCCACCTTTCCATGACCTGACCATGCTTGCCTGACAAGACTGTCTGGATGCCAGGCGCCGCACCTTTTCGGGGGCCAGCCCTGCCATGCCACTAATGAATTTCTGCCATGGAAGTCTTCTGCAATGACGTAGGGGACGGCCTCTGCCCTCTCCTCGCTGGGACCCTATTGTTTGACACACCGAACTTTCCACCCGGGTGGTCAGACTGTCTAATACGCCTCACAATGGAGGTGCGGCCTGAGGGCACAAAGCTGTGTGGAATGCAGGGTCAGACAGCTAAAATCAATCAATATTTGGGGGAGCTGGTACCTGACGTCGTCAACGCTGGCCCCAAACCGCTAGCGGAACCTAATCGTTTCGTTGGCCTTGCCAAACATTTCGGTAGGAATGTGTGATAGTCACAGCAATTTTAAGGCTGGCAGGGAGCTTAATTCCTCAAAATTTGTTATGTTTTTATCTCTATTCTTTGTGGTCCCCCTGACAGGAGGACATCGCTGGTACACTTTTGGAGGGGAGCAGTGGTCAGGAAACGCTTCTCTGAGAGGAATGTTAAAAACATTAATGTCACCCCTTCCTGCTCTAGCCTTTCAAAGCGTATAGGCATTCATCTGATTTACGGGGATGATTTTACCGCAGTACTGGGCCTGCATGTGCATTTCAGATTAGCGGTATCGGTTTACGAGGCCGAACGACAGCTCCCGGCCGCATGCACATACATGCTGTTTATGTACGTGCACACACCAACACGCACACAAAAATTTCTCCTCATCTCATATCATGACCTTGCACGGATTGCAGTTTTCCCTCCAGATTTTCACGCGTACTATTCCGTGATAAGTTAATAAGCCGTCAGCTGCTTGACACTACAGGGCAACGTCCATGTAATATTCCGCCTGCTTCTGCACTGAGGCGAACCTGACGCGGTTCCCCACTTCCTTGCCCTCGGAGTTTTTATGTTTGCCTTTCCTCATTTGCCAGGTCGTTTATCTTAGTGCAATTCA
Source organism: Scleropages formosus (assembly GCF_900964775.1). Taxonomy (NCBI): domain Eukaryota; kingdom Metazoa; phylum Chordata; class Actinopteri; order Osteoglossiformes; family Osteoglossidae; genus Scleropages; species Scleropages formosus. The sequence continues at coordinate 24,110,693 of NC_041814.1, forward strand.
TTAGCAGCTGCCTTGTTCATTTTGTCTTTGTTTAATTTATCAAGTTGTTTTAATAGCTGTGCTATTTTGTTGAAGACTGCACTATACGAAGAATTTATTCATTTTTACCATTGCTCATATTTGTACTAAGTTGATTTTGTGTACAACACTGACTGTCATACCGGAATGTCATCAGATGATTATAATCTTGCATTCCCTTTTTTGTCTTGTGTTAAGCTTTCCCGTAAGTCCCCTTGGCGCAAGGCATCAGCCCAAAAAATAATAATAATACAAAGGCTAGTCTGCCGATCGCAGAGGCTGTTAGGTGGACAAAGAGGTGCTGAAAGACAGAAGGATGAGAAGAAATCCACCAAAAGGAGAAGTGAAAGCAAGCAGGACAATGGGAGGAACCGCATTCTGAGAATGACCTGGTTCTGTCCCAAAGGACTGCTGCTTGTTCCAGCAGATGCGGCGACCGGTTCGTCTGGAAAGCTTGAAACACACGTACTTCACTTTTGACTGAGGGGTGAAACGATGGTGCCGGTGTCAAGCAATCAAACCTCCGCATCATAATTGTAAGCTCTTTCTGAGGGACTAAAGGATAATATTCCAAAAATGCTCCACAATAACAGCTTTCTATAGTGCTCTACCTACAGTCTTCCATCTGAACAAGGCAGTTTCAGGAGTAATCACTTCAGACTTGGCCTGGCGGAGGCAAGAGAACCCTTTTAGTATGCCGTCAGCTCTAGACACGCATACTTTGTTTGATAGCATGCAGTCCTCATAACTAAGCTCTGAAAGGGCTCCCAAGTTTAATTTATACGTAGGGAACCATCCCCTGTAATTTTGAACAGACAAAGACTATATTTACCTGCAAAACAAAGTAATCAAGCACACATTGGAATTAAATGTGTGCCTTTTGAAAATACTTGGCTGAAACAATAAATCTTTTCATAAATATTGCCTGCCCAGAATGCAAATACCCTCCAAATAAAACCGAACAAAGGGCTAAATATGCATGAAGACGACGGGAAAGTCGCACAACGGTAAAGTTGTGTCTGTTCCATCGAAAACAGTTACCAGAAGTATCATTTAACAGTTTATCTTTAAAACTATGTGTTTCTGTGGTGTTACAAGCTCACAGAGAGGAGTTAAAATGTACATAAATGATTTATAACACACAGAGTTGAATTACAGCTCTTCAGCCAACATGTTTAAAGGAGTTTGAGCGCTTTGGAATTCAGCAGTAAGTGAGAAGGAGAGAAAGTGCTTACATGTGCTGGGAAGCGTTGGGGAAGAGCTGGGAGTACTGTGGGGCAGAGTCCTCGGGGCCATGCGGAGCGGCGTGGCTGATCACCATCAAGACAGGCCGATGCGGGTACATCCGCTTGGATATCCGGAAAAAGTTGATGCTGTCGTTTGTGATCAGATCTGTGAAATAGTCCTACGTCGAGAGATGAGGACATTGTATGGAGAAAAGTTAGGGAGAAATGTGGGTGACCTCTTCAGCTCAGGTTTTCTAAATTAATCAGACAGGACACTTTGAATGGGGATGACTTGTTAGTTCAAAAGCAAAAAAAATGGCTTTTCCCTTGGAGTCAGGAACTCATACAGTAAGGTGAACAGGGACGTGGTTTTGATGTTTTCAGTTAGTCATCACACACAAAATGAGAAACAGCTCTTGCAACCCCTTGGGGGACCCCTTAAACACCATCTTGCCTGGAGTAACGCTAACTGCTGAGGTCCACAAGAAGAACCACATACGAATACAAATGACCCCATGAGACTGCCAACAAAACTGTTACCTTGTACACAAATCATTCATAGAAATGCCACAAGCACACAATATGCCAAATCTCATCTAATAAATACACAACCTCAGCTGGTTTCTCAACAAGTGGGTAACTTTACACCCCTGCCTGTCTCAACAAGGAGGTCATTTGACATCTATGTGCCATTCCAGACGTTTGTTTACTCATCCTTCAGACAGTCCTCAAGGAGCCAAACTGTAAAACCCCTACTCCGAATCTGCAGAGCCTGAGAACTGTGCTACCTGGAAAAACCGCAGGGGGTATGAGTTCTAGGAAAGCAAATTCAGTCTGACTGCCACTTAAAAAAAAAAAAAAAAGGTCACTGAGATGGGGGAATTTGATGCAACGCAAACCAGTACGTCTTCAACGCTGATTTATCATTTCTGCCCGTATCGTGAGCGTAACAATTCCAGCAACATGATCTACGATGTAGGTTAATTTATTTAGACACTTAGTAAGCAACTTAATTCAAATTTCCTATTAAGACAGCTGGAAACTCCTGCAAACCCCATTCTGCAAACAACTTCAGTCCATTAAACACCTCCCCACATCAGTACTGCTGGACTTCAGACATAACTGTGGTTTTGTGGTAGATTTGTAACCAGAATTTTAGACCAAGAACCACAAGGTTCATTGTCCTTGTGCAAGATACAGCAACATACTCAGATGCTTGGATAAATACAGAGGTTTAAACTGACTACAAATGATAAACTCATTAAGCTCCTGTCATGGAAGGAAACCCTGCTCCAAGAAAGTAGGATTTCAAAGTGCTACTTCTGCTCAGAATTCAGGGTATTGCAGGTAATTTCAAATATGCTGAGAATATGAGAAATGCTGAATTCTGAAAGAGGTCATTTGCACAAGGTTTTAGTTGGCAGGCTGGGGACACAAGGACCAGTGGATGTTTACCTTGGCATAATCAGCCCCATGCTTCTCCTTGTAGCCATTGCGACAGATGGTGTAATTATAGAAGCGAGAGTTTTTAATGAGACCAACCCACTCTCGCCAACCTGGTGGAATATAGCTGCCATTGTACTCGTTCAGGTATTTCCCAAAGAAACCTGCAAAAAACAAGGAAAAGTGAGAGGAAGGGTTTGAAGAAGAAGAAAAAAAAACACACAAAAAGGAAGAACCCCAAAAACCACTTCACCGGAGGAAGAGTTAAACCCTGCTAATTTAGCTTTTTTTTGTCATCGTTTAAGAGAGAAGCACAGCTGCTACAGCCAAGAGAAGCTTTTGTCCCTTTCATAAATAGGTGTACATCTTTCCTCTCTCCAGCCAAGAGAAACGGATCCAGCAATGAGAGCCCCTTTCTAATGTACCTGCAAATGCGCATTTACATTCTCCAGCGATTCCCTCTCTGGCTCACACCAAGTGCCTCCCCGGGATCTGGGAAAACTGCCAGTCTGCCCCAGAGAGATAATTGTAGACTAACATATCAGCTAAAAACCGCAGCCGGCGTCGGAGCCCACAAGCCTCCATTGAGAACTAGGGGAGAGAATGTCAGGCAGGGCACGCAGAGGCTGACCTGCTGGTAGAGAGCACAAGGCAGAATTGCTGTATCCATGCAAAAGGTTTCTCTTGATTAGCTTGGACCTGCTGGAGAGCAAGCCAGCTAGAGCTTTTGGCTGTCCTTCAGCAGCTTATGAACAGCTGATTTCACCCCTCCTGAAGAGATCCATTGCCTTCTAAATTCTTGATATTTTGAGGAAAGACACCTGATTAGGAACAACGTGCTCCTAAATATTGAATCTGAATATGAGCATCAACAATGTGAACATGAAATACTCACGATTTTCCCCATAAAGGATCAAATCTGGTTTTTAAACCTATTAATGATTTTACCACCATTATCATTCTTTTTGGGGCTTTTTTTTTTTTTTTTTAATTTTCTAGTACGGGACTTTTCAGACACTGCAAACTGTATGACATTTCAGAAGTGGCCGATGGCTCTTTGAGACCCAGAGGAGCCCCTCTAACGTACTGCAGCAGGTCCCACCTGTCCTGTAGCCTGTGTTGTTGAGGTAGACAGCAAAGGAGCGTGGCTCGTGCTGGACTTGCCATGAGGGCGACGAGCAGTTCTCGTTGTTGGTGTACGTGTTGTGGTTGTGCACGTACTTCCCCGTGAGCATGGAGGAGCGGGAAGGGCAACACATTGGTGTGGTCACAAAGGCATTGGTGAAAGATGTGCCTCCATCCTCCATGATCCTGCGAGTTTTGTTCATCACTTGCAGGGACCCTGGGTATGGTAGATGTTGGTCAGTTATACCCTCTTAGGCACTACCCACACATTCTCAAAATCCACTCACACTTGCACTACTTTTTTGACTATAGCTTCATAAGACATTCCGGAAATTTCTGGTTGCCTCTGGTCCTTGGTAAAGCCGATTCTCTGTCCAGGCACACACCTGAGGTGTCCTGAAATAGCTGGTCTCAGACGGCTTGCTGTAAGTGAGCAAGCACTATCAGACATGAACCACCACCGCCACCAACATATGACCTTGTTTTAGGTCAAGAAACAGAAGTCTACAACACCACTGCCTACTTCTACAGAAGGCACAGGACCTTCTACTGTAAATCCTGGGGAGAAAAACAATGCCCCATTGCCTGCTGTGATGACAAGCGTTTCTTAGCCATCTGTTTGACAATTCACAGTTTGGTGGTAGAATCAAAGTAAACATGGACATATTAATAGTAACAGGACTCACAACATAGCCAATCTATTTATGCAATGACAATGGAGATGCTGAAGTGACACACCAAGTACATTAAACACATACAGCAACGTCCAAGGAGTGTCAAGCAGTTACCATGTTTCAGATGAAATGTAAAAAAAAATTGTCTGAATGCAGTCAAATGAACAGAATTACAAAAGCAGTAAATATCAAAGGAGCAGCAGCAATGCATTTCATAAGAAAACATAACGAATAACTGATTTTTTTCTTGATTCCACCGCTTTGCCCTGACTGAGGGTGAGAAGAGTAAGTCAAACGTTGCTTTGTGGTTTAACACTGCGGTTTGATTGATGCTCGTGTTTCCATTCAGTCCTCTTTAGATTCCATGTGGTAATCCTCATGTACATTCTACTTTGAATAAAGAGGCACTAAAAACAGAACTGCCTTGAATTTCCTTCGATCATTAGCCCATCTCTATTTTCCCTCATTTTATTATTGCATATTATTTTTTATGGGACACCTTTGACTTAAAGTGATCAGGTTTTTACACTAATATACTTAAAGTAGTTTACCCATTGATACAGCTAAGTAATTTTTACTGTAGAACTGCAGGGTAAGTACCTTAATGGAGGGTACACAGCAAGAGTGAGAATTTGAACATGGGTCCTTTGATTGCAAGGAAATGGCTCGAATCACAAAATTACCTAATGCCAGCCTTCAACAATGCTCAACTTTAATCTCTCTGCAAATAAACTTTATTACACAAAACTGATCACCAATCATTACGACCATAGTATGTAATATTAGTTTGCAGTTATTGGATAATATAGAAAAGTTCTTTGTTAATAAGGCCCTTAATTGTTCTAATTAGCTCTGGCCCTCTGCCTTAAAAAACACTCAGTATCCAAGAGGTTCCTACAAATGTGGACATTTTTAATGTCACTTGAGTATTACCTCATACCCCAAAAAGTTTACTTATTTACATTAATTAGTCCCACTTAATCACTACTTATGTGACCTGAATTTCATCCTAGTAAAACACACAAATATGCTTCTCTGCTAGATATACATACAGTATGTACACATACATGAAAGTCAGCAAATGTGCGAACTGCTGCTGATATAATTATGGGCTGTCTGGCATGTGCCAGTCAAGATTAATGCGCCGATTTCCTAACTGCAGCTATTACAAAACTTTTTGGATTTCGAAAATGCTGTATAGTCAGGGTTGGTGAAACCAGAGCTGGCTGATGACAACCTTGAAGATCTCAGAGAACTAGAACCCAACATACAGTACCAGTTAAAAATGTGAGTACACATTGCTGGAAACAAGTCTTTTTCCTCGCTAGAAGGCATTCAGCTAACAAGTTTCTGCAGCAAACCAGCTGATATGTCTGCTGAGCTCTTCTGCAGCAATTCCCAAGGACTGAAAGATTGCTTGGACTTGTCTGTCCATTGCATTCCATATAAGTATTGCCCAGGTTGCCTACATGTACTCAGACCTTTTCTGGTGCTGTACATATATATAGGTCATGGCCAGAGGTGATTTACTTTTGAAATTATTACTTCAATAAAGCAATTAACAGCTAAGATAATGCGAAGACCAGTATTCGCTGTAGAACCTGAGGAGCTGGGCTGCCGGATCTACTTGAGAGTCTGCATCCTTCATGCTTTCTGAGAAGAGGAAACCAGCTGCAGTCAAGTGACTAAAGACTTAATTTTGCCAGCAATTTGAGAGTTAGTTTCCATGAATAACATATGAATCACTGACCAGCACCACAGTGCAAAAGCAGACGTCAAAAGACAGTGACTACTGTGAGAACAGCGAGAGTCACCATGCTGTGATGGTAGTGAGATTCGTCAGAAATGTGTTCAGTGGTGCCTCACTGGACACATCACCATTAGTCCCACGGTGGTGAACCAAGCTGGGCAAAATATGTCTTGTGATTCATTACAGGCAAAATGTCCTCATGCCAAACATCCTGGTATGTTTTAGACCATTTATATTGCTATTAACTGCCTAAATCTGTAATACAAAACATCCAGGAGCACATAGCCACAATGAAAGGAAGAGAAATTTTCATATCTATGGATCATGGAAACACTAAAGCTAAAATTTGCACGAGCCAGAAATGCTGTCTCAGGAAAGTTTAGCTGGCTGGTTGTGTAGTGGTTAGGACTGTCACCTTGCATTCTGAAGGTTACTGGTTTGAATTCTTGCACCTGCTACAGTACCCCTAAGTAAGGAATGTACGCTGAACAACTCCTGTAAGAATGGTGTACTGTATGAACTGATAAAAAATTGTAAATTTGCTAAATTTTAAGTTGCCTTGGACAAGGGTGTCAGGTTAATGAAAGATTATTAGTAGTCCATCCATCAATAACCTTTTATCCGATGAAGGGTCACGGCATTCTGGAGCGCCCTGGACAGGACAGCTATCCATTGCAGGGCAATCACACAAACCCTTTATTTACACATATAGAGACCTGTGGCAATTTAGAGTCACAGGGAAAACACAGAAACTTTACAGTATGAGCTGGATTCAAACTTGCATCCAAACCCACAGCTGAGTTACTGTCAGGCACCCAAGCAATCCACTTCGCCACCATGCCACCCAGTTAATAATACTAACTGTAGACTGCTTTGGGAGAGAGAGTTTAGCCATGAGCCATTAACCACAGACTGTCCCTAAATTGTCTCACCAAGCTCCACGTCCTGGTCATCCGTCATGATGAGGATGATGTTGGGCCGGATGTTGCGGCGGTCCCGTGGAACACGACCACGTGACCCATGAGCCCGCGTGACAAAGCAGTTGCAGATGGTTATCTCTCCCAGCAGCAATGCCACCAGCCAGGCTAGGAACATCAGCTTCATTGTGGTTGGCCGTGAAGTGGGAGCAGTGCTTGTGGGGGCAGGGAAGGAGCACTCATGTGAAGTCAGGACCTGCAAGGAAGACAAAGGGAGCAGCACTGAGAAAAGGCTGCAGTTTTTTGAGGGACACTATATATTCATTATGTTTCAATGAAATAAGTCATCGTAATGACCACACAACAAAGATAAAAATATATAAGATGCACTACAGAATATTCAAGCGGAGAATGACTCACAAGGGTGTTAGTGGCTGATTGTGCTGGGAAATATTATAACAAAGGAGGCTTTGTTCTATTACTGCTGCCACAGGCAACCAGTCTCCAATCACCATGACTGAAAGATGACCAAAGGGTTGAGACTCTACTGAAAGTTGAACTAAAAGGGCACATAAGAGCCAACTCAAAACTGGCCTGAGTTCTCTGCTAAAGGGTCAAGCATCTTTTTGGCTGAATGCTGTCTGATGAAAAAAAGAGCAGGATCTTTCAAAGGCAGCCCACCATAATCTTTATCGTAATCACACTGAACTCGAAATTATAAGATGGAAAATAACCTATAAAGCCTTCTGCTAGAGCTTTTCAAAGTAATCCGTTTCAACCTGTACAAAAACATCGCTGCAATATATGCATTACTAGTGTGCAAACAACAACAGGGAGAAAAAAAAAAAACAAGAAATAACGGTATCGTGTGCCTTGTTTGGAAAGATACTGTTGGAAAATTGGTATATCTCAACTGGAGGTCTTCCTCTGCAAGAAGGCCTTTTCAAATGTTACCTACCAGACCTATTACCAAAGTCAATCCAGGCTGTGTTGTACAGATGCTCTGGTTATTTGAAAGTGAGTGGTAGGTCCAGAATGTCACCCGTCTGTTGAACATTCCAGACACAAAGGTGGAGCAATGCCAGGGAAGCCAGTTCAGCTTCTAATTACGCACCTCCATATTTACCTTGAGTTCTCCATCTACAGGCCTTCAGATACATGAGATAAACAGTAAGTCTAAACCTTGTTCTGCCAATTTAATTTAAAACTCCAACAGTTTATCAATAAAGACAAAAATAAAAGAATCTGTTCACAATTCCATTAACTTCTCTCACAGAATGAAGATTTAAAGCATATTCTCCCTGGGTTCACATGGGTTTCCTTCTAGTTTCAGATTAATTGGTGACTCTAAATTGTCTGTAGTGTGTGACTATATAGGTGAATCAGGGTGTTTGCTTGTGACCAGCCTTGTACCCTGTGCTTTCAGGACGGGCCATGGACCACTGAAACCCTGTCCTGAAGAAGTGGCAACTCAGAATGAATAAACTAACAAATAGAGAAAATAATCAGGAGTAAACCAAGAGTGGAAAGAGTGAGCACAAGACTAGACACCTCTTTCGTCCATGTTATTCATCATGTTATATAGGAATCATGAAAAAAGAAGAAAAGGAATGATGTTGAAAGCTCAATGGAGCAGAATACCTACGGAACACCTAAGCAAATGCCTATAGCGCCAGCCAAAATTGAAAGTCACAGCTTTCAGATTAATGGCTTTTTAAACAATGGAGCTTCAGAAAAGTTCAGTGGGTTACTAAGTTTTTAATTTTCATTGGTCCTCTACTCCAACCTTCCCAAATCCTGTCTAATCACAAAAGTGCAATCTATCTACAGTAAAATCGCTCTAGATAAATGTTTTACTGCATTAACCCCAAGGCCTCCTGTAAAGAACTATCTTGATAGTAGATGAAATACAGCTGTTTCAAAGCCCTCTCCATGCCCCACTGTAAAGACCGCCTGCTACTTATGATATCCTGCAACTGACAATCAGAGCGACTCGTTTCATCCAGAATAGTTTATCCAGGGAAAAAGTTATCCATGTGATACTTTGGGATGGTCAGTGATTCAGAGCACTGGTAATGGATGCTAACAAAATAATACGGATATGGTCAACATTAATTCACCACGTAATGGTGTTACTGAAGACTTTTGAACAAATGGATGAATCGTAGACCAAATCAAACTAGAAATTTCACTTGTAGCACAAGTGAAGCGATAGAGGTTTTCATACATACACTTCAGGAAAAGACTGGATTTTCCAAAGAAGACTAATGCTGGAGAAAGTTGGAGGAAAAAGAAAGAGGATGACCAGCAACCATATAGGCTGACTGACTCACTGCATCTTTGGACACACCCACATATGAAGGACAAGACATTTTAGAGATACAATATTTGTGGTCACCAAGTTGACAAAATAGTACTTGACAACTCATCTAACACCAGTATCAAAATATTTATCCATTTCAATGTTTTCAGTCGTATTTTTCCACTTGGGAACAAAGGTCATGAGATTTCACCCATTTTGACATTGATGCAAGGCAAGGTCAAAAGGGCAACGGTTTATTATGCCTGCCTAACTGCAGATACAGATGAAGGACTCAGACTTATTATCAAACTTATTTGCATTCTTTTACCTACTCCAAGTGGGCAGACTTCATAAAGTTTTGTCTTCATCTGGTCATTATTTTTTCTGTTGAAATACTCAGCAATAAAGTAAAAAACGCCCACAATATCCTTTCGAGATGCTACATGTAGGTTTATATGGCTCCAGGGCTATGCCCGTTATTTACAATAAACTATAAGTTGCCTCCATCAGGTGGAGGAATTTAAGTATCTTGGGGTCTTGTTCATGAATGCAGCAGCACTAATGTGGTCGCTGTACCGTACTCTAGTGGTGAAGAGGGAGCTGAGCCATAACGCAAAGCTCTCTATTTACCGGTCGGTCTACGTCCCTATCCTCAACTATGGTCACGAACTGTGGGTAATAACCAAAAGAATAAGACTGTGGATACAAGAGGCGGAAATGAGTTTTCTCCCCAGGGTGGTGGGACTCACTCTCCGTGACAGGGTGAGGAATTCTGCCATCCGGGAGGAACTCAGAGTAGAGCCGCTACTCCTCCTCATTGAGAGGAGCCAGTTGAGGTGGTTTGGGCATCTGGTAAGGATGCCACCTGGGTGCCTCCCTTTGGAGGTATACCAGGCACGGCCAACTGGGAAGAGGCCCCGAGGTCGGCCCAGGACCTGCTGGAGAGGTTATCTCTCCCGGTTGGCCTGGGAGTGGCTGGGGATCCCCCGGGTTGAGCTGGAGGAAGTTGCGAGGGACAGGGATGTCTGGGGTTCTCTGCTCTCCCTAGTGCCACCGAGACCCTAGCTGGACAAGAAGTCATGAAAATGGATGGATAGATTGATGGATATAAGTTGCCATCAAAAAACTGAAAACAAGGACTGTGGCACAGATAAGAAATCAGGGTACACAAATGATTCCTTCTAACGAAACTGCCTTATTCATTATGGGCCCTCTGGCCATGAAAAACAATTTGTTTCCCCAGTTTTCTTTTATAGCAAGAGAGAGGCACTTGTTGTGAAACATGGGAGCTGGCTTAATTATGCCATATGACATGGCCCAAAAGGAAATCAGCTATTCACATAAAGGTGAGTGACAGGAGACAATGGTCACTTCAAAGCTGCTCCTGAATTCATTGCTCTGACAGCCAAATGTCAAGAGAACTACAGTTGGCAGCATTACTAGAGCCTCATATCACAGATATGAATTCTATAGCTGATATGTAATAGTGGAGGAGATATCTAGAGCGTGCCCAAAACAGCAAAGAAAAAGTCAAAGAAGTTCCCGCAATCAAGATTTCTCTACACTTAGATATGATGCGTACAAACCACTGTAATTGTTAAATTGGAAATAAAGCAACTCAAGTGAATGGGTCACAGCATTACCTTCACCCTGCCAGCGATGAGCTCCATTTACTTCACAGATCTCAACAAATAGCGAACTCCACCGAAACAGGCACTCTTATCTCTCAAAGTGTTGCGGTTTTCTTGTTATCCCCCAAAAAATGCCAGGCGGGCAGCTGATTACACAGCGAGAGCGAGGAATGTGGCACTCACTGAAGTGGTTTCCATCTGTTGTTGCCCCTCCAAGCTATTTAACTTAATCACCGTGGAAATTATTCCAGCGGCTTTCTTTGCCAAAACGAGTCTTCTCATTGAGAAAACCAGAATTTTCCCTTGCGCAGTTAATAACATGTTCGATAACACTCAGGCATTTATCGTAAAACGAATCGCAGGGTCAATAACTTCAAAGCCAACCATGGGATTTCCATCCATTTATTTCACTTGGTGTCTTCCACCTTCTGAAACGCTGCAAAGCTGTTGAGTTAACAGTAACTGAGGTGAAATGCCCTTAGTCGTGGCATCACTTTCTGCTCTAATTCACTTGGGATAGTCAGAATGGTCTTTGTGTGGTCAAGAATATGCAGATGCTTTCTAATCAATGAGAAGGAAATAAATGTATGGCCTGTTTAAGAAAAAAAGCTGTGCGGTTAATTTAGCAATGTGAGTAATTGAGGACCAAGTGTCTCTCATTCTCAAAATTTTATGAAAACATATTCATCAACAACAACTGTCAGGATTCAAAGCACAGCCACAGAAGACTGTCAGGAAACTGTTCACAGCATGAAACATTTTCAGCTCCCCCTTGTCCCGATCTCTGGTTTTCAGCTTCCTGGCTGGACTCCTGGAGGGATAGCAGACTGTGGGACATCCATGCCTGTACAGCTGCAAAGCCTTTGAATGGAAGTCAAGGCCCTCATGCCGAGCATGCTGAGCTGGCATACATGCTGAACCTCTACCAGCAAAAAGGACCCCATAAAGGCCCTAGCCTGGACACCATACACTTCCAAATGCACCTAACTCCAAGAGAAGGCCCATGAAAATTAAATTCAGTTGCATAGCTTTGGTTTTAAAACAGAACAATTTCTTAAGGGCTTGTCACTGACTACTATGTGATTTTCAAAAAGAAGGGTAGGGAGTAATCAACTTTTAAGGATTTCAGAACCGTTTGGAAAATTGCTCCAAAGACCAACATGATCTTCCTTGGACTACAAATTGGAAATAGTACTTCCTGACAGTTAAAAAACAATATACTATTCAGAAATCATAATTTCAAAACATACAACGCATTCAGAGGGTGTTTTAATCTCAAAAATACCTTCCCTTTAGTCAAAGTTTATGATAATCATTCAACTTTTGGATTAAAGTAATAGAGCACTGAAAGCCAACAGAAGTGCTATTGCCTAGACTATGAGCTTGAACGTGGGTTCAGTTCTTGCTCTGCCTGTGTGGACCACTTATATAATAAATAATTTCTGAGGATATTAACCATTAATCACATAAACAGAATTTAAAAGGTGTTGACTTTTCTGTACTCTCAACAGCTTGTAAAATGTACGTCCAATATCAAGATTTATAGATGTTCGTGTGTCTGACTGGTATGCTGTCCAGGGTACACCCTCCTCAGCCTTGTGACCCAAGCTTCCAGAATAGGCTCCAGACCACCACAACCCTCACTTGGATAAACAGTTATTGATACTGCGCTTACCTAATGGAATACAACTATATATACATAGTATGTCACACTCTAAATCAGGACAAGCGCTGCCAGTAAAAGTACAATAAACTATTTTAAAATTACATACATGCAATGGACTTTTTCCTTCCCTCCAAAAAGCTGCAAGTATTTAGATGTTCCAACTGGGGAGTGATGACAAGGAAGGAGAGTTTGATTACAGCTAACAATTTTAATACATCCATTCTGTAATTTAAGAAGAATGGCAAAGGCTTCATACATACAATTATAACCACCATTGAATTAATCTCAAAGCCCTTGAAATGGAAAGGTTGCCTTTGTAGTGTCTATCCTGCCGGAGTGCAGCCGTTAATTATGAATACATGTGAATATGTAATTAAATTAATCCTGCTCGGGTGACTTCAAAGTAGCCACCAGGTGGTCCACTGAAAACGCACAGGCAGTGCTCCTGGAGCACTAAGAGGGAAATGATTAAAATCGAGGGGAGAGGTGGGCTGCCTGAGAGATGTGGTGGTGGAGTAGGGGTTTGGGGGGGGTCATCCATTCTTTGCATGCAGGCGACAGAAGGGAAGTCGTAGCGAGAGCAGGGACAGCAAGATTGCGTACTGGAGAGGCACAGGCACTTTTTGGGGAGGTTCCTGCCAGACTAGTCCATTTTGCCAGGTGCCCTAAGGCAGGTGTGGGGGTCCTCAGGTAGCCCCCACTTTCTTCCCCTCTAGACAGACATCTCTAGGGCACTTTTCTCGTATGAATTGGCTCACAATTAGTGCTGTTCGTGCATTCCCACTTTAATGTGAACTATGCCAATAAAAAGCATGGCCACACCAATGTTATGTAGGTAAGAAGCACTTCAGAGTTCCCCAACCACTTTCTGATATCACTAGAACTGTATTCATATTTCAGATGTGCAGAAGTGGAAGAACAACAAGTTCTAAAGCTGAATTGCATTCAGTGGGTTGATTTTTAATACAGGAGAAAATGGATGAGCATACTGGCGCTCATTCGCTGGCTTTTGACCGCTCAGGAGGTTCAGGAAGTTGTAGATCTGGGAGCCCGTACAAAGCATCTCACCACCAGAAGCATCCTGCAGCACATGGAGCTGGGAATTTGGCTCCCAGCCTCTTCATAAATCTTCTCCTCACTCCTGGCTCTAGAGATGGCAGATATAGCTCATGATCCCAAATTTATGTTAATTTAAGTTCGTGGCAGTTAATTTTACTATCCAGCTGTCATCAGGCCTTGCCCACTCTTCATCTACCACTGTATTTGTTTTATTTATGAGACCATCATACAAAGAGGTGACACCACTAGCTTGGCCAACACATCCAGACGAGTGGTAAGGTCTTGGAGGAGTAAGAAGCGATGGCAGGTACAGCAACCCCCCTTCACCACCTACCCCTTTTCACCACCATCCATTCACTGCTGAAGACAACTGACCCCCACCACCATCCCCACTTGTAGGTCGAAGCAGCTGGGAGGTCTTTCAGGAGGTTGGTTCCCTGCGTAAGTGCTCGATTAATGAGGGAAGCAGAAAAGCAGATCTGAGGGAAGAGGGAGCGAGAAACTAATAAATGCAGAAAGCCCTGGGTTCCCCTCCCAACAACAGATGATAAAGAATAAGAGAATGGTAACCCTAAAAATACATTTACAGGAAAAGGAAAACAATGGAAAATTCACAACGGAATGAAAAACAATGAACTTTTTAACCGAAACAAAGAGGTGCAATTTATCTTCTTTGCACTAGTATATACCTCTGAAAGTAGCATGCTATTCCCACTGTCTCTTGAGTTCCGGTAAAAATTACCTCACGATTGCCCCTTGTCTATATCAAGAACCTGTATATTGCATAATAACCAAAATTTAATAGCTATGTAATTATCTAATACACCGCATATTTGGGTTGAATGTAAAACTGATTAAATTTCTTTCTGTGCTAAAACATTACTTTATCTCAAAGAACATTTTACCTTTTTCTCAGTTGTAAAGGTGAAAAGGATTTAAATAAGAGCAAGAATGTGTGCTAAGCCAGTATTTCACCTTCATTCATCCAAAGGAAAAACATTTAAATGATACAGTACCACAAAAGAAAGAAAAAAAATATTTAAATTGCTTCAGTAAGTTTCCACTGAGGTAATTGTTCAGAATAAATAAATTGCCCTGGTTTCCATGAAATCAGCGAGCCGGTCCAACACGTTGCACAGTGGGTGCCAAGTGGATTTGCGTTCCTGCTCTGCATTTGAGCTACTTCAGCAAACCTAGCATTCGAAGGGCAGCGATGTGAGAAGTGTGGCACAGTGGTGCGTCTTAAGACATAAATCCCCTTTATGTACACCAGCTTTCGTCTGAAGAAAAGCCGTCTTGTTGGGCTGAGGCGAAACCAAAGTTTAGTCATGCCCCCGCCGCCATCGGACAAAGCTTTCAGCTTTTTTCTAAAGCGGCATATTCATGGACACAGGCAAGGAGAATTAATGACCCGTGCAGATTCAGAAATGATTAATGTGTGCTTTTGAAAGGCCACTTGTTGATCAGATTTGCTTCAAAATCTGTTTTGACACAATATGACAATTTGTAAGGACTTCGGTAGGTGGCTCAGTACAATGTCTAGAGTGGCAGGTTGCATTACTACATCCTGAGTAATGTACTGGTGTGGATGGCAGCTTTGCTATGAAACTGAAATATGACACAAAATCGTTACTTTAAAATTCATAAAAACTATGAAAGGAGCACATAAGCCCAATTCATATAAGTCCATTCATTCATCAACTTTTACTTACGGATTAAAAAGCTGTGGCATGGCTGATTCTATCAAGCTCTCAGGCAACAGTATCAGACCTGGCCAAACTGGACCGAGTTACTGACCTGGAATACAAACAACAGCTGCATTTACTGTAGGAGGAAAACCCCACAGCAGAACCACTAGAATATCTGGTCCCATAGACCGCACAGAGGCCAGCATCCTTGACTCATTGGTGATATTGTTTGGCCTTCCTTGATCACCCTGAGAACAGAGGTGTTTCGACGCAAAATTGAGTAAATGCACCTCCCCTCTGCTGGAGAGGAGAAATGAAGACACATGGCATGGAACCAAAGAGGGCAAATACTGCAGCAACATACCTCCCAACATACATCATCCAAAACTTTAGTACTTTGGAGCTACATTCAGAAGTGACACTGAGAACAACAGCAGTAATGAACAAACATCAGCCAACCGGTGACAGGAGCCTACTGACGACACGTTACAAACGAGCTTGGGCAACATCGCTCATAAAATGCACTGACAGCTGACGCTCACTGGCGCCTAGTTCTCAGCCGTTGCCTGAATCTCAGCGCAGACTCTAATTGAAACCCAGTGCATCCTCTGCCTCCGCTTGTGGTGCCTCCAGCAGAACTGTGCGTTGGCTGCTCCTGGGAAAGACGTGACGTCACACCTTACTGAGCTTCACCTCTCATCACGCCTGTGTTTCAACACCTGCTCAAAGGGAGCCACTTTTATGGGCAACGCCTCAGGAAAGAATGATGTCTTTTCAATAGCAAAACATACAACAGTATTCTGGACTCATCTTGTGGGGTTCCCTGCATTCCGAACACAAGCACAAACGATACAGATAATAACTCAATTTGGAGGGGAAAAAAATCCAGCCACATAGTGATACAGTCAACAAAGACAACTGCTGTACTAAACACACTGTATTTCTTAGCCCAAACCATCATCAGAAGATAATATTTGCAGTACAGTGCTAAGGACTAAGCTTAGACAATTAAGGAGCTGAGAACTGACTGTTGTTTTCACCTGCCAGCATGTAATTTGTGACATACAAGCAACCCATTCATAAAGGCCCCTGCAGAAGCCAGTGCATGGAGCCCCTTTCAGGCTTTGCAGTGAACTCCTTCTGCACTCACTCCTCAAAATCAACCCCTGACAAGTGATGGATGTATGAAACAATCTGTACGATGAATAGCTCACATCATTTTGCATGCTGATCATGCCACAGCAGCATAATTGGAAAATAACACGTTACAGAGTTAAAAAATTACATGTGTGAGGCAAAACATGTGGGGAATGCTGGCAGGGTCAGGAAATGATTTCTCAAAGAGCATTCTGCTACCCTGCAGACCATGACCGAGGTCAAAGGTCTGTATCATAGTGGTGATGTGAGTTCCAGTGCTGTGGAGTCAAGCCCAGCTGAGGTGGTGATCCTTGCGTGTGGCCCCCGTATTCTTGTTGATGACTGAGAGAAGCCACTGATAAAGGTAAAACCAGAGTAGGTAGAGAGGTTACATGAAGCCCCCCATCTGTTGGCTTTCATCAGGTGAGTTGTCAGGTCGCGCGGCAAGCTGGTGATCTCCCCAAGACCCCTCTCTATTATCTCCTTTCTATAGTGCTGGAGATGAAAGTAGCAGCCCCTTACATTCGATGGAACCACCACCACCACCCTATACGCACGTTCCAACACGGGTTTAATTGTACGTGATACGGGGGAGGCCCTTTCACTTTTCAAATCAAAAACAGATTGGCTCTCTCCAGGGAGTGCATTATTGTATGAGAGAGTTGGCGAGGCAAAGACAGTGCAGTTCTTAGAGTGTGGGGGGATGTTGCAGGGGGAGCCTCATTCACAGACCACAATGACACAACGAAGGGAGCTTCAGAGTAGCTTGCTTCCTGAGTGTATCCTGATCTGCTCCCTGTGGCCCTGTGCAGTGTGTCTCTCAGGGAGGAGACACCTTATGTCCTCCTGCAGGGCTGATGACAGATGTTTCTCCAAAGGCTTATTCACCAGTTCGTGCCACTCCACAAGCAATCATGCTCTGTTTGTATCGTATTACCTATTCATATCATTTTACTTTATTCCTTGCAACTTTGAAATATAACAATGGAAGCAAAAAAAAAAAAAATCAAATCAGGGAAAGTGAACTTGCTGATCTGGAAACACTTTACATAGAAGCACCAGGGGGGCACGTTTCACATGAACTGTGGACGTGTTAAAAGCAGGAAGAGGAGGAGAAAGGTTTTGCTGTAGAACTTGGTCCCAAAACCGAGGTGTCCCGTATTTATGAAACTCATGACAAATGCAGATTTCACCTCGCATATGTCAAGGTCAACAGGCTTTCTCTTCAACACTTTTTTTTGAGTAAGTGTAGAAGCACTGGGGTGTGCTTCTGCATGGGCTTTGGAGAAAGAAAAACTGGGAGCAGTGGATAACTGTCATCCCAGAAACTTCCTCTAAAACACAAAGGAATAGCTCTGGCTCCTGTTTTTTTTTTTTTTTTTTTTTTTTTTTTTAAAACCATCTGTGTCTTGGCATGCAATGACAAAACACAAATGATAAAAAATTAAGTCTCACCATAACTAATACGTTTAAGCTGGTAAAGACTGTATCAAATTTCAACCAATTTGACAACTTGTTCAGAAGGAGCAAGAAGTGACCTTTGTTGAACTCCCCATTACTGAGGCACCAACAAAAGCATGAAGCTTCCCCCAAACCCTGAAAAATTGTACCATATCTTACCATACCATAAGTAACGTATACAAACTTGGTTGACTGCCGAAGACAGAGACACAAGTCAGCACAGTAGCCTTTCAACAACATGTGACAATGCCCATGTCTCCATGTTTACTGCCAAATGTCTGACATGGAAAGAAGAGATTTGTTTGACATACTGGCTTCAGTAACTCAGGGTTGGTTTGAAGGAAAGGAGAATTTCATAAACACCTCTGAATACTGTCCTTGGTGTTTCTGCATGGATACAAAAGAAAAAAAAAAAAAAAAAAAAAAAAAAAAACCCAAGATCATAGGTAGCCCTTCCTCACTATCTAGATAAATGGAAAACACATTTTTACTAGTTTATGAGACATAATTGGCATAGACTAAAGAAGTGCTACACACATTCTTAGTCCTCCGCATTAGAACTATTAAAAGCCAGACAAAAGAAAACAGATAAAAAAATAGACTGTGGATATCCCAAACACCTTCCCATGCTGCCCTGGTTCTGCTCTGTCCCACAGCTGTCGAGCAAAGCTTCAGCGATGCGTACTCACATCCCTGCAACGACTCACAGGCCTTTTCTCACATGAATAATATTTTCGCTTTATTATTACAAGCTCCAGTGATTTCGGACACTCTCCCAGCCCATCGAGTCTCAACTCCACATCTAATGACGACAAAAGAACTACTGGAATAACATTTGTGTTGGCACAGACTGGACTGGAATTCCATTTTTTTGGCAGCTGTTGTTATTGTTTATGTACAGTGATGCCAAACTGTTTAGTGTTTGGTTTACCCTGTGCGGCTGGCAAGTGCAGCCTTGATTCTGCCGTTTTCCTTGCTGTGGTATGTACTAGTTTACGGGGTCGTGGAGCTACACATGTGGGAGTGTGTTTATCTATGGTTACAGCTGCCCACTGAATTTGCCCCAGTGTGACTGACTTTGAGAAGGACAGCAGCTAAGACTTACCATTGAGGAAAAAGCGGTCCGCCAGAGTGGATGCAGGAATACCTTGGGCAGAGTCAGCTATAAACTTAACAGCCCGGAGTAAGGTTGCATTAATCAAATTAAGTGAATGGTGCCTTTAACGGACAAGATTTTTAAAATTAGTATTTTCCACTTAAATTTCTGGACTCCAAAGAGATCTGTAGGAAGGCCTTACATTTAGAAACATTACCTTTATTCTACAACAAAAAAATGTGGCTTGACAGAAGAATTCCCTTAACATAAGCCTACTTCAGACTACTGTACATTTTCCAGGATGTGCTCTTCATGAATATGGAAAATAAAAGTGGAGAGGTGGAAATTCCATTGTTCTGCTGGATAACAGCCTTGCTTTCTGAGGAATTTAATATGTTCCTAGTCTCCTAAACCTACAGAAAGCTCACCTGGCACAGAGTAACTAGGCAGCCCCTTCATCCATGAAGACTGGAGGTGAGACATTATCATTGCTCCATCATAAAAACTATAGCTGGTCCTTCGGGGTAGACAGTACACCAAGCCCCCTCAATGTGAGGTGTCTCTTCCTCATTGTTTACATGAAAAGCCATCACATGTAACTTAAAAATTATACCTATAGAAACTTACATGTTGGCATATAGGTGAGGAAACATTGCATTATAGGTTGTGAAAAATACATTATGCAACTTTTATGCAACTTTCTTATGAAATTGTAATTTCTTCCACTATAACAGCAGAGACTACTTTGCAGATACCCAACAATGATCCATGTTCTGAACTGAAAAAGTTAGAATGAGACATTAACTCTTGCTTTCCCCAATGGTATGTCTGCCTGATAGCTTATCCACTATACATTTTTGAACAGAACATTTATTTAGAGAGCAGAATATTTTGACCAGCTCCTACTTAAAATAAGAAATTATACAAGCATCTATATACCTGAAAAAAGTTAACTGAAAATAATACAGCAGCCTTGCAATACAGACTACTCAGTACAAAATTAGTCAGTAGTCAGTTAGTGTAAGGCTGCTTTTTATATGAAACACCAATAATGCTGGTGACTGCAAACATAATGAACATTTATGATGTTGATAAAAAATATACAGCTTGTTATTAATAACCTTTATTTAGCAGACAGCCATGTTCATGAGGTAAGCAATGTTACATAATAAACTTTATATAATATGGATAATCTCACTGTACAATGATTTGCCCACTTAAACAGCAGGATATTTTTGCTGCACCAATGCAGAATAAGCACCCAATTATTTAAAAGACAGTTATACAACAGTTTTAGAAATTACTGATTTTGACAGAATGCCACTGAGATGCTCTTGATAAATTTCTGTTTTGCTTACCTGTCCTAATTACATATCACTTGAAAAGGAGATGACTGTGGGGAAAATCTATATGTGTCTGAAAAATTTCAAAATATTCAATAATTTCTGGAAATTATTTTAAAATAAAATCCAATTAAAACACTATATGTAAGACTAAACATGTAATGAGTATTCAAATGAGTTAGTAGATTTCCAATCTCATCACCTAACTCCACAACTTTCACTCTTAACGTCTTTATAACAGCTATGATTATTAACTATTATCATAATAGTTACACATAAATCTAGTAGTTTATCTGCTGCTCTTGATTAATTTAATTTTCTCTTGAGTCTTGTCTTGCAGCTGATGATGCCTGCAGGAAACCCTCACTACCACTGGTCAGCCAAGAAAAAGTTCAGAAAAGCAGGGAAAACACTAAGAAAAGAGGTGAAAACAACGGGGAAGAGGGCGATCAGTAAGATTTTAAGTCGTACCTGAAGAGTGGGAGCTCGTTTCAGGCTCCAGAGTGGGCTTGCTGACCTTCTCCACCAGCCTTTTTGGACCACACAGCAGCGCCGAGCTCCTGCAGAACAACCTTCCCGCTCCGGTCCTTTCTCTAGTGTGATGACACACGCGTGAAGCGCAACCATCTGTTGAAACACGTCCCCGAGCGCTCAGACCGCGCCGCCCAATCCGATCGCGGAGGCTGGAGGCAGAGAAGAGCACGCGAGGGATAAGGGCTACCAGACGTTTGAGAAGACCGGCCGTGGTGGTAACCTGAGATTTGGAGAGAGAGTCAGAAGAAGAAGGAGGGGTGAAAACTTTGGGGGAGGGATGTCCGTGTGGAGCAGAGATGGGCCGGATTAGACCCGCTGACCAACAACCTCGAACCCCGCATGAACCCGCAGACCCCGGCCCAGCCGGACGACACGCACGCACACGCACGCATGCTCGAGCCCACCCGCCCCACTGATCTACCGAATGCTGGGAAGTGCGCGGCAGGCAGAGCCCTGCGCGATCGCAAAGTCTCACGTGTTCGTGTCTGTGGAGTGACCCACTCGGATCTCGGAGTTACAGACCGCGGATCCCCCCTCCCGGCATTCCTTCCACATTTACCATTTACACCCCATAGCCTATGGGACGGGAAAATGGTTTCGCTATCGATCAACGGATCGGGACCAGAAACCACTATGCGCCTCTTACGTGAAATAGATTTTTTTCAAAAAAAAAAAGAAAACCGAGCCGCTGTACCGAGTTTTTGATAACAGTTACAGAACTAAAGTTGGACTCGAGCTTTTTTTCCTACATTATGCGCTGTCGTCTGCTTAGGTGTGAGTTCGGCTGAAAACACCCGGGGTTCCGCCCAGGTTTCTCACATATCGGCCAAGGTCAGAGTTTATCATCGGTAAGAAAACAAAAGAAAAAAAGCCGGCATTAAGTGAGCCATTTGCGATCCCTTGGCAGATGTCACACCTGCTCACACAGTTAGCTCCTCCCCCCCGCAAACAAAACCACCGCATCATCGGCGGAGGCCTGCAAACACACCCGAAACACGCAGAAAAAGGTGCGGTGGAAGTGAGAAACGCCTGAAGGAAAAAAAAAAAAAAAAAAAACCCTTCAAGAATCACTATTATTATACTTATCATTATCATAAACCGCCATGCAGGGCATGCAGAAGGAAACTGAATGAAACTACAGCGATGATGATTATTATTATTATTATTATTATTATTATTATTATTAGAGGGGCAGCAGGTGGTGTGGTGGCTAAAGCCCCTCACCCCCCAACTGCAAGGACTCAGGTTCAAATCTGACCTTGTACTGCAGTACCCTTGATGAAGGTACTAACCCTGAACTGATACAGTCAGAATTACCCAGCTGAATAAATGGATAAATCATTGTATGTATCTTAACACCGTGAGTCGCTTCGGAGAAAATGGGCGACCTGACTAAATGTACGACTTTGTGTTACGTTAATTATCAATTAACACAATAATAGCTAGGTAATGGTATCAATAGATAACGATCGTTTCAGCAGATAACATAATTAGTGGCATGTTAACACACAATTTAACGTAATGGTGCCTTTTCCCTATAAAACAGCCAACAGTAACGAGTTAATCACTAAAATTACTGTGGATAAAATAAGTAAATCAGCAGAGAACCTCAACAGTGCGAGCCGCTTCGGTCAAAAGGGGTCAACTTAGCGAATACATGTAAAAGAATAACTACTACGTCCTTAAGAAATGAATTAAAACAATAATGAAGCAAGCATTTGCTGATGGAGAGAGCAAACTGAGGCGTCGATCGAATTTGCCTGTTAACGCGCGCGTGCCACCGCGCGGGCTGCTGTTTCCCGCTCCCGGGCAGCTCGCGCCGGTCTCAACACTTTGGCGCGTGGTGTCTTAGGTGCTCACCACAGCTCAGAAAACGAACACACTGCATATATAACCTGAAATGGGGGGCGCAGTGGGTTGGACCGGGTCCTGCTCTCCAGTAGGTCTGGGGTTCGAGTCCCGCTTGAGATGCCCTGCGGCAGACTGGCGTCCTGTCCTGGGTGTGTCCCCTCCCCCTCCGGCCCCACGCTCTATGTTGCCGGGTTAGGCTCCGGCTCCCCGCGACCCCGGAGGGGATAAGCGGTTCAGACAGTGTGTATATGAACTGAAATATAGTATCCCATATCTATAAAAACTGAAATATAATATTCTCTATCCGCAGTATTTCATGTAGGATTTTTGCATGATGACGATACTTGGTGGGCACATTTAATAGTATTCAGTTACACTACTATGGTCTGCTTTGAGAATCCTGAAGTAGGGTTTCCCTTGTGCTAAGTATTGTATATTGATATTTTTTCAGATCACTGCAGTGTTATTGCAGTTAAGTGTAAATTAGCAATAATAATAATAATAATAATAATAATTAATAATAACAGTGTTATTATATTCATCATTTTGACAGTGTCCTTTTCCTTTTAGCCAGTCTTCCTTCTTCCAGAATTCTTGCACTCAACAACAACAAAGATAGCTGTGATCTTTATCAACGTGCGTCTCGTCTGTTAAACTTCCATCAACAACATCTTTTACCCTGTTGGGCAAACAGGGTCTGCCAAGGAGTGTTTCGCCATGACGTCAGGGTTTTGGCTAAAGTACCAAAATGCATTTGACCTGGTCCTTATTGGCTGATCTTAAAATGAAAATGAAGAGAATATATTGAATATATTAGTTACCTACTTTGTTGTTGTTTTTTTTTTTTTTTTTTTTTTTAACTTTTCAGCAGAAACTCATGTAAATGAATGCTGGCAGTGGCTCGGACAACGTGCACAGGTTTCTCCGCTTAATGGGAATAATTCATTCTGTGAAATTACCCTGTTAGTTGGGGAGTTACTCCATGTACGTGGTGTTTGGGAGACAAACAGTGTGAAATGAGTTTTAAATGGACTACATTTTACCGAGATGTTAATCCCAAAGAGTATCGATTCTAACCCAAGGGTAAAACTTGCCCATACATAGGATAAAAATCAAACTATGTCAAGCCAAAGGGCTGTTATGTGGGACAAATATTTACGGCTCATATACGGCTATAACAGATTTTTTTTATGCTGGGTCCTGTTCTGCAGGGATAAGCATGTTTCTCAGCACATCACGCTGCTGAATGTAGACTGAGCAACAACCAGTTTTAGCTATTTCATCTACAGCTGTATGCATTTCTCAAATCAAAAATTACAAATTTGATTGTATCATAAAGGCAACTAATATCTATTAAGAATATTTAACAGAAAGATTTGAGCATGTCTGAAGTACTCTTTAAAGCACTTTTGGAGGGCTCAGCAAGATAATACTTGCAGAACTGAACTGTTTTCCACCAGCAACATGAATAAGTATTCATTTATAATCAATAATTTGGAAACATTTTGAAAATCATAATTTATTTCTGGCCACTTGGCAAAATGGCAAAAACGCAATTATCAGTAGCCTACATAAAAAGGAAATGGATGGCCCACCAGACTGGTTGGTACAGGATTTCAAGGCCTGAAATAATCAATAAAAGTATGTGTATAATGTCAATTTTTGTATACAATCGTAATCAAAGTGTTTTTACTATTGGATTAGTTTAATAGAAGGCATACACGTTGACTAAAGCTCCAAAATACTTTAAAAACTTAAATGTACACAACTAAAGTTTAAGCAAAAAATCAGAACATAAACCCCATGGAAACAAAATTCCTGCATGTTTTCACTTTAGCCTAAGAGCGGGAATTCGCTTTTATGAACGCTTTCTACAGAATCCCAAAAGCTAAAACGGACAAACCCGCGACCCATTCATTAGACTTCCTTCCTATTTTTGTCTTCACATTAAACATTTTGCTAGAAATAAAACTTAGTTTTAGCATTAACTCAGTTAATGTGCATTGTAAGGAAGTGGATGGCTTGCGGGGTAAAAAAGGCATCCAATCACACTGGCTGAATTCACAGCGAGGTACCCCACCCCCATTCCTATTCCACACCCACTCGACCCACACCTCCAATAACAACCCCCACCCTGCTCTCCTGGCAAAGAATTTCTATAGGCCTTTGAGGAAGGCCGGAGGCAAACAATGGTTTCTGCCCTTTTGTGCATTACGGTGACTGCTAGGACTTTTAGCTTTTCTCCATCTTCAGTGTGAATACCTGCACCTAAAACAAACTTTAAATCTCTTGTTCATGACATGTAAAATATATCCTGTCTAAATGATAGCACATGACAAGGACAGTTTCTCCTCATTTTTTTCTTGGTAAACCCCGTATAATCTATTTAATTGGTAGTGTCACTATGTAGTGCTGTCGTCCCACAGCGCCTAGGCTGTTTGGGTGTAGGCTTGAGTCCAGCTCAGTCTGTGTGGAGTTTGCACGTTTTCCCCATGTCTGTGTGGATTTCGTCTGGGTGCTCTGGTTTCCTTACACAGTCCAAAGACATGCAGTGCAAATGAATTAGTTCAGATGAATTAGTGACTCTAAATAGCCAATACAGAGGGATTGTTTGACTGAATGTGTGTGTGATTTCCCTGCAATGGATTGGCATCCCATCCAGGGTGTACCCCTTCTAGCCTACCATGCAGTGGTCCCAGGATATGCTCTGCACCACTGCATCCTTGACAAGGACAAGTGATTTTTGAAACTGAGTGTGTGAATTATTATGTTAACATTTTCCTTTGAGAGTCTTGGATGTCTTTCTCTTTAAATTGCTATTTGAAAGGGGCACATAATTTATAAAGTTCACTGAAATCACGTTCACCATGGTACCGACATTTACATTTACATTTATTCATTTAGCAGATGCTTTTATTCAAAGCAATGTACATCTCAGAGAAAATACAAAAAAAAACCTTTAGGAATGTTGTATATAAGAACAGTTTCATTAGCACAAAAGGATCCATACATTGGGAGTAAGAATGGTTTCAGCAGCAGGACATTTATACTGATTACATATTCTTAGATATCTTACACTTTTTTTTCCAAAGTAACTTAGACCGTTACATTTTTTCACTGCTTACGGTGATTTAACCCTTTGTAAAGCTGGGCACTTTTTACCATAGCAATTCAGGGCCACTACCTTTATCAAGAGCAGAACTGGGATTTGAGCTAAGGTCCTTGGAGTTCAAGGCAACAGCTGCGATCACAGCACTAATGACAGCTCAGCTACCTGCCCCTCAGGAGTTGCCTTGTCAGAGATGTAAACAATACCCATAACCTGTTAATCTCAATATTTATTTACATTTATTCACTTAGCAGATGCTTTTGTCCAAAGCAACTTACAATGAATACTATGTAGTGGTACTAGCCCACACAACTTATTCACCAAGGTGACTACACTGCTAGATACACTACTTACAAGGGGTTACTCATCCATGCATCAGTGAAACACACTCACACACTATGGGGGAACCTGAACAGCATGTCTTTGGACTGTGGGAGGAAACAAGAGCACCCAGAGGAAACCCACACAGACACAGGGAGAACATGCAAACTCCACACAGACTGAGTGGGGATCAAACCCATATTCTCTCGCACCACCCAGGTGCTGTGAGACAGCAGCGCTACTCGCTGTGCTACCGTGCCACCTAATTTATAATTAGTATCGCTGTGTTCCTCTTAAGTGGGGTGCGGTGGCATGGTGGGTTTGGCTGGGTCCTGCTCTCTGGTGGGTCTGGGGTTCAAGCCCTGCTTGGGGTGCCTTGTGGCGGACTGCTGTCCCGTCCTGGGTGTGTCCCCTCCCCCTCCGGCCCTGCGCCCTGTGTTGCTGGGTTGGGCTCCGGTTCACCGTGGCCCTGCTTGGGATAGTGTGTGTGTGTGTGTGTGTGTGTGTGTGTGTGTGTGTTCCTCTTACCCTGCTCCTCTAATCATGTGGGTCAGAGTGTTTGCTGCTGTGATTCCATGCTGTACACCTAGTATTCTACCCTGTAAACCAATGCCCAAAAAAATGCAAAGCAATTTAAATACATTATCTACAGAGAAGCAGTGTATTGGATCGGGTTGCCTTAACATTCCTGTGTTGTGAAGAGAGCTTTCTCAGTTTCTTGTGATTGCTGTTAAATTACAAAATAAATAAGTACAACAGCATATTTTATGACGTGTTTGAACTTCAAAAATGTCAAAATCTAAAGCTTGAAAGGTATGGCACTCAGGTGGCTTGAATCCTACCTCTCTGACAGATCCTATCAAGTGGTCTGGTGGAGCTCTCATTCTTCTCCTCTGCCTCTCTCAACTGGTGTTCCGCAGGGCTTGGTATTGGGTCCTCTTCTTTTCTCCATCTACACCTCCTCCCTCGGTTTGGTCATAGCCTCCCATGGATTCAAATACCACTGCTATGCTGATGATGCCCAGCTCTTCCTCTCCTTTCCACCTGGTGCGTCAGACGTCTCCGTATACATTGCTGCCTGCCTGTTGGACATCTCTTCATGGATGTATGATCACCACCTCCAACTCAACCTCTCCAAAACAGAAATTCTTCACCTCCCAGCTGGCCTGCCTTCCTGTCATGCTCTATCGATCAAACTGGACAACTCACTCCTTTCACCTAACTCCTTCGCTAAGAGTCTGGGAGTAACAATCGATGCGAGTCCGTCATTCTCTCAACATATTGAAGCCACAACCCGATCCCGCAGATACATCCTGCATAATATTCATAGGATCCGTCCCTACCTCACTACCGACTCCGCCCAACTACTTGTCCAGGCCATGGTGACTTCCCCTCTGGACTACTGCAACTCTCTTAAATGTGGCCTTGCTGCTAATGCCATCAAACCTCTGCAGCTTCTACAGAATGCTGCTGCACGAGTTGTGTTTGATTTGCCAAAGTGCTCCCATGTATCTCCTCTACTCATCTCTCTGTACTGGCTTCCTATAGCTGCCCGTATCAAATTCAAAACCCTGGTTACTGTGTACAAACGCATCAATAGAACTGCTCCCGGCTATTTACAGGACTTGATCAACCGGTACACCCCAGCCAGCCCCCTTCGCTCATCTACTTCTGCTAGCTTGGTGGTCCCGCGCACGAAAGGCAAAGCTCGGAGGTTCTCGGTTCTGGCTCCGTTGTAGTGCAATGACCTTCCCCTGTCACTCAGAACTGCGGAAACTGTCTATTTTCAAGAAGGGTCTGAAAACCCACCTTTTCCAGATCCACTTCGCCCAAGATCTCTTCAGATCATCTATGGTGTAACTGTTCACGCATCATAAGTCCAGAAGCATCCCCCAGATACAACCTTTATTCAGCCATTACTCTGGTATTGTACTGCTCATTTGTGTATCTTATAATATTTAATAAAAAAGAATTAAAAAAAAATTGGTGTGGGTATCGGGATTTGTCTGTGTCTTATGCACCTGCTCGAACGATGAACCTCGTTGCAGCAAGTGGTGGGGAACAAACTAGGTTTGCTTGAGACTTTCATGCCAGCAGCTATGTCTCCTTCTCTCAATGTAATGCATAAATTGTACTTTTTCTGAGATGTACGTCGCTTTGGACAAAAGCGTCTGCTGAATGAATAAATGTAAATGTAAATGAACTGTCTGTTTGCTGTGTGGTAAAAAACACCAGTCCAGATTGTGTTTATCTCAGTATAGGAGAAATGACCAAGCTCCATCCACATGAATAATACATGGAAGCCTGTGTTCAACAGGTCCAGTGCCAAGTAATTTTTTTGTCATTTAATATCATAAAACTGAATGATATAAAATGCATTTAATTAATTCCTTACTTTGCTTACAACTGCATACATATAAAAACTATCCTGAATGCTTGATGGAAAGATATTTTTACATGTTGTCTTAAATATCAAGAAAACGCTTGAATGTTTCTGTTACCTGGTTTTGACTATAACAGAAGCACAGGTATAATCAGTATAGTGAAAATTAAAGCACAGCTGTATTTTCTGACTGAAAGGCTGCAGTGACTGTGGGAAAACCCATGGTAGCCCCATACCAAAGCATATGTCTGCAGAGCGCTACATACTCCATGACCATACAAGAATTAAAACTAGAAACCTCACCACTACATTCGTGATTTGCAAAGGACAAAGATGTACTGTACTTCAAATGACCAGATGATGCAAGTGTGTATATTAGTTATAAAATGCATAGCAACATTTTTGATTCATAGTTGCATCCAATTGTCAGTAAACTGCTTATATTTGTAAAGGCAATATTTCTATTAACCATAAAAACATTACACATTTCATTTCATAACACAGTTGATGTAGCTTAATTGTAGACACATGACGAAAGGGAAGCCAGTCACGGAGAGACCCACTGGGCCCGGAACAATGTGTGTATTTGTCGAGCATTCGCACGCATAAATGTGTCCATAAATGCATCCAGATTTCCAAACTGTTGTTTTCCACCTCAGCTACGGCTGCCGTTGCCGCGCAAACGAGCGCAGAGTCTGGCTGTCACTCGGGGTAGGTGCCTGTCCGCTGATGGACAAGGCCTTCAAGCGGTGGACAGAGAGCATGACGTGGAACAGGCTGGGATTTATTTCCTCAGTGCCTGACACCATCTGAGCTGCAGGGTGCGTTTATCACGGTCATCATCTCTGCAGCTGTATGGGATCGGCGTTCGAGATCCATCAGAGTTGGGCACCCCAGGCTCTCTGGGTCACGAAAACTCGTCCCTTGAATCAACCTCAAATAAGCTGCAGCAGGCACAGCAGGTTGAGTAGCGGTGAAGGACGCACTCATTTAACCTGGAGTTCTGGAGTTTGCTGGCTCAACTCCCAGAAAGGGCTTTGTAGCAGCAGCTCTGGTAGAGGCACTTGAATTGCTTCTGTATTGATGCAAAAACTGATAAAAGATATGTTGATGGCTAATTTAAAAAAAAAAAAAAACTTATTAAAAGGTTTCGAAGCTTTAAAGGAATTAACAGCGCGTATACACTATCCGTCTGTTGCATATTAATCTTTTCATTTACACTGTTTATATGAGATGATTATCTGGATTTTTAAATGCAGCGCTTTCAAATTCACCTTTTAAAAGTTGTGTTAAATAATACTGGGGTGTAGATCAGTCAAATGATACTTAAGCGAAACTTTATTCTTGCAGGACACGAAAGAGAGGTGCTCTATGCTGCTGAAGTAGATATGAAATAAACTCCTGTGCTGTTGAATAATAAATTAATAGTGCATTATACAAACTTTGCACATTTTTTTAGACTTTCCATATTTTCACCCCAATCTTATGAAATTGCACTGCAAGAAATTCAGATAAAAGGCAATACATTTCCAGTGACTTAAACAGTTTCATTCTTTGCTGCAGCACACTGAGTAGATTCAAATGCAATAATTAATGTTTTTCTTTGTTTAGCTGTCGCCATTTTCCAGTATGCCTTAAAATGCCAAACTTTTTATATTTATGTACCCATTTATACGGCCGGATATTTTTACCAGAGCACTTGCTCAAGGCCACTAATGCAGGAGCAGTATTTGAACCAGGGACCATCAGAGTACATAGCTACTAACCACTACTCCATTATCCACTCAAGTACAAGTGCCAGAAGCCACTTTGGATAAAAACATCAGTTGAACAGCATAACTGCTGTCTTGATAATTTGCTTCCAGTTTTAGCTGGACAGTCCAGTGGAAGTATTGCACAGCATTCAAGGAAGTTCCCGAATCAGCACCTCTGGAGGGATTCATCATACATTTACATTTTTTCCTTTAGCAGATGTGACATGTAAGATTCAAATGAGGAATGCATATCTAAGGTTATTGGAAGTCCTTCTTTTTTTGTCAATGCCAAGCAAAGGGACCATTGGGGGGAACAGATGCAAAGGTGGGATCAAGGTGGCTCTTCTTGTGCAAAGGGAAAATGGCAGACTATATATATTGCTGCACTGCACCTTTATTAAAATCTATATTGTCCTGTGATATTGTCATCAATGCTGCTAAACTTGTCTATAAACACCAAGAAATACCCCCCATGTGTAAAGTTTTCCTATTCTGGGTAGCCTGATGGGTGTTATTGATAAGCTATTACTTCTACACACTCTCTACAGTTCGAAAAACATGGCCTTTGGTATCGCTGTGCCAGAGGACTGTGTGACACCAGGTAAATGCCAGCAAAGAGGGCGGCCCCAGGTTACAAAGGGATGCTCACTGTGGCCCAGAGGTGGAAATAGGGCAACTTGTCTGAAGAGAGGTTTCCCTTCGAGGATGGCACGAAGCCGAGATCTCCAGGAACGCAACACCTCAGCACAGCATGCAGACTCATTAAAATACATCTGTAGTGGCGGCCCAAAGCAATATAATGAAAGACATTCAGAAACCTGGCACACGCAGCCTTTTTCACATACTCAGTAAATGGCCAACTTGGCAACAACGGATCAGCCCAGCAACAGCGTGTATGTGCATTTGCAAACATTTGAAACCTGAATGCAAAATGATGTTGCATTTTTTTTGAAGAAAATACGGCACTTGATGGCTGATAGATTGTAAATTGTTTTTTAGAATGATTTATGCATGTGGCAGTTGAGTACAGCATGGAAACCACAGAGCGAAATAGGAACGTTTCTTTTTGTGCGGAAATAAACACACATGCAGAAAAAGACAAATCAATAATGACAAGTTTAAAGTTACATTATATCCTTTGCACCCCCTTTCTTACCCCTCCTGGTCTTCCTGGGGAGCTCTGGTTCTTCTCAAAGGCTAAAATTAAAATGTGGGAGCAAGAGGACTCCATTAGCAGGACGCCAAACTAATTCAAATGCAGAGGTAGAATCGCACAGCAGATGTACAGGGCAAACATTTGGTGTGGCTCCATCGAACTTCCAGCGTTTTCCGTCATCTTCGTTAAACATTTCATTAAGTCATTTTGGACTTGAGAGACACAGACTTCCTCTTTATTGTCAAGCCCCTCCACGCTGTCATGTCCGCGCAGCACTGGACTCTGTGACCTCTGGCCTCAGGTTTTAGTGCAGCGTGAATTGCAGCCCATGGAAAACAAATGTAGATGACAAGGCCGCCCCGCGGGTCATTATCTCACTCCTGGCCCCCACACACAATGCAGCACAGAGTACATCTTGTCAGAATAAGGGCACTGTCAAGGCGCTAATCTAGGGCATCGTTGCGTAAATCATTGCTGATCTTAAAGGCACAAAAACAAAGGACACAAGCAAGAAGGCCATATGAACTTACAAACCCAATATAAAGTTACTGTTTTTATTGTCTCAACAGCAAATTTATTGTCTCTATAGCCTGACTTGGCATTGTCGATAATTTACGGCATGTCTTGGACAAGGGACTATGGAAAAAATTTGCCAGTATTTCCCTTCTTTCCTCCCCTTCTGTCTGGTCCCATTAATTGTGATTTGCGGTGGTGCAGGGGAGGAGTTGACACTCGTGCCCCCCAAATGCTCCCCCGCCCGTCCTTTCTCTTCGTGCCCTTCAAACTTGTAGAAGGCCAAAGCAGTATAACTCTCTTTAATCCCCCGGGCGGAAGAGGAAGAGCCGTACAATAGCTCACCTCTGTCCCTTTCTGGATCCCCCCAGCTCTATGGCCCCTTTGAACCGGCCCCCTGGACAGGAGCACTGGGGCCCTGAAGGCAGGGGAGCTATGCCTCATATTAATCCCTGCTTCTACTGTGGATCTCCATGTCAACATCTTCATTACTGTGTGGCCTTACCTCCCTCGACATACAGAGCGGGATTCAACCCATGGGCCAAAGCGTATGCAGAAAAAGGAGCCAAACAATGGGACCTGGGCCAGGTATTAAAAATCTGCTACAGTGCTTGCAATCACGCTCATAACCTCAGACCTCTTCATTGTTGCTATTGTTATGTAAATCAGGACAGTAAATGGTCCGTACCCGGTTTAGAAAGGCAATCACGGGCCATAAATAACTTAAGCTTCAGCTTTCCGAGAGAAAACCTCCATCATTAGGAATTAGAGAGGCTTCAAACAGCAGCCAGACCACTCAGTGCAACATCAAGCCACTCATTTCAGGGCCACCCAATTTAGGAGGACATTTCTGAGCCATATCAAAAAAATACACTGCCTCAAGTGTGGATGAAAAGGGCCATTATTGAAGGTGTAATAAATCTGAACCGTGTGACAGTTTAAAGTCTGTGGCTGCCAGCTTACCTAGAAGCTCCGAACACAGGGTTTATGCAGTCCGCACGTATCTGCAGACAAGGGTGCTTTGGGAATAGAGAATATTTTACTTTTTCCGTCATGGCTTTTAGGAAGCCTGCTCAGGTAGCGAGGTGAACCATACCCAAGAAGTTTATGCAGGTTGTCAGTGAGTGTGTGTGTGTTTTTTTCAAGGTGCTTGGGAAATGTAAACAGCGTCTTGCTGACCGTGCCTGCGCAACGCCCGGCATTCCTCCTGCCTCTGAGGCTCGTCATCTGTCCTCAACGAGAAAAACGTTTTGCAGTTGGGAAATGGATTATAATTCACACGGAAGAAGAGTAAGAAAAGGGCTGGACAGAAAGCCAGTTGGCAAGAGCAGGTTGGGGGGTCATCTTAAGGATCCCTTCTAAAGTGTCTTGTTGAATTATAATCTCCAAAGGTGGGCCATTGCCAGTCATTCAGGACAGGAACAATTAGGATGTTGTGGGGTAAGGCTGCCCACTGGGTAAACCTGAAAGGCATTGTATGCACCTGGGTGGATACGATAAATATGAGGTGCGTTGCATTTCTACCTTATTCAGTTACTGTTAAACATAGGTATTGAAACCAGGTGGGATGTTTCTCGAGATAGCATCATATGAAAGTGGAACATATCACAAACCACCCAATGTTGCAGAGTCCAAATGATCTGCAAGACACAACCATGAATCCAAAATGCAACAAGGTGCTTTCCATTTGCATTGAAAAGAGCTGGGAGACTTAGGTATAGCAGGTAGCATAGAGCACTGGCACCTTGTACTGTGGAGGAAACCCTCACAAACTGAGAGAGAACATCACTGCGCCTCCATGCTGCCCTCAGTAGTAATGTAACTTCTAGACATTGTTGACTCGGAGTACTGCTCTACTATGGTGATGACAACATGGGGTTGGTGAATTGCAAATATATATTTTTTTACATCACATTGTAGAAACATAAAATACATAATAAAAACACAGAACAAAATGATCATTATCGTGAAGCATTACATCATAATGTACATTAACAAACTGTATCTTAAGCTGGAAGCACTGGAGGACATGATTCTACAGTATTTTAAAGAAATTTATTTGTGAAAGGCTCAGATTTATACTGGCCTGCAGTGAAACAGTTAAAAAACTGTTGCTCTAGGTGCAGGAATCTGCATTACTGCTCATTTATTCTGAGCCAAAGAGGGAGCATGAGTATGTGTGTATTAGGGTGGTGGGGGATGAGGGGGGAGCAGCTGAAACAGCACATTATGGCTCTGACTTGGCAGAAGTTTCCTCTTGGCCTCCAGCAACCACACAGTGAACAGTGACCGTTAACTTAGCTGCAGAACAGGGCATGACCCGGGCTGCACCCCTTGACACACACCCTCATGGTAACAGGAGGTGATCTCATAATTTTGCTGAGTAATTTTGTTGATATTGAACAAAGTGGCTTACAAAATATCCATCCATCCATCCATCCATCCATCCATCCATCCATCATGTGACTGTACACACTACAAAGTGTGTAGCCTTAAACATTTATACAAAGGTTATCTCCACTGAAGTTTCATTGAAGCACCTTGATCAGTGAAAAAAATATTTGAGAACTCTTGTTTTAATTATTTCTATTTAAATATTGCTTAGGTATTGGTAGTTCTGTACAGATGTGAGGTATCATAGGATGTTCAGCATTTTAAGGGAGCTAAACTTAATGTACTGTATATAAAACACTAAAGATAATTGTGTGGCTTTGTGGTACAGTAAAAGTGCAGTGTCAGTAATAGTATCAAGCTAATTTGGCTTTGGCTCATTTCAACTTTTGAGTAACTATTCTCTACTTCAGTGGTAATTTTTTTTCAGTGTTTAAGTGAGTTCAGGTGAGGTTACAAGATCAGCATCAATGGCTACCAAGTAAACGTACAAAGTCTGAATAATGCCACCTCACACATCTTGCAAACATTTTATTATCCCACACAAATAGGGATGTTTGGGTGGTATTAAAGTGCTGCCTATGATAGCTAGTCTTCAGTTCAAACAGTAGTCATCTGTACAGTTGAGAACATGAAGGGGCAAACAGCCATAAATCACAAAACCCTTAAGATAACATAAATTATCTCACAAAATTCACTTAAAGTCACCTGGAGATCATGTTAGTGACCTTTTGTCCAGTGTAGAACCACAGTGGCCTGGAGACAATCCAAATAACATAGGGTGTAAGACAGGGTACTCTCTGGACTGGACACCGGCCTATCATGAATTCTACATACACTGAGTGGTATTTACTGAAGTATTGCAGGTCAAGTATAGGAAAGGTGCAGCTGTTGTACCCTGCAACTGCTGTCACATTCTGCTCACATATGCTGAACAATTAAGCAACTGTGGGCCAGGCTTTGTTCAAATTTTCTTACTACACAATCATGCTACACTCATATTTAGCCAAAAGGGTTAGACTTTGCCACATTTGGGCATATAGAGACTTTCGCACACATGGTGTATGACACCACATGGTGTTTTTAAGTCATATTTTGTCCTCATGTGAACAAACAGATTAGACTGAAACCACTAGATGTCAACAAATACTTTCTGGCATGAGCAAATTTAGTAAGGTGCCCCTTAACTGTTGTGTCCGGTGCAAATAGAAAATTGACGATGCAAGTTTATTATTGAAAGGTGGGAGAATGTGATCTGCACTGATTTCCTTGGGAGAATTTTAGTGTAACTGTAGAATGATTAAAAACCTTTAAGCATAAGAGTAACACACAGTATGTATATGACATTATTAAGAATTTTTAATGATTATTGTATAATCCCTGTCAAAGTGCATACAATATTTAACCACATTAATTATTGTGATTAAACAATAATAAAGACGTAAAGATGAATGCTATTAATATAGAGAGCTCTCATGTTTCAGCTGACTAAGATGTGCCTCTACGTTTGGCTTCCTCGAGGCAGATTTATTAAGGAATGCAAATTGCACTGATATTGAGCGTAGCAGAGAGTTCTGAGGGAGGGCAGATCACACACTGCATGGATTTTAGCAGGTGCAAATTCCAGTAATACTTTTGCACTGGGAACGTGGTCTGGCAGTGCCTTGATGGCAGGCAAACCCACCGTTTAAATGCTGGATGGAGATGCTATGACTTTATTTTTCATACGATCCAAATCCATTTTGATTGTCTCTCAGCCTTTTTTTCCACTGAAGAAACTAGACATGTTCTAACCCATCATATTCAAAGTAATTATGCCTATAGCCTTGGAAGAGTATAATAGTAAGACAGCAGGAGAGCCCCCTCACCAGTATGATGAGTGTGTGGGAATACCAGGGACTACATGACCCACAGACAACCCACCCATCTTAGGGTGCAAAGCTGAAACCAGCCAGTCCTTGACCCATCAGTTCTCTTCTGGCCCAGTAAGATATTTTGGACAAGAGGACCCCAAGAGCCAGTAAGGAGGATACTAGGAAATCATTCCCATGTCTCTAGAGGTGACATTAAAAAATCATTAATGCTACAGAACAGTATTGACTCATGTGGCAAGTAAACTCTTCTCAAGCAATAGCTACTGAATACCTTTCTGTCTGATAACTTAGTACATGCTTCTCTTCAAAGTGATGTAAAATAATTATCAACTAGCATTTTAGCTGATGCCTTTTCTAAGGCTGCTTACAATGCTAGATAGACTAAG
Source organism: Scleropages formosus (assembly GCF_900964775.1). Lineage (NCBI taxonomy): Eukaryota > Metazoa > Chordata > Actinopteri > Osteoglossiformes > Osteoglossidae > Scleropages > Scleropages formosus. The sequence continues at coordinate 24,147,501 of NC_041814.1, forward strand.
CTAACCTCCCTGCAATCACTGCGCTACCAGTTGTTCCATTTATACAGCAAAGTACTGTAACACACTCACACGCACTCAGTCACAGACATACACACATTATGGGCAGTTCAGATCCTCCAGTTTGCCTGAAAAACATGTTTTTGGACCATGGGAGGAAACCCACATGAATGCAAGGAGAATGTAGTTGAGACAAAGAGTTGTATGTGTGGTACGGTGGCAGAGCGAGTAACGCTGCTGTCTCACAGTGCCTGGGTGGTGTGAGAGGACATGGGTTTGATGCCGCTCAGTCTGTGTGGAGTTTGCATGTTGTCTGCATGGGTTTCCTCTGGGTGTTCTGGTTTCCTCCCACAGTCCAAAGACATGCTGTTCAGGTTTCCCCACAGTGTGTGAGTGACACAGAGAGAGTGTGTGTCCACTGATGTATGGATGAGTGACCCAGTGTAAGTAGTGTATCTAGCAGTGTAAGTCACCTTGGTGAATAAGGTGTGTGGGCTGATGACACTACACAGAGTTTGTTAGAAGCTGTTTTGGAGAAAAGTGTCTGCTAAATAAATAAATGTAATATGTAAACTCCTCATGGACCGGGTCCTACTCTCCAATGGGTCTGGGGTTTGAGCCCCGCTCGGGGTGCCTTGCGACGGACTGGCGTCCAGTCCTGGGTGTGTCCCCTCCCCCTCTGGCCTTATGCCCTGTGTTGCCGGGTAGGCTCCAGTTCCCCGCGACCCCGTATGGGAGAAGCGGTTCTGAAAATGTGTGTGTGTGTGTAAACTCCTCACTGACAGCTGTATTGAAACACATGTCTGAATGCAGAGCTTAGGTGCTGTGAGGCACCAGTGTACCTGAAATGCCAACATGAACACCATTGCAATGTCTGCTCCGACGGACAGTTAACTTTGAATGACATCAAGTGAAGTAAAGAGGAATACAAAGCCTAACAGCACCATACACAGCAGCTCAAAAGATACCTTTGGGTAAGCTTTAAATGGCAAAACAAGAATGTAATAATTAAGCTTTAAAACCATTTTGTGAATAAACGTGCAGAATCAAATGTAGGAATCATAACTGAAGGTCTTTCAGGGTGCATGGTAGACACATTCAGTGCTTCTGTTTGAAGCCACTGGAAATGGTTTGGTCACGTGCTATCTCAGAAACAAAATCCAAGCAAATGGACATCTACCCTGAGAAGCTGTTTCTCCAACAAGCGAGCACCATCAGCAGGAACACTCACGGGGGCAAATCTTTGCCCATCAACTGTGGAAAGCAGATAGTGTAACCTCAGGGTAACTCGGCACCCGTACGCAGAACCGGAGCCAAACTTGACAGAACGGCTAATAATCCAATTAGGCAGATAATTTCCTTCGCTGCACATTCCTCAAACAAATGCCAGGGGAGAAAGGGAAAAAAGTAAAGAAAAGAAAAACAAGGTCATAGAGGGAAAAGAGAAGAAAGGGGAGGAGAGAAGGAGAACAAAACTGTCTGTGTACCTTTGGGGAGCCGCAGTGAGTGAAAGGCATACAGGACTTCTGGGACAGGCTTCGGACCTCAGCAAACATGACGGGGCCCCATCGCTCCACTTTGAAACTTTCCTGGCTGCCTAGAAACCCACTCCCTTGTGAAGCACGAATCCCCCTTTCCTCCCGTCACCCCCTCATCCTCAACTGCCCCGGAGGTTCAACCAGCTTCTTCTGTCCGGGTGCCCTGCATATGCATAAAGAAATGAGACCCTAGCTCGGTCCTCTCTCTGCCTCACCTACAGGCTTTGTCCCGACCTCTAAGTCCGCTAATTAGTGAGCCACTGTTCCCAGGATGAGGCCCCTGGAAGGATGGAGGCTTGTGCTCTGAATCATGTCAAGAGCTCCCCCACTGCCCCCACCCCACTGGTCTTCTGCTGCCAGTGAATCCATTTCACCCTGCTGATCTTACTAGGAACAACTGAAGCACATGTTGTGGAGTACATGTGTATTGCCTTGCTTTATTTATGTAAAGACATCTTGATCCCTTCACTCATTTTTAAGCAAAAAAAAAACACACACTGATTATCTTTTTTCACTTCCTCTCCTTACTACTTACCCTGACCCGCACTATCACTACAGTACCTGTATGCAGAGATCCTTCTTTTTCAGGAGGTGATAACTCAGGCCATAGATATATATCCAACATGTTAAAACATATGTCTGATTCCAAGTGCAGGTAGGGAATACCAATGTACTGGGACAGCAGGGATTGTGAGGAGGGTGTTTTTTGAGTTACTGATCTAATCTCTCCATTTGTGAAGAACTATAGAAAGACATCTCTTTCCACAGACTACACGTCTGAAAAAACTACGGCAACAAGACAAATAAACAAAAGAATTCTGAAACATCAACCCACCGATTGCTTATCTTAGTCTCTGTGGTATGGATTTGTGAAACAGCATATGCACCAAACTTCAGAAGAGGCCAGGTGGGGGAACATGGCATCATCAAAAAATGCTGAATCCTTTTTGGGGAGCACCTTATTGTAAGCAATGTGTGTTTTGAATATGTGGATAAAAAGACAGTTTTTTTCAGATCAAAACATATAGAATATCTTTGTCTCCTAGAATCCCTTTCGGACTAACCGATGCACCCATGGATCTGCTAGACCCTAAAAAGCACTGTTGGCTACCAGGAAGATAGCCTTGTTGACTGGATCTCATCAGTGAGACGCTGTCTTACTGCAGCACACCTACTGTCATATATTCACAATTTTTTTTTGTTTTGCTGAGGCCTGAAAGCAGTATATTGCCCCAAAGAACTGGACTGGAAGCTGTATTTCCATGAAGGGTCCTACTGTATTACTTATCAAGAGTGCTTAACTAAATGTTGTGCTTAAAACATAAAATCTGTAACTTTATACATAGACAAAATGTATTTTGCATGTTACAGTATATTGACAGACACCCAAAAAGTGAGCAGGACTCAAAGATTCGCACAGCCGACAAGCGCTTGTTGCTGCCTGCGCTCTTACATATCAGATCGTAACATTCTTTCATATCTCAGAATTTACATTTATGTTACATTTCTTCATTTAGCTAAAGTTTTTCTCCAAAGAGACTTAGGGTTACGACAGTGTCAAGCTACTTACAATTATTTACCCATTCATTCAGTTGGGTAATTTTTACTAGAGCAATTTTTAGGGTAAGCACCTTGCTCAAGGGTACTATAGCTGTGGGTGAGACTCAAACCTGCAACTTTTGGGTCCAAAAGCAGCTGTTCTAACCACTACTCTACCAGCTGTCCCCTAAAGTAAGGTGCTTGGTATTCTCTTGTACTTAATTTCCTGTTACCATGCTGGTGCAAATGACTCTGCTAACCCATGCACGTCTGCGATGTACTAAAAGGGCACCTTCACCAGAGAACTGTACCCAGATATCGTGGTATCATCTCAATTTGACAATTTTATTAAAGAAATATGCAAATTCTGCTTACGTTAAATAGTGATCCCCACTTCAGTCCCATTGTCTTCTTTCTATGCTCTTTTTACATAACCTTTTTCTTCACAGCTCCAAATGCTGTTGTTTACAGAAATTTAATACGCTTTGTATTCATACATACTTTAACAAACAAAACTTTTCTTATCCATTTAGGAAAAAACACCATATGTATGCCTTCAGAAACCCCCATTCTCCTCGACCCCCACCACACCTGTCTTTGTCTTTCCGTATCAACTTTCTTTCAGGCTTATTCCTATGGAAGGGCTCAGTGCTACAGAAACAGTCATATAATGGTAGGGTATTTTGCTGCAAGGCATATTTTCTTGTCCTGTTCAAGCCTGAAAAAGGTCCAAATATGTTTAAAGCATGATTCAGATAAATCACCGTTTTTGATGCCAAAATAATAAAATTACGTGACAATGGGTGAAAAATGATAGGCCATAAGAATATGCCTCTGTCCTTTTCATAAGTGGCTCATTAAGGTCCTTGAAAGTACAGTGTTGAACACAGTCTTGCTTTGTGTTCATTGCAAGAGGAGCGCATTCAGAGCCAAAATGGAGCTCAGCGAAACCCAAAACTCCAGATTAACCTGCCCAAGGCCTTGCGGCTTCAACTGTGTTGCACAGATGAACTCTTGCTGAAATGAAAAATGGGGAAAGATTGCTTTAATACAAGCCCTCCAGATAGCGAATGTGCCAAGAAAAGTCTTGAAAGACAGAAAAAGAGGTCTAGTGTGTGACAATAAATTCCAAAAACATGAGACAAATCTTAAAATATACTACATTCATATGTCAGAAGGTTATGTTAATACTAACTGAAATTTTCAAGACCCGTGGTGTAATTGATTCATCGGTACCATATGTTACTTGATGACTGTAAGCTTCTAAGATAAATGCTTCTCTCTATAAATATTGACATGTTCATGTGATTCTTGTGTTTTTAAAGCACTGAAAAAAATTAAATAAATCGAGTAAAATAACACAGTTTGACCTAATAAATGAATTAGGGTAGTTGCATTATTTTTCTATCATTACTGTTTATTTTCTTAGCAAGGCAGCAGCTCCAACCACTGTGTTTCTTGCTGTCCCATACTGTTTACCACAGTTAATTGCATACCGTATATTTGTAAACGTGAAGAGGTATGATGAATCTGTATGTATCACAGTTTGTACAGCATGACATCAAGGTAACATCTTTAGAAAGTGTGTGATCTCAAAGCAGAACAAAAGTCCCAGAAAAATATCTCTTTTTGTTCCTGTAAATTTTATTCCTGACTGCCGTTGGACATGAGGGACCCACTGACTCAGTGAAATGGCTGGGCTAAACAGACTTACAGTTAATTAGCATCAGGTTGCAGTGGTGTGGTGGACTCCAGGGTCCTGTGGGGTTGAAGTTCATGCCAGTTTGAGGAGTGTGGAGGAGTTAATTCTGAAATATCTGAGTAAACCTCATTGAATTGTTAGAATGTTAGGGCATGCCTTGCAGAAACCTTATGTGCGATTACATTGTCATGGCTAATGTACTCTATATTATTGTACAATAAACATGACCTACAATATTTCCAAATATTCATGTCTTGTTCCATCAACAGGGAGGAAGTGATGGTGCAGATCTTCTGATTTTAAAATGTGGTGACTAGATTGAGCTGTACTCCAATGCTAATGTAACTTCTTCCCAAGGGCACGGTTGACCTCATGACATACGCAATTTGTTGGTCTTCCCCAGCACCCATTGTCTTTGACAATACAACAAGTAATTCAAACATTACTTCTCTTGTTCATTTTACATGGAAGGTCCATAATGGTTATGGTACATCCCTATATAACATTGCCAGCACAAATAAAGAAAAGCAGTGTCGATCTCAGAGGCTTGGCTGCCCCTCTCGGAGATCCTCAGCCTCAACTAAATCCCAACAGGTCCTTGTTTGGACAGAACTGTGTCCAAGAATAGCATGAAATGAGATTTTCAGCAATAATAAAAGCAAGCAACTGGGACCAAGCAATGGGTGATTTAGAGGCAGTTATAGATGTCTGATAGCGTGTGATAAGCAGCTGCTACGGGACCTGTTATGAGTTGAGAAGGGCTCGCGTTAAAATAAAAGTTATGCAATATTAAATTAAAATACATAGAGATAACTACTTGTCAGAAATACGTATTTTTTTAATTTATTGAGTTTGTTTAGCCAGGGGAGCTTTTCAGCTAACATGAGATGGCTGAAATATGTTTAAAATGCTATTAATATTTCAGCTATTTGACTGTTATCTTCATTGTCTAAGTATTTCCTTGAGGCTTCTGAAATTTACAGCGTATAGTTGCCTATGGAGGGGGGGTGTGGTGGTGCAGTGGGTTGGACCGGGTCCTGCTCTCCAGTGGGTCTGGGTTTCAAGTCTTGCTTGGGGTGGTTTGCGACGGACTGGCGTCCCATCCTGGGTGTCTCCCCTCCCCCTCTAGCCCTACGCCCTGTGTTGCCGGGTTAGGCTCCGGCTCCCCGCGACCCCGTATGGGACAAGCGGTTCAGACAATGTGTGTGTGAGTTGCCTATGGTGAAAAGTCACCCTTCATTCAGAAGTTGATTTCCATTGGGAAATAAAAATTCTAAATGAGAACATTTTTATCTCCTGATTTTCTTTTGGCTGTTTTTAGGCAAATGGTAGCACCATAGGATACTGGATGTAGAAAATGCTCTCCTGATGCTGTGAAGTTCAACCTATTATTAATGTGCTTAAGGCAGATTTTGGAATCTGAAGAAATGGTTAATTTCTGGGTAACTCTGTATGACTGAGATAGAGTCCCTGCAGGGAATACATTTAACTGCCATTCCATGACCTTCAAACCCTGAACAGATGTATTTCTGAGTGGATATGATGTGATTGTGTAAGACTTTGCTGTGTGGTCCGGTGAAAAAGCCAGTATGTTCGGGATACTGGTTCAAAGCAAACAGTCGCAAGTAAATACAGTGACAGAAAGAAAGCAAAATGGCCATGAAAATTGACTCAAAAAGTAAGGTGCAAGATAATATAAGTTTCTTACAGTATATGTCCATGACCTGGTGTCTAATCCTGGGTATACCATGCCTTTCATCCTATGTTTCTCATTTCCAGAAAATCACAACCCTAGATCAATAAGAGGTTAAGTGATAGTTGAAGGACCGACAAAATATTTCCTTAGTAAAATACAGAGCTAAATATTGAAATTTGTGTCAGTCATCCAGTACATTTATCTTCAGATATAACCAAAACATTCGGCAGTTCCAATAATCTTCCTAACGTCCTGTGAGTCTGATTACAGAAAAATGCAAATTCAAGTTTAAATCTACCCTCACCAGGTCAACTTTCCTCGCCTTTCTAGATGAAACATAATAAATGTTTGTTTTATGTAGAAGTGGGTTTAAGTTTAAAGGTTCAAGTAGGTTTTTCCCACGGCTTAAGTTTGACACCTCGTGGAAGGCCAAGCACATAAAAAGAGGTTATTATTTAACTCACCAGTGTTCCTTTAACAAAAGTAGCTGAATGGCTAAATGCTCGACTTTGAGCTATTTTGAAACAAAACAAACATATCTTAGACTCACAGGCAGCACCGAGGCTGAGTTTGCTGAGACTATTTGCCATTCCGTAGTCCCGAATGCCATCTCCACAGGAAATGCCTTTTCAATACTTAGTCGACAAAAAGGGAAACGGCAGCTTACCGAACCCAAGGGCCAAGTATGCAAGCCTAATGCTCTAAAGATGATTCTATACTCTAAAGTCTAGGGAAGAATCTCTTCCTCTTTAATCTGTGGAGACGATTCTCCAAGCAGTCCCTGTGTTTTGTGTTTGGTTCCTCTTGCCTGACGCTGTGTAGCGTATTAAAATGTATGAGCTCTTTTTTTTTTTTTAATCAAACAGAACCAGTCTGGTTTTTACCAGCTGTAGTGGCTCTCGCGTCAGAGGCCAGACCACCCCCTGCTGAAAGGGAAAGCCATTGTTTATCAGTGGGAAAGCTAAATAAAGGGTTTGGCAGTGGCAAGGCAGGGGAACACACTGCTGGCCCAGGAGCATGAGTTAGCATTAGCTTTAGCGCCCTGCTAGCTTGCCAAGGTTTGGCACCACTCCGGTTCTGATGAACTCGTGGTTGTGAAATGTGTGGCTCCTCAATAACCAGCGAGCCTTCACAGTCCCCGTTCCGCATGAGGTTGGGTGCCAGGGGGCACTGCTCTTGCTTTTGATGGCTTCAGGGTGTTGATTTGTAGTAATTATGAGGGCGTGTTGGGTTGCAGCAACTACAAAGCTCATGAAAACTGGCTCTGGACGCTCGTACGAGGCCGCTGGACAGCGCAGAGGGACAAGCCCTCTGACAGCAGTGCAGGGAAAGTACAACATCTTGTCATGTATTGCACTTGACCCCATCCTCAGGAATCCGTCAAGACTGAAGTTTGAACACAGGCAGGCCCCTCTAACCTCCCCCCCAACACCCTACAAATATCTCCATATGCGAAATGCCAGAACAAATGAGGCACAAAGAAGCTTTTCAACAAACCGGGAGTCGCCTTCTCTCCCTCTCAGGCCTCGATTTCACCGCTCCGCAAGGCTGGAGCACTGCTCACTCACATCTGCAAATGTGTTTGGCTTTAATAGATAATTGAACACGGCAGGTCCTAAGAGCTATTTTGATCCTCTGTAATTAAAAGGTTTTCTTTGCACCGCTTAAAAAAATAAAATCCGGTCCTTCCATCCAGTATGTTAACCATTTGTGTAAAAGGGTGGAGGCTTAAACCAGTAAGCTTTATAAACGAAATTGTCTGCTGCTCAAAACATTATCTGAGCACTAAGTACTAATACAAGGCACGTATTAATTGAGAATTTGTAAATATTAATTTACGTTTCCCTTCCTTATGTTATTCACAATTCAAAATACTTGTGTCCATTTGTGCTCAGTGTAAGAATAACAAAAGAATAATTTTCAGTCTAAGAAGCACAAATGGGAGAAATAATTTTCTTTAAATCCGGAGTGAGTAGCTCCGGAGCATTCCTGGGTCTCACCATCAGTGTGATGAGGCAGTGGAGAAATCAGTGCATACCAGTCATTATTTGCAAGTTTGCTCCGGCCACCCTTTATCTGGGGAAAGGTAATCAGATCTGAGGCCAACAGAGACCTGTGTCTATGTACAAGCTACCCGGAGATTAAGCTACAGGACTGATGTTCCACTCTGAAAGGCAGAGAAGGAAAGAAAAAAGGCTGAAGCAATATCAGTACATTTATTAATACAGGTAGACAGGATGTCAGATTTAATTTTTAAATTAGTTATGTATTACAGACTTATCACATTCAAAGATTAGCAAGAGGAATATCTCCTAGACATTATCAATGAAAGAATGTCTTTATTACCGGCTTAGCCTGAACGCTTCAAGAAAGTGTGGTCAGTTGTCTTTCCGAAGCAGATCTGATCTGTGATCAGATCAAGGATCTTTCTTCCAGACTTGCCCTGCAATGTCAACCCTTAGCGTTTAGCCTCCAGGGGACAAGGGGATGTTACAGCAGGGGAAGACAGAGGAAAAAAACGATGCTGTCCATGGCCGAACAGTGCAATACTCAGCACGTTTGCGCACGAGGTGGGGGATCCCTTAGAGCTTAGGATTCAGTTAAGACCAAAGAGGAGAAAAGTTCTGCCAGCAATCCCAGAGGCACCCTGAAGCTTTCATGCCTAGTGACGTGGGACTTAAATATAACTTGATACAAGGGTACAAGGCGAAAAACCATGGTGGTCCAGCCTAGGGGGGCAATGAAAAGAACTGAGTGAGGCAAGTGCTCAGTACAAATTTAACACACATTGAATTTATTCTTTTCTATAAAGGACAGATGCAAGAAATATGGATTATATGGTTCTTTTTTATATATTGTATGAAACAAAAAAATATAGCCAGTTCTTGCTTTTGAATAGACTTGAATCTTGTTTGTTCAGTTCAAAAGCACTAAAACAATATTTTACTGCAAGAAGTCAATTTTCCTTTCTCAGGACATAAAGACAGTAAAATATGTAAAAGTTTAAAACACAGCTACGTATAGTTATAATGTGTTTCCGAAAAATTACCCACCTGATAATTTTATTCTTTTTTTTTTTACCTCTGGGTAAACTTTGGGTTTAATAAATTTAAAGGGTTAATGTTTTTAGTAAGGCTCTTAGCTGTCCTCAAAAAGATGGCTCACATCGTGGTGGAACGTTTATTCTGATGTGAAAGCACAGATTTCTCAGACGGGCTTCTCTTGTGGAGCGCTGGGCCAGGATGAGTCGAGCCATTCACCGCAATTCTCCGCAGCTGGCAGGCGGACTCATCTGCACGCATGTCACCTTCTTCCCGCAAAACAAAACAGTTTCACAGGAGGCCTTCGACAGAGAGACGACAACTCCCAGAATTTTAGCAGAGGGAACTGGCGCCTCATCCCACCCCACTCCATTCATCCTTCTGGCGACTCTGGTGGCAAAGACAGCCTGACAGCCAAGATCCCTAAAGTGACACTGGTTGATGAGGGTATGGTGTCCTGCCCAATCTCTTCTTCGTGGGGGGTCTACCCCAGACCCTACCCATCCCCATGTTTGCCATTAGCCAGGAGCACTGGCACGCTCCGCTGCAGATGGCAGTGCAGACTAGTGCTACTTTAGCACAGTGTGGAATGACATGGGCTCTGTGTCAACAGCTCCTTGGATGCTAACAATAGCATTGATGAGGAAACACACATTGCTTAGCCTTGTCTCAGATACGCAGGATAACAGCACCCAAACAGATACAGACTGTTAATGTTTTTTTACTATTCATCTCCATAAAGAATTTTCTAAGCATATGAGGAACGTGATATGGATTCAGGAGGTATTGGAAGGAGTGAGTTAAATTTTCCCGTGAAAAAGTTTGGAACACATATATATTTATTGGGGTTTCAATAACAGTGCCCCACAAAACCCTGTGTTAACATGAAACATACGTTCTCGAGGAAAATTTAAAAAAAAAAAAAAAAAAAAAAGGTTAAGGAAAAAAATTGAGGGCTGCGTGTGTATTTGTGTTAGAATTTGTCTGAGCTTCAACGTGCACGTGTTTACGTGTTGTATTTTTTGCCCAAGAATGAATTTCATACACAATACTGGGATTACATATGCTACCCATGTGTTGAAAAACGCTGCACGTAAAAATGGTTAAAAAGAAAACAGTAAAATTACAAATGGAAAAACAGACAGGTTTCTGTTACGGGGCAACACCCAGCGTTTCCTTGGAGTGGCGTCAACTACGGAGGGTTGAGTGGCTGCTCGCCCTCATGAGGAGCTTCAGTTCGGTACCCATTGTTTGTTTGTGTCCCTGAGTCCCACAGTGCAAACCTTGTTTTTCTACCCAGCGCTCTCCACTCCATGAGAAACAGTCAAGTGGTGGCATCATTTGCGGTGACAGGGATTTTCTAACTGTGCGCCACGACCAGTGGCTTGTTTCTTAATGGCTAAGGCAAGGCAAATGTAATACGACACTAGTGTAAAAACAAGGACATTCCTTCACGGAAATCCAGCGGCCAATGATATTCTGGCGTGTGAGGGGGCAGAGCGTGGCGCCAGAGACAAACCCAGGTGCGTGGTGTACCTTGGAGGAGGACAGCAGCGCACTTAACTAAATTGACCATGGCTCGTCTCTCAATAGGCAGTGTTTTTCAGAGGACAGGCGAGACCATTTTCAATGGTCCGCGCAGTACTTCACACTCCCAGGAAATCACTGCTGCTTTTCCAGGCTCCTGGCAGTGGAGAACAGCCCTTCCACTTTCTGCTGCCCATCTGTCTGTCACAATGCTGTGCGTAAGCCTACCCTCCAACATCTCCCATAATGAACAACTGCGAAATACTCACTGGCAAGTATATACCCAGTATCAGATATGTTGCTGATTTGGTTTGCACCTGATAATTTGTGTCCTGCTCTGTTCAAAACCTATTTTACTTTTTAACATATCAGACAACATACAGTATAAGCCCTTGCTGCCAATAGTATAGTGGTTACAGCTGTTGCCCTTGGATTCAAAAGCTGCAGATTCAAATCACTGTGTTGTAGTACTCTTGAGCCAGGTACTTAAGTGCACCGATGGAGTAAAAATTACCCAATTGTATGAATTGGTAAATAACTGTTGATAGCTTTACATGGTAAGGTGCTTTGGAGAATTTAATGAATAACAGTGTAAGTCTTTGCTTGTCCTTTTTAATGACAACATGAATTCATTTACAGTAGAAAGTTTGTGAAATTTGGGCACAGCAGATGGAATTCTTTGTTTCTCATCAATACAGCCTTTGTCAGTTGCAGTAAATCTCCAAATTGCCTATCTTGAAATATTTACAGGAGTTGTAAAAATTCATTCTGATTATTTTAATCCATCTGATCTTGTTTATGAGATCTATATCACTATAAATTCAGTTAATAAGCATCTTCCTTTTAATTTTTTTGAAAAAGTTTAATCTCATTTTAAAGGGTGCCAACTGATGTAGTGGTAAGAGCTGTTGCCTTTTAATCAAAGGACTTAAGTTGGAACCCCTGTTCCTGTTGTTGCATCCTTGATCAAGATATTTAACCTAAATTGATGTAAGAATACCCTGCTGTATAAAAGATAAAGTAATTACAAGTAGGAATGCACGAGTAAGTGATACAGCCACCATTGTATGTTACCTTGGACAAAGAAATCAGCAAAATCGCTCAATGTAAATGTCACACAAATCTCTCATACTCTGTCTTGTCCTATGACGTTGTGTACTGCTCTTCAGTCATCTGTGTGCGATGCATTCGGCTCTTTGACTGTGCCATTGTAAATAGCTAAACTCTCAGTACTCTCAGTATAAATTAACTGATTGAGGACAGGTTGGGGGAAGCAGAGAATGAAAAACCACAAGTGTCTCTGTTTCCAATGCGCTCAGCGATGGCTAAGATTTAGCTCGAAAGTCCTTGGTCTTGCACTCACGGCATACCTTAAGCATTTCCCTTTAGGTTTCCCTCATTCGCTCTGATCTGTCAACCAGAAAAAATAAGCAGGGCCAACTTCAAAGCCCTGGTCTCACTGAAAGCACTCTTAGAATTACCCTACATCCTACCTTTATCCCCATGCCAAAGGTACTGGGCTTTAATACACTGCAATTGGCTTCATTACAATAATTAAGATCATTTATGAAAAAAGAAAATATGTTGATTTAACATTAGTGTCCACACTTGTTTATAAATTTGAATCATAGCTTCATTTTTCTGTTGGTGAAATGTCCCTTCTTGTAGTGTAGCCAAAATTGTACACCTAGATCTTAACACAATAGATTGCACAGTTACCTGCAAATCCTTATTTCAGCATCAGACCAGCTCCTTCATGTATTCAGTGTAAAGAGATCCCAGGACAGAATTTGACAGGGGCTCATTCCTTCTTTGCGTTGTTACACCATATCTGTGCGCCCTGTCATTCAACATTATTTACTTAAGCATGTCATGTTATGGTACTACAGGATGCTTCTTACAAGGACGGTGATCTGCAGTTTTTGTGTGGCCATTGTTCTCATCTTCTTACATACCGGACACTGCCGCTGTTAGACAACACTGACCTGATGTGGAATCAGCAGCATCTGCTGTGAAAACCCATTATTTCAGGTTATCCAAATCGATATCTCATGACAAAAGGTAGGGGTACATAATTCTAGCAGCCAGATGGCTGTCATATCAAACATATCCTTTTATGCAATTACAAATAATACCATGGGCAGCCAGATGAATTGGGCCAGAACCCTCGTTGGAAACACAAATGACGAGACTGAGGTTATCATACTTTGGACACATCATGAGAGGACTGGATTTTTTTTCAAAAGACTGTAAGGGCTTTGATGAGTTAAAGGAAAAGAGAAAGAAGATGACCAGTAACCAGACAGATGAACTTGGACAGTGGATAACCCAGGTAAAGAAAAGGGTAAATAATTGTAAATTGCTTAACTTTGTAAGCTGCTTTAGAGAAAAGCATCAGCCAAAAGTGGAGGACAGATGTTTCTGAAGGCACTTTCTGTGGTTGCCAGGAATTGATGTTGATTTGATGGCACTCAGCAACAACATGCGGTCAGTTTTAGTTTGGTTCAGAGCACATTCTCATGTTAAGAGCCTGGAAGGGATGCCAGTCCACTGCAAGGCACCCCAAGCAGGACTTGAACCCCAGACCCCCTGGAGAGCAGGACCCAGTCCAACTCATCCACCACCACACCATCCACATAGAGCTAACAGGTAGACTGATATTCAACAACAATGTAAAATGTATGTTCTCAAGTCCTCTTGTTGAAGAAAGATCTGGATAGAAGAGTTCGGAGCAGAACCACAGGGTGCAGTAGCTCAAAGTTTCAGAGAAAAGCTGGAAACTGTAGTAGGGTTAGTGTGGGGGGGGGGGGTCACTGACTTTTTTGTCACCTTTTAATTACACTTAGAGCATTGTCTGCTTGAAGGAGATTTTGCCAATCCATTCTGGCTGACTATATTAGAATAGCTTGGAATAACTACATTTGAATAATTTCCATGGAAATGGAAGTCAAGGAAGCTATGAAAGAACTACAGCTGTGGTCATATTTGTTGGTATCAAAGTGATTTTAATAATATCTCTTAAAAAATAATGTTCTCATTGTCCGTAAACATAGCGCTGATTTGCTGAAAGAAAGACACAAAAGACCCAGACTGAACCATCTTGAACAAGCCTCAGTCTTTCTTTGAGAATGTTCTATGGACAGATGAACAAAATTAGAAATGTTTGGAAATGCAAATCAGTTGTATGTTTACAGGGAAAAAAAACTGAGGCTTTCAAAGGAAAGAACAGCCTCCCCACAGTCAAACATAGTGGAGGTTTCATTATGTTGTGGGGTAGCTTTGCTGCCTCTGGTTCTGCAGGCCTTGAACATGTGCATGGCATCATGAAACTCGAGATTATGTAGGTATTTTGGAATGCAATGTCCAACCTGCGTCCCTTCCTGGGTGTGTCCCCTCCCCTTCGGCCAGCGCCCTGTGTTGTCGGGTGAGACTCCGGCTCGCCGCGTCCACACTCGGGAAAAGCGATTGTTGCCAATGGGTGGATGGATGTCCAACCTACTGTTCTGAAACTGGTATCTTTCTACAGTATCATTGAAGAATTAGAAAAAAATTGAAGCTGAAGAGCGGGGAAAAAATTCAGTGGAAATATGTAGTAAGCTAAATGACACTTACATGAATCGTCTACACACGGTTATAATCTCTGAAGGCTGTGCAATGAACTACTGATTGTTTTGTGTCAATAAGTTCAAAGCTTTGAAATTAATTTTTCTTTTTTTTTTGAATATGTTATTTTTTAAATGAAAATTATAATTATGTCATTAAAATGAAATTTTTTAAATTTCTTTGTTTAAAGTTTTCATCTGAAGAGATACAGTTATAATGTATCGGTGCCAATAAATTTGAGCACAACTGTGACTGTTGTTCATTGCAGCAGGCTAAAGGCCTGCTTCTTATGGTGGTAATGGGCATTAAAACATGCCTAGTGGAGCAGGACAGTGTAATTGAATCTCTCTCCCAGCTACTGCACCCCCTGCCCCCCCCCTCCCCAAATTCCACCTTATCCAACAGGCCATCTGAAGCCAGGGGCATGCTGCTGCAATTCCCTCCACCCTCCAGGCCCTGATGACTAACATGACTGGTGGCATGGTGGTAAACACTGTGTCCCTTTACACTTGACTACTTCAGAGTCACCCCAACTTGCTAAAGCAGGAAAGTGCCTTTTAGAGGTGGCGTTGAGTGAAGTGAGAACCTAGATCCGGCTAGTTTGCGATGCATCTACTGTGAAAGCAATGGATGTCTGAAGTTGTTCTGGATTGAGAGGGCAAACTGATAAGCAACAAGATTGCTTTGAGTTACTTAAAGAAATATTTTGTCATTTCATTATTCAAATAAACAAATAAAAAAAACCACAAGCTGAATTTCAGAGTCTGTTATGACAGCATAATCTTTTACCAAAAAAACAAACAATGAACGAACCAACCAACCAATCAACCAACAGAGAGATGTGAAAGTTCCTCTATAACATCGTGTCTGAAATCCAGCCTTCCACAATTTTGCATTCCAAAAGTTTTCCAAGTCGAATTAACTGAATTAAATTTATTTTTGCACTCTTCTTACCACAGAAACTGAGCAAAGTTTAGGGTAAAATACAAAATACAGTAACGATACAATACAGTATAGCAACAGTTAGAGCTGAATACTAGGATAAGCCAGCTGGCAGCTGAGGAGAGGAAAACAAAAAAAACCCTGCTTTGTACATGAGGAGAAGAACTAACGCCTGGGAATCCAAGTTCTAGTGGCAAATGTATGACTTTCCACAAGCTCATGTTGCCTGGTTCTCTTCGGTTTGACCCTAGAAAGTCTTACCAGATTATCATAGCATCTGGTCTCTGGAACCTGAAGCCAGCTCTTCCTGACGTTTCACTTGCCCACACTCCAACTTTGTGAATTTCTCTGCCACTGGCCAGCCGGTAGTGACACTTGCTGCTGTGGTTTCAGCCCATATAAACAGTGGTCAGCCAAGTTAATTTTTCTACTCTTCTTGACCAATACTGAGAAAAACCCCTGAAGGTTTGTGAAACATGCTTCCCATTAGACAAACTCAGAAGTGGTTTTGGCCGAACCCAGGGTTTTTCCCCTGAAGCTAAATGCATATTGTGCTGTCCTGACAGTTGTTTTTTTGCCCTAGTACTGTTGAAACAACCCCAGCTGATGGTTAAGTTTGCATTTCTTCTCAAGGATCCGGGTGCAATTTGTTTATTCGTGCTCCCTTTTATCTTTGTGCAGAAATAACCAGAACATGCCAGAGGGTGCGAGAGGCCAGTGAGGTAGAATGGAAGCTACTGCTGTGTTGGAAGGAAGGCTTCAACGGGAGCAGATGTTGAGTAGTTGGCAAGGCTGGCTGTCAGTTTGAATCCCAAACACACCTTAAGATTTTGTGCAAGGCAGAAATAAGATGCAAAAACACACACACACTTTCTGAACTGCTCGTCCCATACGGGGTTGCAGGGAACCGGAGCCCAACCCGGCAACTCAGGGCATAAGGCCGGAGGGGGAGGTGACACACCCAGGACGGGACACCAGTCCATCACAAGGCACCCCAAGCAGGACTCGAACCCCAGACCCACCGGAGAGCAGGACCCAGTCCAACCCACTGCACCACCGCGCCCCCAGAGATGCAAAAACATTGCATAAAAATATGTAAATCCTCTATCCTCCTAATTCTGTCCTACTGTAAAGCAGCGCTCAGTAATCACCTGAATGAGTTACAAAACATGTTTTACTTGTATAGAAATTTTTTAACAGAAGTTTTGTAAGACAACGTATATTATTGTTTTTATTATTATTGGCAAAACTTACTTCAATTGAACAATGTTTCTCAGCATTTTTTCTGTTTGACACACGTGTGCCTAAATAGGTATTTGCATGGCAAAACTAATGACTCTATTAGTTTCTCATTTCTCTTTCATATTGTTACAGATATCATTTATCCAGTTCATTCATATTACTATATCATATCAGATTAAGAGGACAAACCAGACTAGAAGCAATATAAACACTAACAATGATGCAGCCATCATCTAAGGTTTAGTCCACCTCTTGTACTTCCAGATGTCCATATATTACTTGTATCTGAAATATCAAGCTCTTGCAGACTGAAAAGCTGGTGTTGCCATTCTGAATACGAACTGGATGAATAAGGTAAAAAACAGCATTTTTGACTGTAAGTGACTGGTTTATATATGTATGTAAAAATTTTACTAAACCAGTCAGTTTTGGTACACTGTGGTAAACTGCTGTTGTTTTGGAGGCATTACAAGACAAAATGTTTGTCTCCAGAGTATGTTCCCTTAAATCCTAAATTTTATGCTTGTTCTTCCCCGGTAAGCATCACCCTTGTGCTTCTCAAGTGTTATAATATTAATATCAGTTATATTTTGTCAGTAATCACAGCTAGCCCGGCTTTATAATTAATTTTAGAGAAACACCATGCCATTAATATATATCCAAAAGCAGGCCTTTGTTGGCAAGTTCTTAAAAATTAAATCTCAATTAATTGAATGTAGCTGAGTTGTACATTGTAAATTAAACACCGCTGATGTGAAAAATACAAAAAGACAAATATGTGGGGTGTCTGCAACGTCATATGCCATACTGAAAGAATTATAAGAGTTGTTTCAAAGTATAACCATACTTTCCTATAAATAATAGCAGATGATCTGTCATAACAGCTATGCCCTGATGTAGTTGGTCCAATTACCCTGGCCTCTGATGTTACAGAAGAGAGAACCCCGCACCCTCTCCCCTTCCTTTTTGTCCCCGTTAGAGATCCAGGCTAGGGGCCAAAGGCAAAATACTTGCCCACCCATCATGTTCCGCTATAAGGACATGAGAGGCACAGATTTCAGCATGAAGACTTTGTCATTGTTCCCAGGCTGGCTAAGAGTGCATTGTTCTTGCTGTTACGCGCAGTCGTTTGTGTGTTACGAAGCTACGGTCGAGCTTGCTGGTGTTTGCTGAGAACACTGTAGCCAGACTCCACGCTCCACATGCCCCTTGCATTCATTTACAGGTCGTTAATCAGCCTCCGTCGCCGCATAGCTGAAGTGTGAGATACCACGTGAACCACATAATTAGTGGAACAAAGCATCACGCTGTTTTACATATGACATCATAATGCGATTGCAGTTATTTCTAGTGTACAGGCAGAGCATGTTTAACAGCGTCGCGGGAATGACTTGGTGCATTAGTGTAGACTTAAAACACAGATTGGTGTGAGCGTGTTCTTCATCTGGCTATCATACGTGGTTAAAAGTGCCACTGAGGCTGACGGCGCTGTTTCTCCAAAGGGACGTGACAAAAGCAGAGTGTAATAACTGCAAACATTAAACTTTAATTGCAATTCGGCGCCTAATAAGATGTTAACCGGTGCCACACAGGTGATATGGCAGAAACAAAAACAGGAGACGGCCGATCAGACTAAAATTCTGCCTTCAAGAAATGATTTTCTTTGAAACACTAGAAGCTGGCTTCATTTTTCCAGGGAGCGCGACTTAATTAAAGTCATCTGCAACCACAGGGCACAGATCTCTTTAGATCAGGCGAATCATTAAACAAGAGGTATTTATTTCATATACCATAATTCCATTCATGTCTGCATTTGGAATTAATAAGCATGACAGTTAAAGAAGACAGAATGAAATAAATTACTGGCTCCATCTGTCACTGCTGCAGCACAATTGCCTGGGGTAACACCCTCATGAATAACACAGTCAATTGGCGCTGACCGCACAATTAATTTAATAATTATAATATTCCCCTGGGTTCAGCGGACCATCCAGCAGACATCTGGTCTATCGGCCGAAGGAGAAGCACCGCAGTATTCGCACCCCTATCGGACTACCCCAGGAGATTTAAAAGCCTTTTGTTGAATTGCCTTGATGAGGACAAAGTGGCACCAGATTCGGTTCCATAAATAAATCAGTTATAAGGTGGAGTGAGCGCCGAGTTCCACTGTCGTGTGTTACATATTTCGTGCACTGTACCTTATTTTCCCTTCTGCCAGACAAGCTGAAAGTCGTTTTCCTATAGCGCATGCTCACGCTGAGTTATCAGGACACGGCCAACTCCCAGGTCTGCTCAAACCACATTTGAGACTTACAAAGAGTTCAGCCAACATGAGAGCAAGGACAGGTTTCGGGACCCATGTCTCGTGTCAGCTCGCTTTAGCTGTGTCGCCGCTGTTTGTCTTGGAGCGTTAATCCCCCCTGATTGTGAGGCCGTGTCTCAGCCCGCCACTCCATACATCTTCTTTATGGTCCCGTCTCCACAGAGACACAGAGATTTGGCTGGTCCTGGTACGAGTGTGAGCGGCTGCGCCAGTGAGATCTGCACTGCTCAGCGTCTGAAGGAACTGGTGGTAACTGCTATGAATTCTGGTCACGGGTTTGAGAGGTTTTGACCAGTTTCAAAAAAGGCTTTGGGGTCTTTGGGATCTTTTTGGTCTCTCTTGTTGAACTCTTCAGAAGGTACTGCATTTTAAATTTATTTAGCAGACACTTTTCTCCAAAGCAACTTCCAATGAACTCTATGTAGTGTTATGAGCCCACACACCTTATTCACCGCGGTGACTTACACTGCTAGATACACTGCTTACACTGGGTCACTCATCCATACATCAGTGAACACACACACTCTCTCATTCACTCACACACTATGGAGGAACCTCAACAGCATGTCTTTGGAGTGTGGGAGGAAACCAGAGCACCCAGAGACTTACACTGCTAGATACACTACTTATAATGGGTCACTCATCCATACATCAGCGGAACACACTCTCTCGCTGTCACTCACACACTATAGGGGAACCTGAGCAGCATGTCTTTGGACTGCAGGAGGAAACCAGAGCACTCAGAGGAAACCCACGCAGACATGGGGAGAACATGCAAACTCCACACAAACTGAGCGGGGATCGAACCCGGATCCTCTCGCACCACCCAGGCGCTGTGTGACAGCAGTGCTATTGCTGTGCCACCGTGCTGCCCTGGTATCATGTATAGATAGAGAATAACTGTTAAAATGAATTAGAATTACCCGTTTAAAAAAGACTCCCTTTCCTTAAAGTGCTGTTAAATGGTCTTACGAAGAAGAAATACCTTAAAGCATGAACATGATAAGAATCCCCGGTAATTTCTCTTTGCGGGCCTGTTTGCGGCAAATGCACCAGATGTGTAATTTTCTCATCCCCAAGCTGCACATCACAGTCCTTGTTTTTCACGACGGATGTTATTGCTGTCGGCTTCCGTCTTTTGCTTGTAAACCGTCCTTTGAGGGTTTTCTGGAACAGTTTGAAGAGCTTGCTGCTCCGCACCTGGTGTCGACCGCTCGGTCGGGCCTCGGAGGGGCCACGTGCCGTTTTATGCGGACCCGAGGATCCATTCGCTTCCTTCGCCTTTTCTCTACGACTTCGGCGAGGCCTCTGTAATGGAAGACCCGGGCCGTTTTGTCCCCGGGGTGCGATCGTCCGTTCTGTGGGCGCAGATGTGGCAGGTGGGGCCACGGCAGCCTGTGGGTCGGACCCCAACCTGCGCAACAAAGAGAGTCTATGTCAGATGGGCCCCAGGGCCCTCCGCTCAGCAACTGAGTGGCCTCTCCGGCGCAGGTTTACAGCGGGGCTCCGAACTCCTCATTCAACACCTCGTATCTAACATAACACTCTAACGTAAACAGGGCTGCGCTGACGTTTTAGCTAGAAATGAGTCATCGCTAACGAAACGCTCTGCTGACTGGTAATCACCTACGGATTATGTTCGACACTTTAAACGGAGACTTTCCTTTGCGCTAACTCATTGAAATGCGGATGTTTAAACATCTACAAGCCCTACGTATATCAACATCTGCATTCATTAATTTATCACGCTCTTCTCCAAAGCGATGAACATCTCTGAGAACGATGCAAAAGCACATTACATCAACAGAAGCAGAGATTTTGATGCAGACACGTGATTCCCGAGTTTCAATATGTATAAACTGAACATAATGTGGCATGAAAAAGTTAAAATATCACACTTTCTACTTTTAGTAAATTTCCATAATCTCCATCTGCCGTTACAAGAGTGGAGGAAGCAAACTGGAAGTGACTGCTTTATCCTAAAACAAAAAAGAAGACATTATCTGCCATCTCATTATATCATTTTGCCCTCTCCTCTGCTGTAATTTATGGCCACTGTAACAATGCGCACACTGTTTAGTAAAGTGTTCAAAGAAACAGCTGGATTCCTCTGTGAACCTAAAACATCTCATTCACAGAGAAAATCAGCTTCTGCCCACGCTGTCGTTGTTCTCTGCCATTAATAGCATTTCCTGAAAGGATTAATTTCTTACTTCTCTGAGGACCTCATCCATAAATTTACATTACATTATTTGTCACAGATCCCTTTGTATATCCATCTATACGCTGCTGCTGATGTCATGCTACTTTTTAAGATGTTTTCTCTCCACCAACTCTATATCCTGTTACACATGTAATGTACGTTGGCTTCAACAGCGACCAAAGACACAAACTGACCGTACTTTGGGGATTACATTTACATTTATTCATTCAGCAGACGCTTTTTAGCAGAAGTACAATTTATGCGTTACATTAAGAGAAAGAGACATAGCTGCAGACATGTGATTCTTGAGTAAACCTAGTTGTTCCGTACCACTTGCTGCATCGAGGTTCATCGTTCGAGCAGGTGCATAAAATACAGGATAGACAAATCCTGATACCCTCCTACCTAAATGGATAAACGTAAATGTAATTGCGCTGATAATGGCGAGACAACTGCTTGATTGGACCAATTCCTTGCTTCCATTTTCATTCCGTGATGTTTGAAATCCCTGAAAGTGAAGGAAACTTGCAGAGCGTGGTGTCATTTTTTTTTCTCTTTGCCGTCCATATGAACGTCTAATTTGCAAATGAATACAATGTTCGGAAAATACAATTTGAGCAACATTTTTCTGCACAAATCCAGATGGAAATCTCCAGTGAGAGAATTATCATTTGACAAATAACTGGAACCGCTGGGAGTCTTGTTTTACATGACGAAAAGTCTGATGCAGTTGTGGACAATTATGAATATGACAACTTCTTATGCTACTGGGAAAATAAAGAAAAAAATCTGCAAGTAGTTCTTCACAGTATAAAGCCATTAATTTTGCATCCAGGATACCATAATTCAGTTTCATACAAGAAGAAAAAAAGTTCTAGCAGTCCTGGATTTCTCATTTATTTTGCCATCATTTCTGACAAAAACATATGTAACGGAACAGCTTTATTAAATATCATTACCGTACTGTAAGGAGATTTTAACAGTTTTTTCCTCTTAGAAAGAACTCTTTTATTTTTCTCTGTTTAGAGTGATTCATGATAAGTGTTCAATGTATAATTTCACTGGCAACAAGCGGTCTTTCAAATGAAGGAAAGGCCAGTGGGAGAAGAAACATTTTTATTTAATAACACAGACAGCAACTAAACTGGACATGACTCCTACTATATGTGTAATTGGACAATTTAAAAATGTTCCTCTTTGAATTTCATAACTTTAAGCAAGCATAGCTGTCTAATTAGGCTGATTGTGGAGTAAAAATATAGATGTAAACAGGGAAGAACACAGACTTGTTCTTACTCACACCATGGTATGATAATAATAAGGAAAGGTTGAAATACTAAACCTTCAAAGTCTGAAAAATCACTTTGTCTGTGTATATGTATGAATTTCCCCTTTTTCTGTAAGCCATAATTAGATTGACACCTTATACAGAGAAAGTTTTGAAGTGTATACGTGATTATTTCAAATATACAACTACAATGGTACAATTATTACACATGCTGAAACCATTTGTACTCATTTAGTGAAATTTATGTATGTTTCCATCTCTGGCGGTAATGAGACACGTTAAAATAATCTCATTTCAGTTGTCGCTCTGTATAGACCAAAACAGTTTACTGCCACGTTTAAAAAATGTTAATGGCCATTCAATTTTACACCTGGGCATACATCATTTTATTTTCTGCAGAAGTTGTTAAATTTGAGAGCTACCGCAAATTTTCCACAAACCATAAATTAAAGCAGGCAACCTGCCTCTCTGATAGCTTCACCAGAAGGCACCACCTTTGGCAAAATGAAACATCAACTTCTCTGACCCCCTCCCCTCACGAGTATTTCATCGAAGAAAATAAACAGGTTTGCTGCTATCACCTCCTTGCTCATGATCTCACCCGCACCACCATTCGCTGAGCTAGGCCCATCCAATAGGCCACCATCAGGTGTCTGGGTGGAAAGACTCGTGACCTGCCAGATGTTGGTCTGCGTCACAAGGAGCACATTAATGTTCCCCTCCCTCCTCTGCCCCAACCCCCGCAGTCACATCCAGCTCAAACCGCAGTAAAGTAAACACTCCCTGAGGTGTCCTGATACCAGCATTCTACCCTGGAGCTCCACGCCTGGAGCAGGAAATGAGTCATACACTGAAAAGGTGCAGAAGGCCGTGCACAGAGAGGGGTCTGTGGTCACCTCATGGGTACAAGGAACATGGTACTAGGCAACCTGATGGGTGGAGCAACAGACCCAGAGCTCTGTCTGTCCAGCTATAGACATATATGTATTGATCATAATCTAGATTTTAATGACACAATTATTAATTCCAATATTGTCTATGATGCTTAGATCCCCACATAAAGTACCCACCATTATTAAGATTGCAGAAGGAGGGGATGCCTGGCAGTATCAGGAATGTCCCTTCAGTCTCAGTGTTTCAATCCAGGCTGAAGACGTATTTCTTTACCTTTGCGAACCCTTTGTAGAGTTCTACCTGATCACTGATGATTCCAGAGATCTTAGTACATAACAATATGACTTCTGCTGGTCAATGAAATACTTTAAATTGCTTTTAAGTAGAGTTCCTAGGGATGGGGTTGAACAACCAGGCAGACTAGGTCAGTCCAATTTATGCTTCAATTGACCGTGAACCCCAGAGGTCTATTTTCTCCAATTAGCATCAGTCTGGGGTTTTTTTGTTTTCCTCTCCTCCATCGCCAACTGGCAATTTCATCACCACTTCATCAACAATTAATCATCACTCTGTCACTTTGATGTATATCGATGTTGACTGCATTTCAAATATTTACTGACATAGCTACTCTTTTTTAAATCTTCAAAATTAGTGTTGCAAATAGTCATTTGTTTTTGGCTTGTCTTTTGTCATAAATCTAAGTAAACTTGTATGAAAACAGATAATACTGGGCAAAAAAAAATGCTGGACACTGGAGGAGAGGAAGTTGGTCTTATGGTCCGATGACTCAAATGTGGAATATTTGTGTCCAGCCACCGAGCATTTGTAAGACACTGGGTGAGGGCATGAGTTGTGTCTGTGTGGTTTCCACTGTCTAGTGAGGAGGAAGCAGTGGGATAGTATGGCGATACTCAGTTGGTTGCTGAGCTTGTGCTCTTCACCAAGTTCATTTCAACCGAAATGGATATCATATCATACTTCAGGAACATGCCATTCCACCAGGGTTATATTCATTTGGGCAGTCTTTCATTCTTCAACAACATAGTTACCCAAAACACATCTCAAAGAAATATCTGTCCTAGAAGGACAGTGAAGAGCATTTCAAAACATCCATCCATCCATTTTCTATACCACTTGTCCTAATAGGGTCATGGTGGCAGCAGGGAGAGCAGAGAACCCCAGCCGCCCCTGTCCCCCGCAACTCCCTCCAGCTCCGCTTGGGGGATCCCCAGCCGTTCCCAGGCTAACTGTGAGATATAATCCCTCCAGCGGGTCCTGGGCTGACCTCGGGGCCTCGTCTCAGTTGGCCGTGCCTGGTATACCTCCAAAGGGAGGCGCCCAGGGGGCATCCTTATCAGATGCCTGAACCACCTCAACTGGCTCCTCTCAATGTGGAGGAGTAGCAGCTCTACTCTGAGTTCCTCCCGGATGTCCGAGCTCCTCACCCCGTCACGGAGAGTGAGTCCCAACACCCTGCGGAGAAAACTCATTTCAGCTGCTTGTATCAGCGATCTTATTCTTTCGGTCATTACCCAGAGTTCATGACCATAGGTGAGGGTAGGGACGTAGATCGACCGGTGAATGGAGAGCTTCGCCTTATGGCTCAGCTCCCCCTTCACCACTACAGTCCGGTACAGTCCGCATTACTGCTGCTGCTGCTCCCAGTCTGCGGCTGATCTCACGCTCCCTTCTCCCCCGACTCGTGAACAAGACCCCAAGATACTTGAACTCCTCCACCTGGGGCAAATTCTCTCCCCTTACCTGGAGGGGGCATTCCATCCTTTTGTGTGAGAGAACCATGGACTCAGACTTGGAGGTGCTGATCCTCATCCCAGTCGCTTCACACTCGGCTGCAAACCGTTCCAGTGCGTGCTGGAGGCAACCCTGTGAAGGTGCCAAAAGGACGACATCATCCGCAAAAAGCAAAGATGTCACCTTCCGACTCCCACCCAGAATGCCCTCCTGGCCTCGACTGCGCCTTGATATCCTGTCCATGAAGACGACAAACAGGAGTGGAGACAAGGCACAACCTTGGCGGAGTCCAACACCCACATTGAACAGGCTTGACTTAATGCCGAGTATGCGGACACAGCTTTCGCTCCACATGTACAGAGACCAAATGGCTCGCAAAAGTGTCCCCCGTACCCCATATTCCCTAAGTACCTCCCACAGGATTCATTTCAAAACAGTTTCTGCAAACTTTTCACTGGTGCTGTATATTCATACTTATAGATATTGAAGATATATAGGACATAGACAAACCTACTTTATTCCGCATCTTGCAACTGATCTAAGGCATATTAAAGGCATATTATATCACGTAGCTTTCTATTATAAGAACCCACAGAATAACTCACAGACATAATGATTATCTTTCTGCAGCATTTTTTTTCTGAAGAGAAATAATTCCATTTATAGCTCTGCGCTTCTACGTGGACATCAGCAAGACGCTGATGCAACAGTGTTATTAAGCAGAAGAACTTCAGAAAGCAGCATGTAGCTGTACTTTTTGTACGGGTCATCGTGGCACTTTTACCATGTCACCTTTGCATGGGGACTTGCCGTCACGGAGATTTTGACAGAGAATGTGTCTCAGGGGAATCAGCCACACACACCATGGGCCTTCTGTGCCTTCTGGTGTTTTTCTGGTTACGGAGCAGTGATTTATAACACCCATTAGGAGATGCTAATTCCCTTATTTCCTGATAACAGAAACACGGCAATCACACGTTGAGAGGGACCCGCTCGGAACTCGGCAAAACAAAACGATCGCGCCACGCACCATTTGGCTTAATTAATGGGGCCATTTCAGGGTAGCGCCTCCAACCACTACCAGCCTCCTGTCTCTGGAGACATTTCAGAGAGTGACTGTGGAGCAGTTTGTACAATCAAAGACAAACATTATTTGGCTGTTTCAGGGTCCTTTTCTGCAAAACAGACTTCCGTTAGTGAACCGAGGCCAAAACTCCAGGAGTGTGTGAACGGTATTCCATTGAGAAATACTGTGGTACCTCTCAAATGAAAACACAGTGGGTTTGCAGGCCTCATCTCGGGCCTTATCTCGCCATCGGAGCAGATCATTCCTCTGGGATATTTACAGAGTCCAAGGAGTTTATTGTATACCACCATGAGCTGTGAGTTTGCATCTCAGACCGGTTACATTTTCAACATTTTTCTGTCCTCCTGGCGCTGTAAACATCCGGGTGTGTTTTGAAATGGCACGGTGGCAGGTGCCTCAGTGG
Organism: Scleropages formosus; assembly: GCF_900964775.1. Classification (NCBI taxonomy): domain Eukaryota; kingdom Metazoa; phylum Chordata; class Actinopteri; order Osteoglossiformes; family Osteoglossidae; genus Scleropages; species Scleropages formosus. The sequence goes on from NC_041814.1 coordinate 24,174,278, forward strand.
CTCCTGTGGGTTTTAAGCTCTGCGGGCCATGCACTCAGCCGGCCCTGCATGCACTTCCACTCCCCTTTCCCGCACGCAGTCCACAGATTGTCCCCATCATCTCCTTGGATGACCCCTCACTGTCATCAATGTTCACCGTTTACAGTGTGCTGAGGTGTTGTGTTGATATTCAGGAGTGTACCCATCACCAGAAACACAGCTGTGCTGTATATGTGGTCTGCGCATCAGCTATTACCATCTGTCCATTTACAGTAACTGTTCATTAGGGCCATTTCCCACAGTCAAAGCCACAGGGATTCACAGCGGAAGGGAACGGCAGTCGTTCGCCGCCCGTTCTTGTCCAGTCTTGGACGACATCCTGTACGGTGTTTGGGACATGGGGCTAGAGCCACACAAACAAAGCGAGAACAGGAAAACTCCTCAGAAAGGACAGGGGCCAGATTCAACTCCAGAGACGGTGTTTTTTCGTTTGCTGTCGCCTTCTGATTGTTGTCTCATTATTTTATGTATTGTATAACACACTGCACCAGGGAAACAAACGGAATAAACGATTATTTTTGAGGGGACAGTACAGTGCAAAAATGACTGTACCATTCTGTTTTCATGCAGACATTCCAAAACCTTTCTCATCAAACAAACATACAAGGTTTCACATATATAATACACAGACTGTGGTACTTTAACTCTGTGTCATTGCAAATTCTAAGCCAACTGTAGCTGTAGGACATCAAATGACACAAGAAGTGGTTTAGGAGGAAATGACTTGTCTGTTGTTTATCCGTGGAATCAAATCAATATGGGGCCTCTTTCATCCGAGCTTTGCGCAGTCTGCCGGTAATGTCTTCTTCCTCGTGATCATCCTAAAATCCAGTGATTCTACGATGAGCACACCAAACAACCATTTCCTGGTTGATAACCAACACATATGCTTCAAGCTCCCCATTAAAGGAACAAAACATCATTTTAGAGGGGCGGAGGACAGTAAACTCTGAAGAACACCTGCCGCAGCCGTTCTGTCAAGGAAGTGGGGATTAGGTCAGCCGACATTAGCGCCGACGCTAACCGGCTAATGAACACCCCTTTAATAACACCAACGCGTTAAAGAAAATAACAGCCTACAAGTAAAGAGCCCAGTAACATCTGGCACGTCCTGATCTTATCAGTGTGTCTGCATTACACGTAATGAGCTCTTGTAGCCGATGCTGAGCAGAGGAAGCAGCAGAGGTACCCTAGGGCACATCCGTGTACTTATACGGGCCTTGTGCGGTCTTAGCATTGCGGTGTATTGCGGTGTGCCGGTCATCTTTTACACCGAATCGTACTGCACACCGTGCACCAGTAAAGGCAAAGTTAAAATACCAAATGAAGGTCTTTCACACATTCTAGATAACTGGACATTTCACAACGTTGAAAGTTTTCCTCGTGCAATTTTCTAACTTGCTACAGGGCTGCTCAGGCAGGAAGGACAGAAGGAAAAGTGGGAGTAGACAGGGAGCCGACATTCATGTTCAGATGAAGAATTATATTTAACAACTCATGCACATTTTTTTTTGCTTGACTAAAGCCCTTCACATTTCTTTAAAATCTTTTTCCTTCACCCTAGTCAATGAATGTCTTTTATGTTCAAGCTAATTCTGGCTCCAGCTGTAAAAGCCTTAAAAAAGTCTTAAGAACTTAATACATTTCTTTTTTACCTACTAGTTAAGACTATAAATAGACATAATTTCAATTTATGGGAACATGAACACTAGTCATATGTTTAAACATACATAAATCTAAGACATACAGCTACCAATAAAGGTGCTCTTATGATAACTACACCACCTGGCAGGAAAAAAATAATATATTTCTGAAGCCTTACTCAAACAAACTATGGTTCATTAATTTTCTTAAATATCATTTTTCATTTATGTCTTTCAGGTGGAGGGCTGCAAAATAAGGAACAAAGAAAATTCAGTTGAGGCTACAGTTTGAGTTTACAATGACTCTCCTCTGGGATGCATAAGAAGAACCAAAAATTTATTTAAGGAAGATTCCCAGGAGACCAAATTCGACCATTTGCTGGCAGGAATGTATTTTTATGGGCACTTAAATGCTTTTTATCATAAAACAAGCATTACATAAAACAAACGTGTGGATATACATGTGCAGGTAAATCAACACTCTTGGCCACTACATAAGACTTTACTGTGCTTGAAGGCTGTGTTTAAAAAAGCTACAGTACTAACCTGTACTATGCCAGTTTTAATATACTTCACTTAATACCATTCCTGAGCTATAAATTAAGAATTTTTTTGCTTTTAATATTAAAGTAAATTAGTGCATTGAATAAAATGTTAATAGTCAGGACTTCTTTGGACCCCTCTATTCTTTTTTGAAGGGTTGGACAAAATACAGACTCCTTAGTTTATGTACTCTGTCTTGATTTATATACCACTTTATGCCATGGTCACAATGGACTATTTGTGGCTGAAGACCTTACAGTGGGGCAAGTGAAGGACAATCTGTCTTCCTGAGGAAGCAAGCTGTATTGCAATTGGGGTTATTTCTCAAACGGGAAGACAGGATGACTAGAGGAGCTGAAATCTGCCACTGCCTACCTCCTGGGGCCCCAGGGAGCGCTGACAATTGGCCTCCCCGTTTTGCATATTATGATCCCGCACTGAGGACAGTTGTGGCATAGGGAGTGAAGACAAGGCCAAGAAGTTTGGCATGGAGGAGGTTGGGCACGGGTGGTGTTGTGATCCATTGTAAATCTAAAACCTTGAGATATTTAAATTTTTAAAAAAAAAAAAAAAAGTGGCATGCAAGAAGAAGGTCTAGGCATTAATCGAGCATCATAACAACCTCATAAGTCATCATTTAGCAATGAGTGCAAAGAATGAGCAGCTGACATGTCACAAAGGAAGAACCACCCACAGACTGAAAAGTACACTGAGAGCTCAAGGGAGCAACACTGGTTTTACACTGTATATATTAAATAAAAACAAACAAACAAAACACAATGTAAGCAATGCATCTGGTCTGAAAGACGTGACATTTTGGTTGATAGTGGGAAATTATACATATGCTGTATATATCAGCGTAAATCTGTAATGCATCCCCAAGGCAGTTACGCATCTGATGAAAGCATTTGTCACATTGCTGCTTTCCCGCAACATTTTAATAAGGCTAATGTCATTAGCCAGCATTCCATTCAGATGAAAATGACAGTTAGCATTTGACAGGCAGCCCAACTTTATAACCACCACAAAAACAATGTCAGAAAATCATGTAACCGCGGGGTTCTGCAACATATAACACACATGTTGATGTACTATATGTTCATACAAAACCAAAGGAAAAAAATACTTTCATTGTACAAAATAGGCTCTAGTTATTACCCTGCATTCAAAGTGCAGCTTAAAGTACAAAATGGACATAATGGGGCACTTGTCATGATCTAAGTATCATTCCTGGATGCTGACAAGACACACGTCCAATTTCTTAAACACAACAAAAGATGCGGGTGGTGTGTGGCTGAAAAACTTTTTTTTAAAAAAAAGGGACTGATGGTTTTCATCTGATCACATTAATCTCAATGCACGTAATTCAAAACACCAGGTTTGCTGAATCAGGCCTAACTTAGAGAAAGTGTTTTAGTTTGTATAGGTACTGCAGTAAGTAACTCTATTTACGATGGCTGTTTTTTCAGGTGCAATCTTACCCATAACACAGTAAAAGGTGTTAGCAGCTTTTCAGTTATAAAATCCTGAATCCATAACTGTCAAAATACCCTTAAACATAAGCTACATCTGGTTTTTCCATTCAGCAACAAATTACACCACAAATGTTTCCATTGTAACCATCAAAATTTTCTGTACTCTGCAGGGCAATCCTAATTCTGAGTCTTATGAAATAACGTTTTACGCATCTGATTGTGGCTCCTTCAGAAATAGCAGTTGATTTGATGTTCGTCAAATCTCTAAGGAACATGGGTTTCAGGTTGCTTTGTTTTTATTACAACATCGGCGTGTAGGAAATTGTTTATTTTACATGGATTTCTCCGAAACTTGTGTGTTATTATTAATAATCTTTTTCAGCTGATACCTCTGCCAAGAGTCATTATTCATTTCATGCTTGTATCCAGAGTGACTTGCAACATTTGGTCCATCTATTGAACTCGGTATTTTAACCAAATGATCTCAGGGTGTCTTCTGCCCTCACCAATGCTACAGCAGTAGTGGAACTCTTCTGGTTACAAATTCAAGCCCTTAACCGCTCCCTACTTGCAATGCCCATTCAACAGGGGAAAATTCCATGATGCAGGTTTAGGAAACTGCAGAGCCTCCTATCTACAAAAAGGAAATTCAGAGTGAACAGAAGGAGGCCTGGGATCCAAGCATGGTATAATAACATCTATGCACCTGCATTACGGTCACCATAACACTAACGTTTGGTATTTCGGTTGTCCTGTTTCTCTACAGTCCATCCATTCTCCCAGCACCTTTCCCTCCTACGATAATTTCCTACATTCCTCCAGCCTCATAAACAGACATACTGTAACTGGCCCGGCACTGCAGAACGACCACACTTGCTCTGCACCTGCCCCGGACAGGATGTGCTCCGAAACATTTCCTCACTTCAATTCCACCATTCCGAGGTTTGCTTATCACTTATTACGGCTTCAGACATTCACCACCCTTGTTTTTTGTTTGTTGGATAAGCAATGTCCTCATCTGCTGCACATCTGGGTGGACAGCACTCATTTTCAGTGGTTCCACAGTGTACGCGGGATGTTTTATATATTTCCTATTGGAGAAACATAGGGTGGAAGACAGGATACACCCTGGGTGGGGTCTGTCTATCTATCTATCTATCTATCTATCTATCTATCTATCTATCTATCTATCTATCTATCTATCCTCATGGAAAACAGGTGAGGCCAGTAAACACCCATGTTCTGCAGGTTCATACTGAGTCTCAGTTGGCTGGTGTTCATCGGTCCAACAGGCAGCACAGTTAGAACTGCTATACTGAAGAACCCAGGTTTGAATCCCACAGCCTATCTATCTATGTAATACCGTTACTCATAAGTAATGCTATTGGTGTTACTCATACATTTCAACAGTTGGAATGTCATGCCTAAAAACATTTTTTTTCAGTACAGTAAAGTAATTAGGACTAAATTCACAGTAAAATGAAAAGACTGAGAGGTATGTAATCAAGTTTTCTTAGCAACCTGGACTCAACCCACAATGCACTGCTGTGGTATAACGACAGACCAATTGACACACACTGCGGGGACTTAATAAAATAAAGCACGGTGTGTGAGGGTCTTGGCATGTTGGCTGAAAGCAAGCTGCAAGCACGACACTTACCCCTCCTCCACTCGGAGCTGTTTGTTTAACCCCTTGTTGAAACGTGGACTCAATGCCCTTTCAAAAGCCCCGCTGGGCTCCAACAGGCTGTCGAGTCAGTGTTCAAGTTCGGCCATCTGTCTTTCAGCTGCCATGTGTCTGTAGAGTTACAAGGCATTTCACAGTTAAATAGTCCCTCACATCAACCTGCGTCCCACAATGAAGGACGAAATGCTATAGGTCCACTTTTATTGCACAAACATGTAAAATGCAAGACTAAGAATTTTTATTCATAATATAAAATGTAAAATAATTATTTAAATGTCATAGCATTCAGTTAAACAGAGTGTTGATGGGACAAGCTTAGACAGTTGAAAAAGAGAATATAAATTGTTTAAAAAAAAACTTTGGGTCAGCATTTCTATAGGAAATAATGTAATAATGAAGGCCACTGTAATACACTGATTTATGAAGCGTGGTCTCTGTGTCCTGCCAGTCTCTGTCCGGTGTTTGACATGAGCAGCACAACAAGTGAACAATCTTTCCATCTGTCCTTGTTCAGGTGTCATAAAAAGTTCTGACCTGGACAGCTGCCTCCTCTTACGCCCCTCCACCGCACTGTAAACACACACCCACCCTGACACACATTACACCCCTGGAGCACCTGTCATCACACAACAACTGCTCCCTGAAAAGGCCCTCCCATCTGACCCAGTGACCTCATGGCTGAAATTTGGGTCGAAATTTAAAGGGGCCAACTGCACCGTGAGGACCCATGGCTTCACAGTTTAGGATCCCACTCCTCTGCACCTCCAGGTAGAGCAGGACACACAGTGGCTAAGGACCAAAATCTTGCAGATTCAATCCCAGGAAGCCCATGCTGGGTTGCATCCCTGGCCAAAGCACCTAACTGGAATCTCTTCTGTGTAGCATCCAGCTGCGTGTCTCATAAATTCATGTTATATCATAGAACATTGAGTCATCCAAGGTTTTACCCTCAGAGTTAAATTCTTGGTTAAATGGGTTCGTCTAATTATATGTTAATGCTTAAATATGTTTTAACCGTAAGTGGCGAGTGCACAGGTTAACAATCTCTGTCATTTCTTTTGCAGTTTGTGGTCTTTTAAATTGAAACAAATGAGTACATTATGGGGGCATGGGGGCATGGTGGCACAGCAGGCTTGGCTGGGGCCCGCTCTCTGGCAAGTCTGGGGTTCGAGTCCCGCATGGGGTGCCTTGTGATGGACTGGCGTCTCGTCCTGGGTGTGTCCGCTCCCCCTCCGGCCTTACGCCCTGTGTTACCGGGTAGGCTCCGGTTCCCCGTGACCCCGTATGGGACAAGCGGTTCTGAAAATGTGTGTGTGTGTGTGAATTACCAGTGTCAGCTCATCTATTCTGTAGATTTTGTAAAACGGAAAAAAAAAACCTAGTTTCAATTCGGTAGGTGGTGGTGTGGTGGTGCACTGGGTTTGGCCAGGTCCTGCTCTGTGGTGGGTCTAGGGTTTGATTCCTGCTTGGGGTGCCTTGTGATAGAATGGTGTCCCGTCCTGGGTGTGTCCCCTCCCCCTCCAGCCTTGCGCCCTGTGTTGCTGGGTTAGGCTCCGCTTTGCCGTGAACCCGCTTGGGACAAGCGGTTGTAGACATTGTGTGTGTCTGTGTGTGTTAATTCACTATGCGGCTGTCTGCTCACCTCTCCCCCACACAAACTTGTTTTCACAGGACAAAAGCTGAGCTCAAAGTCACTCTTCCCTCTTATGAGTCTATTCACACTTAGGCTGCTGGCCTTAGAAGCCCTGAAAATCCCAGCACCGCCACCCAAAGCGCCCATTCATTCTGTGTGGAAAATTAATAGGATTCCTGCTCATTTCCCCTGGAGTTGCCATGTCTCTCCAAACACGCGCTGAACCAAGAGCGGGAGGAAAAAACATGGCCACTATGACAGGTGCCCTCATCCGTTCTCGCTGGCGAGACGGGAGCAAACAAGCTATGGTCACAGCCTAGCAACAGTGGAGGGCCCACCGGGTTGGGTGCCTGGACGGAAGGACCCTTCATCTCCACATGAATGTAAGGAGATTAAGATATTGTTGACAAGCATGGGGCACTTTATTGTACTGTTTTAGATTCCTCTGGGAATTCACGAATTTTACAGAAAAATAAAAATGCTACAAATCCAAATTTTTTTTGTTAAACTGATGTATCAATATAATGATTAACAGGATTTTAGCTAAGGATTTTTTGTTTAAACACTGTCGTAGCAGTGATTTTTGCTGTGTGAAATTAATTGTGGACCAACATATAAGGTAAAATGGAAATAAATCGCAATATTTGTAGAAGTTATTGGACAGGGGGGCACATCTTTGGTAAATTCACTTAGTTTTTAACCATTTAGCCCTTTCCCAATCCTTCAAATGTCTGTCTTTGGCAAATTACAGCTGTTCTAATGTGTGTCTGTGGAAGGAGTGGTCTGCCTTCGTCTTCGCTACAGGAGGTGAAAGACTACAGAAAAATTTTCCATCAGGAGCCCTTTTTTTTGCCCCCTTTCCACTGTGCTATGACAGTGACCAGAACCATGGCGAGCAGTCCTGGAAGACCTTTTGGATGGGTCCCGTCCCCCAAAGAAACAGTGCCGTCTGTCTGGCCATAGATCTGTTTACCTTCCATCGCTTAGCGTACGTATAAATCACACGGCTGCAGCAATCACCACATTTCGGATGAAGGCCTTCCTTCGCTCAGATGAACACGCGGTTGTCCCACGGGGCTCGGCGACTCACACATGTCTCTCTCTGGGCCGGAAAAACATTTCTGGGCTGTAAGTGCTGAGTTACCTTGTTCCGAAATCCAGTATTGACAGTGAAATTAATGCCTGAAAAGCTTTGGAAAACTGAATGTTCTTGAGCCATGCTATCAAATTGCGAGAGGCAAGAAACATGACCGCGATCACTGGGTGGACATTGTTTTCACTGTATGCTTCCTCTGTTAGGATAGAAATGGACAGGGTGCGAGGTCCGTTTAAAAATAAAACACATAAAAATAACATTCAAAGTCACATTCATTCCCATGCAGCCACATGTTAGTGTCAGTCAAGCACAGACCAGTTTCAAGTGGCTCTCTTGACCCTGAGGTTAAAGGTCACCTCATATTTTTGCTTCTTTAAACGATTTGGCCTGACTGCTTAATATTGTTCCAAAGCCCCCGTGACAGATACCACGTCAGTCCCATTGCTCTGTGTGGAAAATCTACACCTTTCTTAAAGCTACTGACCAAAATTACTGCGATTCCCGAAGCAGTAGGCATTCTTTCCAAAAAACAACATAAATAACGTCGTGCCTTCTCTTTTTAATAAACAATGATTCAGGCAAAAATTAATAAACTGCTTTAATTAGAAATTAGTAATAATTTAATTTCTGATTTGGTTGCGGGGGTGCGGTGGCGCAGTGGGTTGGACCACAGTTCTGCTGTCCAGTGGGTCTGGGGTTCGAGTCCCGCTTGGGGTGCCTTGCGACGGACTGGCGTCCCGTCCTGGGTGTGTTCCCTCCCCCTCTGGCCTTACGCCCCTGTGTTCCCGGGTAGGCTCTGGTTCCCCGTGACCCTGTATGGGACAAGCGGTTCTGAAAATGTGTGTGTGTGTGTGAGAGATTTGGTTGCCGTGATGTATGCCAAAATCTGTTGTCCAAATCAACAGACTCATCCTTTTAAATACTAGTAGAAACATATTTTTATTTGCTTCTCGACCACCTGTGATGAGTCCCCATACAGAGTTAGGCTGAAGAATCTTGTTTTTCTGGTCATCTCTTCACCGGCCAGTAGAAAAATTACAGATTAAAAAAAAAATGAAGGCTGAGAACAACATGCAACCTGAATGGTTCAGTACTAATAGTCTCACAGGTGTCCACATGGTTTCTCTAGCAGTCCTGTTGGCCTGAAGTGCATCTAAATAAGCAGCATTCATGGCATAATAAGGGGGGGACTGCAGGATGAGGATCTACCTTGGCTTAGCCTCATAGATCTAGGGGGAAAAAAAAAAAATCTGTTACATTGACCACTTAAATTTTTCTTATTTTAAATTTTTATATAATTTCTATTATTTTTTATACAGTATGTCATCAATCCACATGACTTGTCATAACGCTGGAACCTTTAATACGGAGCCCTGGCCCTGCACCACACACACACACACACCTTCCGACACATTTGCTTACATCATCCATATTGGCATAATTGACATCCGCCCCCGCGCCTGGACTCCGCCAGCATTTCTGTAAACACGTCTTTCTGCACACTTTGTAACCTGCGGATTCGACCGCGTGGGCACACCCCCCCCGTCAGCATTCACACATCCGAACCTAATGAAAGAGTTAAAAATACCCAGCGGTGTGTGTAATCAGCTCTGGGAGAGTGGCACATTGGCTCGTGCGTTTCACCAAAAAACATACACAGATGTTTGCAAGGGTGAGTAAATGCTACTCATATGTGCGATGCGTGTGTGTTTGTGTGTGTGTGTGTGTGTGTTTGTGTGTGTGTGTGTGTGTGTGTGTGTGTGTGTGTGTGTGTGTGTGTGTGTGTGTGTGTTTTCTTTTTCTGCAAAAAATAACCAAACTAGGTATTTTGCATCAGTAGCAGCATTAGGTCTCAGCACTGTGCTAAAAGGTAATGTTTACCTTAATATGACAGTGGCTTTTAGTCACATTGCTGAGGATGCATTTGCACTTGGTTGTGAGGGACAGCAGATTTTTCCAGCTGGACATGAAAATGGGTGCAGCTCAGAGCAGGACCTCTCAGGAGGGCGAAAGCTGGCCAGCTGTGTCTTCGGGGCCCACGGCCACTGCGGTTCTGCCCCCTGGTGGAAAGCTGGCATCACTGGGTAACCAGTCGCCATGGTGGATGCAGACACGTGATAGAGAGTCACTCTGGATAAACCCATCAACCAGGATCATAGCATATGTATTGAGAATAACCGGGGGAACTGTGGCCCACCCACCACCAGCACAGTGCTCGAACATCACCCCAACCCCTGTCTGCCAGCAGACCCTCAACTCTCAGTCGTACAGCAACATGCCAAAATCCACCCCTGCGCACCCACCCCCCGGCGCCGCCTCCCGAGGTGACGGCCGAGTCCCAGAGTCCGTGGAGGACACCTGAGGGTGACTCTCGGGAGGAAGGTGACAGGAAGGAGAACAACCAGCATGTGTGAAATTTAACAAGAACCGTTTGACCCCAACAGCAGAAGCAGGACCAACACAGTTACTGTCCGGAATCTTCCAGAAACATTTCGTTAATAAGAACCTTTATTTTTCGCCGTATAATTTTACACGATGATCTGATGTGGGGTGTGGAACTGGCATTGAAGACTTTCCTTTTAAAATGCACGCTATTTAAAGACAAGATTTTTTAACAGAAATAACCTCTTTGCTTCTCTAGAATACACTTAAAAACTATTTCAGCAACATATTCTATATATTTTACAAACATTTCACAAGGCATTCTGTGCACTTACTGATAACAGTGAAGTTTAGGTACTTTCAAACACATTTTTTTTTTTTTTTTCATTTAACTAACACTTTTCTCCAAAGTGAGTTACGGTGTTAAACAACTTACCAACAATTTACCATTATTTACCCACTAATATAGCTGAGTAGTTTTACAGGAGCAATTTGGGGTACATACCTTGCTCAAGGGTACTACAGCTGGAGGTGTGATTTGACCTTAAAATCAGAAACATTTAAGTGGAAACACTTTTCAGCGGTATGTTGGGTGTCTCACTGAACCTGTTGTGAACGTTCGAATATAACAGTGAAATTGATTAGAAAAACAGGATAAAAATCTAAGATGGAAAAAAAATACTATTAAAATATCCCATTGGCAGTGTACAAGGGTGTGGGCTCTCGTATGACCTTATTTATGAGCTTACATAAGATTTAACTAACTGTAGCAGTGAAACAAATTATTTGGCAGCGCACGGTCGAGGAAAAAGCCAGAAGTATATCATAAAAGGACATTTATTGAGCGCTGGCACATTAGATGATCAGCATTAAAACACGCATTTATTCAACCAGAAAAGTAATAATTGAAAATGTTAATTATTTCATTTTAAATTCTAACTGTTGTCTGACTTGCAGTCAGATAAAATGTTTATTATATGGAGGTCACAGGCACTTGGAAACGGTGTTAACGCTTCTCCTGCTCCCAAGAAGAACCTAACCTGGTCCCCTGGGGAGCCAAGGTGCTGACAGGGAGCGACAGACAGCTCGGCCCTTGTCTCTGTTGCTTGCTCTCGCACGGCTGTTTGCGCACCGCGGTGGGCCCTGCTACCCCCGGGTGACCCGCTCCGACATCTCTAAGTGGGTGCGTATCTAACCCCTGATGGTCTGGGAATTTGGCACCTCCCACGCATGTAGAAACCCTCCAGAGCACACAGACGAGGCGTGTAATTGACGATACCTGGGGTGCGAACCCGTCTGGCCACGTCAGTGCGGAAACACTGTGACTGCGGTCAGCGAAACCCACCGCTCTCAGGTCACTGCTTCTATCAGCACTTCTGCCCTCCTCCGTTCTAGTTCCACCCTGATTCTCAGCGCTCTCCGCTCTGACGTGACATTACTTTACATTCTGCTTGAAACACATGAAGACAGAACGCCTGAAAACCTACCAAAGAGAGTACGTATGAATCCAGCTGGATCAGACCCAAAGCCCTTAACTGGGTATATAGTGACTATCGGTGTTATTGTTATACCTTAAGGGGGGGGGGTGTGGTCGGGTCCTGCTCTCTAGTGGGTCTGGGGGTCGAGTCCCGCTTGGGGTGCCTTGCGACAGACTAACGTCCCGTCCTGGGTGCGTCCCCTCCCCCTCCAGCCTTGCGCCCTGTGTTGCCGGGTTAGGCTCCGGTTTGCCACGACCTCGCTTGGGACAGGCGGATTCAGTCTCTGTGTGTGTGCGTGTGTGTGTGTGTGTGTTTTACCCTAACAAGTGAAACGAAAGCGCATGAACGTGGTGGTACTACCTCCAAAAGGGGCAACTGATAGTGCGGCGGTTGGAGCCGCTGCCTTTGGGTCCCAACGTTCAAATCTCCCTCCTGCTCTAGTACCAGCTGTATAAATGTGTAGGTAGCTTAAGATTAGAAGTCACTTTGGAGAAAGTGTCAGCTAAATGAAAAAATGTAAAATGCAGTCTTCAGACCAGTAGGTGGTGTAACGATTAGAGCTGCTCCCTTTTCATAGGAAGAGTCTGGGAGGCAGTCCCCATTCCTGCCATTATGAGTGTGACTGAAGACTTTAAAAAATGACCCTGCTTTTTAAAAGTTTTACCTAATATTGCACGTCGCCTTGGACAGAAGGGTCCGCTGAATAAATTTACATTTAAAAAGATGACAAAACAACTAAAGAAATTAAGTGCCCTTGCTTAGCACATCCAATGCAGTCTAAGACTTAATATTAAAGTTTTCTTTTTTTTTTTTTTATTGTAACTTGCAAACAGGCCAGGGTATTTCAGTCCATTTGGCTCTTCGGGAACTTTGCACTGACTCAGCACTCACTGGTCTCCTTCCAAGCAGCAATGAGATTTTTAAAAGAACTTTGTTTTAATAAGTTCACCAACATTTTCTCTTTCACATTCTTCCCGACAGCGAAGAATTGCTGCCGTCGTCAAAGCGACTTGCCTTTCTGGAATTCTGTTTGCGTGCAAATATTACATTTACAGCAACTCATAAACAGTACGAATAAGGCGAGACAGAGAGTGAAAGTGCCCCTCCGATTTGACACGGGCAACAGAGCTGGTTGTAACAGCTGCTTTTGACATCCAGTCGGGCCTCATTTAAAGGAAACTAAAAAATCCTTGAAAGCGAAAAGCCGGATAGCGCCTGTATGGCCGGAATAAAAACATTTCATGACTCACTTTCATTTGCTTGAGTTTCAAAAGAGACATGAAAACGGAGTTGGGCTCTTTGTTAATGTCGTGGTGCTGATGACGCTAATGTAAAGTGACGGAGTAATTTGCAAGAACAAATGTGATATGTCAATTTTCCCGCGTATCTATCATAGCGCAGATTGGTGGGAGCTGAAGCAAAAGGATTTTGGAGGGGAAATAATAAAATTTCATTTCGGGCTCTGCACAGGACAGAGATCAGACTTCTGGCAGCTCCGGACCACGGTGATGGAACACAGTGCAGCCACGGTGACAGGAGACGTTAAACACATCTAGCACTACCCAGAACTGCGATCAATGTGGCCCATCCCATCTCTGCGAAGGATGTCACTGCTCTTTGTCATGTGGAATGATTAACCTTGACTAGAGAGTCAAAAAAACAGTTCACATCTATCTATCTATCTATCTATCTATCTATCTATCTATCTATCTATCTATCTATCCTCATGGAAAACAGGTGAGGCCAGTAAACACCCATGTTCAGCAGGTTCATACTGAGTCTCAGTTGGCTGGTGTTCATCGGTCCAACGACAGGCAGCACAGTTGTTGCTATGCTGAAGAACCCAGGTTTGAATCCCACAGCCCGCTGCAGCACTATAATACAGTAAAAATGATAATATGTACATGGGTAAATCATTGTAACGTTTATTATTTCACATTGTAAGTCACTCTGAACAAAGAGTTGAGTTAAATAATAATTAATTTTGACTTCAAAGATCCTACCTTAGCTCAGCTTCTGAAACCTTCATTTTAAACTTTGTGGGTGGCTGAATAGAGATACTGTAATGACTTACTAATATCTTGAAGTATGCCATAAGACCCCTTCAGAGTCCAAGCCACTTTCTCAAGAAATTCCTGTTTTGCTCAGAACAGTGAAGAGGAAGCTGAGTGTCATGAAGTTTCATGAAAGATCGTGTTGATGTGTTTGAACACTAGCTGTACATACTGATTTTCTTGCTTGTGTTCACTCAGTTTTTATGGGATGATGAACATTGCTTCTGCTTTTTCCATCCTCAAACTATTCCACATTCAAAATAGTAGCGATGTGAAGACGAGAATTACGGATCGTGGATAAAGGGCAGCAGAGTATTGGGTCTAATTGAGATAAGACCAAAAACAATGTATCCAGGTATGACGTGACATATAAAATAAAGGAGGGCCACTCATGAAGAACGCTGTCTTTCACTCTGGCCGGTGAACATCACTTCAAATATAAACAGCAGTAATGTACACTTAATTTATAACATTTTATTTCAAATATTTCCCTCTCCTAATAAATTACAGAGATGGAGCCAAGTGAAAACCGTGAAGCAATCTTCCTCTAATTCCATCTGTCCAATCTTAATACACTGGACTGGTGTGCGTAGAGTTTAGGGTAGGAGTATATTTTACACAGATTTACAGTAAAAATACACAAAATAAACACATCCAAGTCTATTACAGAACCAAGAGCCAAGAAAGGTTTGGACTCTCAGGGTAATTTCCAGTATTGTGCTTTGAACATCAGCAATTGGCCCACTGTTAAAAAAAAATAAAATGAAAAAGGGAAAGGATAAATAACTTCTAGCTGGCAGAAAAATAAAACAAATTCACTGGGAGCACACTTAATAAATCACAGATGAACAGAAAACCACACGTAGATGCGGTACATGTACTGCAAGTTCATATGTAAATGAAGATAAAAGGATCACAAATTAGGCAGCGTCGTTCACAAAAGCAGGGTGGTGAAATCGATACCAACAGAGAAATGAAAAGCAACATCAGCATTCAACGTAAGCCTCGTTTTTCTCGTTGGCAGTGTGTGCGTGCATCGGTGTGTGTGGCGGGAGGCTTTTGTCGAGGTTTAGACAAGGATCGGGGAGGTGGCCTATTATTACCTGTCATTGACATTTTACCACAGGTATAAAAAGCATCACAATCCCAGCCTTATACTAGCGCTGCAATATTTTGTTAAAAAATTCCCGAAATTAAAAAAGACAAAAGGATTTTTACGAGACTGCCATGCGGCGAGAGCCGCTTCAGATCTTTGGTCTAAAGCTAATATTGACAGAGAGAGCATTCCCCAGCATGGAAAGGCCCGGAACACCAGGAGCGCCGCCCGACCAAGCCCTGCGCTGCGGCCCTGCTCGCGGATCGCCAGCCCTCAAACCCAGACCCCGAGGGAGAAGCTTTCATCGTCTGGAACTCAAACCACAGCATGGTCAATGACCAAAAACCATAAAGCTGTCGGCCTCCCAGTGAGAACCCTAACCGTTATTCCCCCTACTGACAGATGGGAAGGCCAAGGATACACTTGCTGTTTGGGAAAAACTGACACGGCTGCTGCAATGACACTGACTCTGCACTTATTTACGCTGTTCACGCAGAAATATATCTTTAAGAACGACAACCCAGAATATATGTACGTGGCAGCAGGAAGCGTAGCGCTTAAACCCTTCACCTTTGCACTTGGAGGTCCCAGGACTGAATCCCACCTCCTGCTGTAGTATCTTTGATCACGGTACTTACCCTGAACTGCTCCAGTAATAATCACTATGGGGGGCGTGGTGGGTTCAGCTGGTGCCTGCTGTGTGGTGGGTCTGGGGTTCGAGTCCCGCTTGGGGTGCCTTGCAATGGACTGGCGTCCCGTCCTGGGTGCGTCCCCTCCCCCTTCAGCCTTGCGCCCTTTGTTGCCGGGTTAGGCTCCGGCTTCCTGCAACCCTGCTCCGGACAAGCGGTTTCAGACAATGGATTGATGGATAATCATTATAATAATAAACAGTAATTACCTAGCTGTATAAATGGGTAAATTGTGGCAAGTGGCACTGAAAAAAGTGTCGGTAAATGAATAAACACGTGATAGAAGAGGCTCAGCTTCGAACTCCTACCTTCTCTGAAAATTTGAACTAATAGCCAGTTATGCATAAAATCCATGACACTAAAGCAATACTACTTGAAATATGGGCTCTGCGATGGTGAAATCAATCAAGTTCCCAAGTATATATCATAAATTAGTAATGACAGTGTAAGTAGTCAGTAGTGCATATGCAGGAGAGATTGTATCTTACAAAATATGACACGCACTCGTAAGCGAAAGGATTAAAATATGACTCAACAAGTGTCCTTGCTGACCCTAGATTAGGGAACGTGTGTTTTCAACAAGAATCGACTGATTCCTGCCCAAATGACTGAAAGCAAATCTTTCGGTGCATGTTCTGGGAAGACAAAACATGAAATCATAGACATGCATTCCTTGTTGCTTTAGACCAGGAATGTGCCGTGCAAGAGCAGACAGGGATAATGTTCTGGAGGTCTCCCAGGTACGGCCCGGAACCTTCTCCCAGCAGCCTCGCTGGCAGCCAGACGAGGAACGGACCCTTGTGAGTGCAGAGGCCTCCCCCCCCACAAGACTGGAGACGTCGCCGGTGTTTAAACAGCACTGATTAATAACTTCTCGTCGGCCGCTCGGAAAGGGACGTTCAAACATACGGCCTCTTTCACCAAGGGCGGGCGTGCGGAAGCGCGAGGTACAGCGTACTCGGCTTCACCGGCTGCTTCAACGGAGATCGGGGGAAAAAAAATGTTATTCGACGCCGAAGTCGTCGAATGCGTCTTCTTTCCAGTCAACATAGAGATACATAAATATTGTAATGGATGTGCACTTGAGTCTAGAGAAAACAGAATGTGCCATAAGCAAAGCTGAAAGGACAATAAATATTCCCGGTGTAATAATGTCAGCGCCATACAGATGTCACTTATACAAATAAGCGGGAACGCAGCAATAACAGTTATTGTATAATGCTGTGAAAAGAGCATTTGCTCCTTTTGCCTCTTTTTTTTTATAAACCAAATTTTCTCTGGTCTTTTTGTTAGTTGTAGCACTAAATTAAATGAAGGGAGAGGGAGAGACAATAAAATGTCAGTATTGTTCAAGCAGTTGTGTTTTCTACAGAAATGCTATAAGGATGTGAAAGTTCGAGAGAGTGTGTTCCACTGATGTATGGATGAGTGACTCATTGTAAGTAGTGTAGCTAGCAGTGTAAGTCTTTGGGTGCTCTGGTTTCCTCCCACAGTTCAAAGACATGCTGTTCAGGTTCCCCCATAGTGTGTGAGTGACAGTGTGTGTGTGTGTGTGTGTGTGTGTGTGTTCCACTGATGTATGGATGAGCGACCCAGTGTAAGTAGTGTATTTAGCAGTGTAAGTCACCACAGTGAATAAGGTGTGTGGGCTCATAACACTACATAGAGGTCAACGGAAGTTGCAACGGAGAAAAGTGTCTGCTAAATAAATAAATGTACAAACTCATTTGAACTGTGGTGTTGAAGGAGATCTGTAAGGACACTACAGAGGTCCTGGAAAGAAAACTGATACTGGATTAAATCAGACCTGAACTCTAATCACATTTACATTAATTCATTTATCAGACTCTTTTCTCCAAAGCGACGTACAGTACATCTCATAGGAAATACAACGTGTGCATCACATTAGCAGAGAGCGAGACTCGGATGCAGGTGCGTGATTATACAGTACAGTTTGTTTCTTTCCACCATATGAACCAAATTAGAATTTCGAATTCTAACAAAGCAATCAGAAGCACAGATGATGAGACAGAATTTATCGTACCATGGACTCAAATACGAAGATGGTTATCGGCAACCAGACTGATGGACTCAGTCACGGCAACGCTGGACACACACACACACACACACACACACACACGCCACACAAAATATGATTATCGACATCATGATGCCACAGGAGTTCTCCTTCATTCTGCATCATTTTAAAGTGGCGATATTCACCAAACCTGCAAGACTTAAAGCAAACAAAAGCTATTCACTCACAGACAAATTTACATACCATATACAAACCATGCAATCCGTCCATATATCGATTTATGCATGCATATACAAAAATTGCCTTCTTTCACTCCACTTCATTGTAATAGGCTGTATTCTGCACATTATCTTCTAATAAGCATTAATTTAATAGGATTGTTGAGGATGAAATGAAAATGTTATATTACAAACATTTTAGTTTCTTATAAATTTTGACTTGTTTTCTAAAGGATTGCTTCAATACCCCAAGGGAATGTTTAATTACAACATTTAATGAACACCATAGCAGGGCAGTTAAAATTTATTGTGCCGGTAATGAGAGCCGCTGTAAATCGGCAATCGGGAAAACATCCTGATCTTGCAGGTCCCACATTGTGTGGTCGAAGTCATGCTGTAATTAAATTCGATATGGAATCTCTCCAAATCACAACTGCCAGAGTTTATCGGAGGAATTTCACAGAGCATTAAGGCAGCTTCTTTGTGCCAGAACCTGTTTTTTTAACAAGGGAAATTAAAAAGGAAACACTGAATAGCATCCTAATGAAGAGGGCTTCTGCGGGGGCTCTCTTCTTTCAGCGGAAACGTCGGGCCTTGCTCTGAAAAAACAATCCGGCCGATTTGAGCGGCATGGGAAAATCAGCGCCGGGGAGCGACAAGCATACCCCTTCGAAGCGTCTCGTCGCTCACAATGGATTTATTTGTGCCGTACGTGCGGGACGAGCGCGGTTGTGTTGGTGCCGAAATGAAAAAAGCAGAGGGCCGCCTACGATTGCGTATCGGCCGAAGTCGGAAGTGAGAAGTTGCGGGTTTCCTGAGCGTGGGTGGCCCCTTGCGTCCCACAGCGTCCCGCAGCCTTCTCATTTTAGCAGGACAGAGCAGCAAACAAAGGACGACGGCGTGTTTCCGCCCGCCGCATAGGCAGTGCTTTCAAGGATCGCCCAAAAGCTGCTTGCTGTCAGTATGGCCGCGTCGCACCGCCACGCCCACTTCCACGCCGCGGCCCACGGGGGCTCGTCCATAAAGCTCTTTCGGGCCGAGTTCCCCAAAATAAATCTAAACGGCGGTGCGACGCCAAGACCTCACTTAGTGCAACCCAATAGTGCGGCCTTACCTCATTAAATACGAGAGGTCAAAGAATCCCTAAAACTTTAGTTAATATTTCAAAATATGCAATATAATCATGTTCCAGCTATATAAATCATGGGGGGAAAAAAGTCACTGAACGCAAGCAGTAAAGCCAATGATTGAGGAGAAGTGCTCTAGTATAATAAATGTATCAGCTGAATGCACAAAAACAGTAAGGGCTAAGAGGTCCTCAGATATTGGAAACAAATTAAAATACTGCGAAGGCAACATAAATCTGCAACGCTGCACTTTCGCTGTGTTTCAGATCATATCTGGTGCCCTATACAAGGACTGTTTGTAGCGCAATGAAGAAAAAGGCAAAGACATAAATGGTCTCTGAATTATTTTCCGACCCGTGCAAAACTTTCTTATGTTGTTTATTGAATCAAAAACGAAGAACGCTGAGATTTTTCTAACTGATGTAGAGCGACAGGGATCTTGTGATTATGAAGTAGATGCTTGTATGGCGAAGAAAAGGTAAACAGAAACAAGGCGGGTTTATTTGCATCCGATGAGCTCAGTTTCCAGCGCGGTTTAGCTGAGGTCTCGTTGGCCGGTGACGCGTTTTTGCGTGCGATCAGATGCTACCGAGGGTGTGCCTCGCGTGGGCAGCTTGGAAAGCAACTCGGCGCAGGAGGCAAAACACATCGCCCCTCTGTCCCGTGACTCACCCGACACACCAGCGTATCTCCTCATCCCCTACGACACGAAAACAAACTGAAGGAGATCGTTCGGTCCAGTTCATGCCCCAGCGCTCCATCGATACGTTTCAAAACTCTGTCAATGGAAACTGTGAGATTTAATCAATGCAGCAGATAAAACCGCGTAAAAGACAGTTGAGGAATTGTGCTGCATGCGTGTCTCCTGAAACAAAGAAGCCTGTGTTCTCCGTTTCCTCTAAAGTGGACCTTTATCGTGGGTCATGCACCTATGGGGCAGCAGGTGGCGTAGTAGTTTGAGGTGTTACCTTGCAATCCCACCTAATCCTAATCCTATCTATTGCTGTAATACCCTGAAACAAGGTACTTACCCTAAATTGCTACAGTAAAGTTACCCAGGGGCATAAATGGGTAAATAATTAAATAATAATAAATAATGAATAAATAATAATGGGAGGGGGGGTGCGGTGGGTTGGACCACAGTCCTGCTCTCCGGTGGGTCTGGGGTTCAAGTCTCGCTTGGGGTGCCTTGTGACGGACTGGCGTCCCGTCCTGGGTGTGTCCCCTCCCCCCTCCGGCCTTGCGCCCTGTGTTGCTGGGTGGGCTCCGGTTCCCCGCGACCCCGTATGGAACAAGCGGTTCAAAAAATGTGTGTGTGTGTGTGTGTGTGTGTGTGTGTGTGTGTGTAATAATGGGTAATAATTAATTTGTTTTTCTTTTTTTAACCAACCAAACCACATTTGAAGTTGCTTTGGACAAAGTTGCCAGCTAAATTAACATACAGCATAATAATTAATGTACAATACTATAAGAATTAAGATATAATGATGATGATGAATATGAATATTTATAAATATAATAGAAAACATGACTGATTTTATGTAATTTAATAAACACCATCATAAAGATCAGTGCAGACTATGAAGGAACATAATTTTATCATTCATTTGAAGGAATTTAGTTTGTAAACATTACAGTTTATTCATACAGTTAGAGCAGCACAGTTAATAACAGTTTATATCCATTTTGGTTATAGTGGACTTTATTATGAAGTTGCAACTTTGTTCCTTTTCAATGGTGTTACAGACAAGAGTAAGTGCAGTATCTGACAGGTATAACATCAAACCTTCTCTACTATGTGTTTACAGGTATAAAAGATTAACATCGAAACACACTGAAAAGTTTTACGTGTGAACAGTCCTTTGACACCGAAACAGAGGCTACAGTTTTTTTCTGCTTCCCGCTTCGCCCCCGACACCTAACCGTTGCGGGTTCGATCCCCGCCCCTATTCTACCAAATGGTTGCGGACGTGGCAAACGTCTGCCGAAGGGAGACAGTTTTCTTTGCGCCTCCTGACGTCTAAGGCTTTTTGCTGATCATTTTGAAAGCAACAAGTCCAACAGAACTTACTGAATTCTTATTGCCAGTTGTGTGCTTCCTCCGAGTCCCGTAATGAGTCACCACTCAAAGCTCTGCGGGCTTCAGTCATCCGGCATCCCACTGTCAGACTCGGGCAGCGAGACGCAGTTATTAGAGCGACAAAGAAATCAACGGGAAACTCTTCAGCCTCATAAACGTACACAGAAGATTCATAATTGAACACGCTTTCTTCTTCTTTACGCCACCTTTTTCGCATTTGCAGATCAGTTCCATATCCTCTTGTTGGTGACAGGAAATGAGTTGAGGGTGTGATGGAATCTGAGGCTCTTGTGTGGACGCCAGGCCAGAAGAGAGGAGCGGAGGAAGCGGCCGGCACCAGCTCAGGTCTCACGCAAGCGGCGGCCGTGGTGGGTGGAGGTCGGAACGGAGGACACCGCTAAGCCCTCCCCCTAGATGAGCGGTCTCGGTGGACAGGTGCGTTTTCTCAGAAAGGGACAAGTGGAGGGGGGACATGCGTGGTCATCAGCTGTGCTAAAAAAGCATTCATGAATGTCTGGAGGGACAGGTCAAAGGAGCCTAAAGACAGTGAAGAGCTAATCTTTCATCTCAGAGTTCACAAACTATATTTTCTCTCATTTTTCCAACCTACATAATAATAGGAGACCCAACTTTCTCAGCACTGAGCATATTATACAGACCTTCATGGCAAATTATCATTCCACATTTTATATAAAGATTTAATGTACACACACTTCGTACATACTGGTTATAATGGAAATAATCAATTATTGCCACTTTCATAAGTGCAATTTTATTAATATATTCTACAGTGTGTTCTAAAATAGAGATAATTCTACAGTATACCTTGTAATGTACACTAAATTAGAAATATAACAGCAGCAATAATATTTTATAAATAGATGAACTACTGTTTGGCATATTGCAAAGACATTATTATATTGGCTGTTATTACACTTGAACACACAATATTTTTGGGAATGAATGAAAAGTAGAAAATTCAGATTTGCAAGTGATGACCTAAAAAACATTATTGTGGCAAATTACGCATTTACATAGATCAATAGTTACTTTTTAAAAAAAAAAAAAAAGAGCTAAACCACATAGCGAGCAAATATCCCAATGTACAGGTGTCCTTCAGAGCAGTAAGATTACAGCGCCTAGGATGTGACCTTCAAGAGCAAAGTGTCGGTCTCAAGTGGAGCGTCGCGCTCCATTGTTCAGACCTGTTAGCGGATCTCCGTATCCATCTGGAAGGACTCTAACAATCACTTGACTTGACATCTAGCACCTCAAATGACTTTTCCTGTGGGAACCCATTTCCATAAGAATGTGGAGAGCTGACTGGCTCTGGCTGCCTCTACACCGACTGCTTGTTTAGCCTGGAGAAGCAAAGCCTTTGTGCTGGTCCTGGACAAACAGCCCACTTCACCTGAGGCCAAAGTGGACGTCTCCTCAAGCCTCCTCAACACCAGGGTGCAAATTACATACAGGCTTATTAAAAGTTTCATTAAAGTTACTTAAAACATATAACAGTAAAAAAAACAGCAAAGGACAGATTAGTAAATAAATATCGTTTCCCTTCTACTGAAGCTCTAATGACGATCGTACCGATGGAATAAAGAATACAGAAGGAATTCATTGGAAATGCAAGTTCAGAAGTGTAATAAAAAAACGGAGTGAACTGAACGTAAGAATTAAGAGCAAGATTAAAAAAGATCATGATTTTTACAGCTCCGTTCTGGCTGTCGAAGATTCCTTTCAAGACACTATCCCGTCCATAGTGTGAATTCGACTGAGCCATGTCTGGCTCTTAGAATTCATCATGTAGCGCGTCATTGTAAAAGGCAAAAACGTAGCATAATTGTGGTATTTGGCAGTAACAGCACAGTGAAATTACACCCATTTTTAAAGAGGTCCCTGTCTACTACAAAATGTTTTAAAATGTGTTCTAGTGTTATTCCAGAGGTGCACGTTCAAGAAGCATGTTCACACCAGACGCTGTGCTTAAAATTGCCGGTACACAAAAACGGGGCATTGTGCACATTGTAATTCAAACCATTCGTACGTCTCACGACGCTGTTGACCATAGCTTTGAAGGAAAAAACCGAACCTCCATGAATAAAAGTATACAATTTCCTCATGTGAATTACAAAAATAAATCTGTTGTGTCATTTTCTCCTTTGCACAGTATTCAAAATGCCCGGTGGTTTGCATAATCATTGGATCGGATCTCCGCTCCAGGTCCGCGGTGTTATAGGCCTGCAGAGAGCAAGACAAAAACATGAGACTCCAGAAAGGCGACTCAGGCTCGTTCAACCACTAGTAAGAATAATAACAGGAGCAATTATCATAAAACACTTTCATATTTGAACATGTAAAAAATAAACATTGACTGGAGGGAAAAAAAAATGAGCTCCTCTTGCAGACTTGCAATCCAAGCAATATGTTATATGTTGAAAACTCTCGGATTTATGGAGTTGAGGTATGGTATGGTATTTTTAAAAAGAGGCCTTCGCGGGTTGGTTCCAGTGGTTGAGAGAGGCTTCTGCCACACTGCCAGCTCAGATATTAGGAGTCAATTTCCAGACTTGGTTTTTTTTTTTTATTAATATCAGAACTCTTGGATTACGTTTCCAATTCCACGACAAGTACAAACCGCAGACAATCCAACCAGACACTTTTTTTCCCTTGAGTTCACCCCGGTGCGTGTCAATTGGTCGTTATGGCGACTCCAGCATCCAAACGCATAACAATTTCCACCACAGTGCTCCCCTTCACAGCCAGTCCCATCCCCCCAATCTCATTTAATCCTGGAGTTAGCCGGGGTTTCATTGGTTGTTGTATGCGTCAAGACCGCATACAGTGTGAGTCACTCGCCTCGTCAGGTTGGCTACACATGTCCAAGAATCGGTTACTAAAGTGTATCGTAAACTCCCGATCAGTCAAATGGAGAAAGACCAGAGTTTTCGTCTTGCGTATCCATTTACACAAAAATCACATCAGAAGACTGGAGGTGATGCAGTGAACTTGGGGCAAGATCGAGGACTTGCTGTTGTGTCAATATCAAGTAACAATACATTTCTATAGAGTCTTTGTCTTGCCTTCATCTTCTCTTAAGTTCGGTGCTGCAGTACTTCACCTTACTGTGACTGCACCCCAGGGAAGGAGTGTGATTTGTAACAATGGTCCATGATCTAAACTCACAGCTTCATTAATTTAAACTGAACTCATATCACAAGAACATGGGAAGGTATCTTCTCAGCCGACCCAGAGAACAGTATGAGCGCAGGTCACCGAGGACCACCGTGAAACAGCAGCTTACCTGAAAACACAGGTCTCTTACTGGCATCTCGTGCTCCACTCTGTCTGCCTGCACAGGATTGAAAGAAACCCAAGCACAGCTCATTCAATGCACCAGTACAACACACACTTAGGGCAGTCTTGGTTTATAGGACCCTCATTATAGGCGTAAGAGGGCTCCATTCTCCCATTTTTGGAGGAAACCAAATTTAACTCTCCCAGTATTTCTTTTTAACCCCATGGAGTACTGCTGCTAATATTTTGGTCTTTTGTGCAGTGGAACACCCCAACAAGTTCAAGACTCTGGTTATGTCCTACAAGAGAGTCAAAGAATCTCTGATACCTACAGAAACTGGTCAAATCCTCCATCCCAACAAGGGTGTTGTGCTCCTCCACCTCCAGCTGCTTGACGGTCCAGCTCACAAGGGATCCAGACTCTATAGCTTACTGATTATCAGTCCCAAGACTGATCCAGATCCATCACTCCAAAGTGATGATGCAACAAACACCCCCTGTCCCTCAGAACAGCTGAATCCTGTCGAACCTTCATGAAGAGTCTCGAAATCCATCTCTTTCAAATCTGTTTTCCCTCTCAGGCTCCTGATTCGTAAGTTAGTCGTCCACCATATTTTGCTACCGCTTCTACATACAACTACCTGAGTAAGGTGTGCCAGCAAAGTGGTGGCATCACATAAACAAGCTGTGTTTTAATAATCATGTGCTTGTGTCTTTAGTGTTTTGTTGTGAGATGTACTTTTGTGTTCTCCACACTGTTTTGGGGAAAAGCGTCTCCCCCATTTAACTTTGTTGTATCTCAGTGCAAATGACAACATTCATAAATCGCTGTACATTCATGCGCACATTTAATGAATATGACTCAAAAATCATGGTGCTTCTGAACGGATGAGAAAAGCGGCAAACAGCAAGGAGCAGAAGAGCAGCGCTACGTACTCTATCAAATATTGCCTCACTCGCTTTTTTCCAAATCCCAGCCACTTAAAGTCTCAAATCAAAATTGAGACATTTTTATGGGAAACATCTGCATTTCCCTGGCACTTTCGCTCCAGTGCCGAAACGCAAAACTCCAGCATTCTCGATTTGGTCTTGTTTTTAATTGTCTCGTTAAAATGAAGTATGCTAAACAGGGATGGGTCATGTTAGCCGACTGCTGCGGAAAAAGTGAACTTTGATAGCAAACTGGTTGCCCCCGTCTTCAGTGGGGCCTCATCGGGGGGGTAGCAGGTGTGGAGGGGTCCACGACGAAGCATCGCATCTCTCTGTCATGGGAATTAACCACAAGGGGAAACAGTTGTTACGGAAGAAGAGGGGGCTTCTTTCATCTTGGCTGGGGTTAACGGTTACCCCATCGCAGACATCCCTAAAATAACACGATACCGATGCGGATCTTTTTTTAAATATATTTTTTTTTATTTTTTTGACAGATTTGGCACCGGATCACAAACAAGCACTGGCACGCAGGGGGCGTCGAGGGAGACTGTACCAACAATGTATCGTCGTTCCTGCCCCCATCCCCTCTCGTCCTGTCCGCCACCCGCCCACCTATGGAGTCAACGCGGAGCCGTGGCACGGAATCCACTTTCCCCCGACTCTGAAGGCCCTTTGTCGTGTATTGCTGATGATGACGCCCAGGCCTATTTGCTTACAGCGCTCGGTTCATGTCCTCCACAAAACAGAGCTTGGCACGGTTGCCGTCTCGTAGCCCCTGGCCGCTCTCGGCGACAACGTTCACCGCTTCGCCAGATGAAAAAAGTCCCAAAGGAACCACCTGTCACGTAAACTCATTCTTAATTTCATTTCGGTATTTGAGTTCCTAATGCCCAGCCTGCAGCACACGTTTCCAACACCAACTTTTTTTTTTTTTTTAAAAAAAGGAAAAAAAGCTTCTTTGAACTGGCTGCTGAGTTGCTTTTTTCTATTTTAGCAGTTAATCTCTGGACTTATTTGCTAGGCAAGCAAAACGCCCCTCCTGAGATTTCTGTGGGGGAAAAGCTGAATCCATTAACATGGAAAAGGTATTAAAGTAACGGCACTGATATACAGGGGGGAAGAAAAAACAATGTCTCGTCTTACAAATTTGCATCCGCTAGATCTCTTTGTATGGACCAGCAAATCTACATTTGACAAACACATGATTTGTACCAAAGTAGCACACACACACAGAGGTCTAGTGAGGTGTGCCGTTTCAGGTATTATTATTATTATTATCCTAAACTTCTTTGCCATCTAACATCACACACACACACACACACGCACACACATTGTCTGAACCGCTTGTCCCATACGGGGTCGCGGGGAGCTGGAGCCTAACCCGGCAACACAGGGTATAGGGCTAGAGGGGGAAGGACACGCCTAGGACGGGACGCCAGTCCGTCACAAGGCACCCCAAGCGGGACTCGAACCCCAGACCCACCGGAGAGCAGAACCCGGCCCAACCCACTGCACCACTGCACCCCCCACCATCTAACATCATTTCAGGTTAAATACCTTGCAGGGTACTTTTACCCAGTGGACTGAATAAACTAATCAGGGTAGCTGCCTCGGCCCTGGGACTTAGGCCGGTATCCCTGGAGAAACCAACTGCCATCCATCATGGGCACTGACTCTCACCCTCTGCATGAGACCTTGGCTAAACAGAGGAGCACCTTCAGCAACAGACTGGTCCAGCTGAGCTACCTGAGGTCCTTCCTGCCGAGGCAATTGGGCTCCGTGGGTCCTTGTGTCATTGAGGAGATACTGAGCTCTCAATGCAGGAGCAGCACTCATCTGTCTCTACTTCTTTTCATTCACGTACACTTATTTACACTTATCTCGGTGTGATATTTATTCAATCCAGTGACATTCTTATGTCATCGCCTTCTTGCAGGTGGGGGGGGGGGAGCAGCACGGTGGGTCTGGGGTTTGAGTCCTGCTTGGGGTGCCTTGTGGTGGACTGGTGTCCCGTCCTGGGTGTGTCCCCTACCCCTCCAGCCTTGCGCCCTGTGTTGCTGGGCTAGGCTCCGGTTTGCCGCGACCCTGCTTGGGACAAGCGGTTTTGGACAGTGTGTGTGTGTGTGTGTGTGAGTTTCCTTCTGGGTCAATGAAGTTTTTATCTATCTTATGCCAATGTACAGGAGTATATGAGTACTCCATGTTCACGTATTTCACATTCCTTTGCTGTTCAGTAGACTGGTTGACCAGGAAAAAAAAATCTTCATTAACTTTGTAAGCATCAGTGTAATATCGTAATAATAATCCCATGTAAACAAATACACAGGAATGAGAAAAGTGGATATTGACCAGAAAAAACCAGCTCCTAAGAACATGTTTATCTGCTGGAATCTCTGAAGAAGGCCAAAAATACATCCTTCATCTGACGGTGTTTGACTTGAGCTGTCTCGCGGCTATGAAAGCCTATACCTTTTCATGAAAACGATATCAGGCCACAAGGGAGCGTCACACTGCGCACTGCCAGCTTTGCAAAAGTACAGAATTTCATCTTCCAGAGCCGAGACAGTCGGACAGGTCGTCTCGGAGGAGATATTTTACAGGTGGGATTCACGCTCTTCCTGAGAAACTCAGGACATCACATGGTAGCCGCCTTAACCAAACACACTGGAGGAACTCCAGCTCCTCATCTGCGCTTGAACACATGTGTTGATGTGTTTGACGACAAACAAACAGCACAATACTGGACGGGTGCACAGTAGACAGAGCCAAACGAAATACGGGTGAAATGAAGCTCACAAGACTGATTTACAGCACATGCATTTCGATAATTGAAAGTCTGGCTTAGAGTTTGGAGGAGTCTTCTCCTCTCTCTACATTGGGAGGTCCGTTTGTGCAATGCCTAACCACAATCATTTTCTCATGTATCTCATACACAGTAAAATTACTCAGATGTATAAATGGGTAAATAATTTTTTGCAGAGCACTTAACATTGTAAGTTGCTTTAGAAAAAAGTGTCAGACAAATGAGTAAATGCATAAATATGCATTGCTGATGTGTTTACCTGTGGTATCTTGCTTGCACTGTTTCGTCATGTAGTTCAGGTTAATCAGTGCATTCAGTGATGCAGAAGCAGAGACCTTCCTGGTACTGAAACCCTCAGGTTACTAGTCTGTGTCTTCTGCCCTATCTGAGTAAATCTCCATCTCTGTCTGCTTGGTGGTCCAATGCACAAGAGGTCCAAAATCAGTAGCACACAGGTTTTTGGTTCTGGCTCCGATGTGGTGGAATGACCTCCCCCTCTCACTCAGGACTGCTGAATCCCTTTTGACATTCTAGCAGGGTCTCAAAATATATCTCTTTTGTACTCTCTTCTCCCATGATCTCCCACCTGCTCAATAAACATGTAAATGAATGTCATCTGTTTAATAACTTTAAAAAAAACCCTATATGCATCCAGTTGTGTAATGTATGCTGGTTTATACAATGGGATGTAAAAAACTGACTGTACTCCAGAACCATGTGTCTGCATCCAAACCTCTCATTGTCATTGTAACGTAAATGTAAATTGTAACAGCGAACTACAAGTGAATGTACAAGACAGACTTTGTCTCAGTGGTACTAATGACATGGTGTGCGTGAGGTTTTGGGGAGGCCCCTGTGTGTGTATGCAGTAGAGGTGCAGTTCCCTCACTCTTGTCCTTCTGGGGCGGCTCCATGCAGTCGCTGTCTGTGTCGCTGGGGACCGGCCAGGGCTGGCGCACGGCCTGCAGCTGCTGGTAGAACTCATCCTGAGGGCACAACGGGGAAACTTAGTGGGAACTGCATCCCCTGCACCCGAGTGTCACAACTACATCTGGAATCAGATGATGAGCGCGATGAAGTCATGTGTTCCCGAAATGAACAACTCAAAGGACAAAATCAGCCCAGAATCTGTTGTGCTTTGGGCTGAAAAACTAAACTCTAAATTACGCAGCGGATAAACTGGATAAACAGAACAGAAAATAGGAGCAGTCCTCCCAAAAGGAGCAGTCCTTCTCGGCAGCTTGAGATTACAATGGGATTCAAGTCTCCCTCCTTGTGGTTTGACTTGTTCAAGGAAATGTTCATTTTCTTTTTTTTTGTTACATAGAGCTTGGTTAATTCACTTCCTAGAAGGGCGAAATTAAAGTGAAATGTTTTGTGAGTCATAGGAAAGACATGTTTGAATGACTTAAATCTGAACCACACAACAGGTGGACTGAATTCATGGCCCGCTCGTATTTTCTAAATATTGTAGAGAACAAGTTCTGCACATGATTATGTTCAAGGACAAATGCAGAAAACAACTGAATATAAATCGGTATTCCAGAAGAGAGAAAAGTGGATACTGTAATGAAATACTACTGCTTAAATTTAACTTGATTACTATGCAGAAATCATGGATATTCAATTGTATATTTTAATTTATACAGTAGAGTATTAAGGGGCAGCGATTTATGCTGCAGCGAATAAAACCTGCAGTCAGACGTCGCCTTAAATTCCAGTTTTCGCGGCAGGTATTCGTCACGTTCTTGAAGTTTCGAACTGCGCATTTTCTATGGCCCGAACCCGTTTGCCAACGAAAACAGAGAAGTTACAGTATGTAAGCCGGGTAGATGGACGACGGTAAAGTGGTATTACTGTACAAGGTGCACTGGCCCACACACCGAAATTCCCCACGCAAGCAAAAAAAAAAAAAAAATCATAGACCATCGATGGAGAACGTTTAACCAAAGGCCCAGACGGCTGGCGAATTTGCATGGCAGACCCTTTACTTTTACAGATGTTTTTATTTTCTTTAAAATTAAGTACACCTCAGAGTATGCTCCTTGGGGCCAAACTTTAATAAATAAATTGCCCTGCGTTCCGTTCTGAAGACTTTTATGTGCTCTTAGTTTTCAGTGCTAAAAGGTGATCGAGCCGCTCAGACTTCCTGCTGTAGGCGGCGGTCATGCATCTTAGGTGTAGTCCGGAGATAAATTACTTGCCGAGAAAGAGGGGAGACAAAGACAAGGACCCGAAAATCCATAATCGGCTGAATACGATATATGGAAGAGAGTCGGAAGAGCGAGAAGGCTGGGCTCGTTCCCTCTTTTCAGGGCGGTGGGACCAGCTGGCTACAATCAAACATGATTTGTGGCGCTGAGGTTTTTGATAATCTCCCTAGGCGTCAACCAAAGGAGCTGACAAAAAAAATTAACAATAAAAAAACAGAGAAATGGTGAAATTCCTGCAAGCGATTAATAGAGCCGTCCGAGAACTTCTCCTCTTAACAGCATTGCCGAGCAGCAGACCATGAAAATGAACTAAATGAGGAAAAAAAACCAGAAACTTCTCTTTTATCCCAGACACGTTTTTTCCGCTTTAAATCGACATCATACCAGGGTGACCCCTGCCAAATGCAGGCAAATCTTTCTGTGATTTCAGCCTGAAGTATGAAGTCTTGTGTTCCGTTACAATTCCTATACACACAGATGACTTGTTTTATATTGCGGCGCGAATGCGTTACGTTGAGCAGCCTTGAGGAAAACGTGGGTGGCCAATAGTTTCGACCATGGTTTCGACTACAGGGACTCATTGTAACTGACCCGCACCTTTGTGTCACCAGCGTCTCATCTGCCACCCAGGAAACCCACGTGGACCGTGGTTCCCTGCTTCATGGGAAACCTTGACTCGTCTCAAAGTGGAACTCGGTTGCCTGGAGCTCATGAGTCAACCAGCGACTGCGGTCAATCAAAATTCCTAACTGGGCAGACACCTCTATGGCGTGGCTGAGTTTTAAAGTTTATATTTCTATTCCACTGTTATAAATCACAACGTTGTATTGAAATGTGTAATCCTAATATTTTTCTGCTGTATTGCGGAAGGGTTTGGCCTGTTTCAATGAAGGGCGTGAAACAATGCTGCAATGTGCTTCGATTCTCATCGCTGGAATGGAGGTTCAGAAGGGGAGGGTAAGGGCCACTGGAAAAGCAATACTCACCTCTGACAGACTGCCCCTCGGGACGGTTGCTTTCCCGAGGGTCTCGGAGGAGCTCGGTCCAGGGGGTGTGAGCAGGGGAGTGGCTGGCCTGCTCCTCTGGGCCCCGTGCCCGCCGGGCGTAAGGGTGCGAGGCGTCAGACTGCTGGGGGTATGTGGTCGGCTGGTTGCCCGTGCCCTGCTGCCCCCAGCAGTGTTGGAGGGTAGGGACCGGCTGACAGGACTGCTGGGAGTCAAGGCACGGCCGGGCGCCGGAGAGGTTGGCTTGGCGCTCTTGGCTGGTGGGCCTCCCGGGGGATGCACTGGGGCGCTGTGGAGGAGCGGGTTTGAGAGCAGGCCGCTGTGGGGGCTGTTGGGACTCCTCACCACCTTCCCCTCGGACAGCTTGGCCGAGTCCTTCTCTGCAGGGGGGCGAAAACACACACCGACATCCCGCACAAATCAAACACATGCCAGCCCATTGTTTTTCATTTCGCAACATCTGGAATATTGGAGGTTCTCCTTTTTAATGGATAAACCTCAACACATCTGCACACAACAATGAGGGCAACAGTGAGACAGGGACACGCATTCAGGGCTAAGGGTTCCAGCCTGCGTTAGGTGTGCCGTGTGAGTCGAATGTGACCATCCTTCCTTTCCTCTTTCATGAGGACTCAGTATTTCTGCACTGTGACTCAGACTGGTAACGTCCGTTTGCTTGTGAAAAATGGGGCTTTCAGCTCCTGACCAGAACAGCTGTCTTCTTCTGCATGACTCCACTCCAAAACAGTCTTTCCTGTCTTCTTCTGGACGTTTTTCATATGTTTATACAAAACAAGCTAAGAGCTGCCCTGCATGAGGTGTTTTTGCAGAAATGACGTAAAAACTCAGGCTTCTGACCGCATGCAGTCCTGACACGCATGTCACAAGTTTTGACTTCCTCGTTTACGACCATTGCAGAGCGTTCTCCAAAATAATCATGTCCCTTCACTACCATAAAAACGCAAAACACATGTTTTTGTTCCGGATCTCAAAAGCGTTTGGAATCCGTTGCCTTCGTGCACCCAGATCTACATTGGGAAATGATTTAGCCCCCTGAAACCTTTCCCGGGACTCTTTTCTGTGCAAAGGCTTTTTTCCGGAATCAATACATTAAAGTCCAAACTGCAAATAATTAAATTTCTCCTTTCTGCATTTAATTACATGGGATGTCATCTTGAAGCAGAGCACGGATGTCTTGTCTGGATGCCAAGCAACTTGTTGTGTTGTTTATGATCCTGCAGTGAAATTCATACAGATATGACTGTAACACTCTTTTGCTATTACATCCCCATCATAATATACAAATATGAACACATGGCATGTCTTTCCATAGCACACTTTTTGTTATATTTATCCAAAGCATCTTACAAATTCTACCCAGTCACTCTTGCTCAAGGCTATTGCGGCACTTCGCTCTCACGACTGCAATCGGAAAACTTCATTTCGAAATGCTTACGTTTAACCACTTTGCTACTGGCTGCTCCCTTCACCGTAACACACATGCTGTGTTTATACTGCTCTGAAGCAGTATAATCCCTATGATAATCCTTGTGATAAGACCTGAGGAGGCTGGCCGACCGTGATACCAGCACCCCATGCTGACTGAAGCTGATGACTGCTTGCCATGATGGACGAGACGTACCTATGTGAACTGGGACATCAAATTAATATTCATCTACAATGTTATTATTAGTTGTATATTGACTTAAAAGTCTTTTTTAATCTAGAATGCCCAGGAGGTGTAGGCAACCACCAGCACTTGGGCCCCCAGATGTTTTTTCTCCCTTGACTTTCGGTTGGGAGTTTTTTGTTCCTTTCCTCCATGGCCAGTAGGCATACTAATAGATTTAATAACAGCATGGATAATGTATTACTCTAGCATATAGTCAACTGTCTTAGTTGTTTATTTGTCTTATGCCGTTAATCAGCACTGAGAAGAGTACTCAATAAAAATAAATTGAACTGAATTGAATTGACCTGAAGTAAAACAGGTTTCAAGCGAAATAAAAAACTATGCTTTGGTTAAACGTGTTTTGTGACCAAACCTTTTTCATTTAATGGCAGGTTTTAATAAGGTCTGCATGCCAAGGAGAAAAAAAGGACAGGGCTGTGCAAGAAATGCGAAGGAACGCGATGCAAGAAAACGCCAGGTACCTAACCTTGTGCCACGTCCTTTTTCGCTTTGTCAACCAAATTTCAGTTTTTGCTGAGAGCCATAAAAGGCCAAATCATTCTTCACAACTTCTCTTTGTAAAGAAACTTTTGATGTTTGGATGGCAGCAGCTCAGCCACACATTTTCAAAGTTGTTAATGAAAGTACATTGTGAGGAACTTAACATGTTTTTATTGTAGTACAGTTTCTTTAACGCGAAGCACAGTGTGTCATTGGCCAGTGGTATTTTATGTTTCCAGGCAATGGTCACCATTATGAGAGGATGGACATGGAACACTAACTTGAGGAGAGGTTGACATTACTGGGGATGTGGTGACATTACTTACGTACTTCTGACGCACATTTTTAGCCCAACTGTGGTAACCCTTAGCTAGATTGTATACCCTGAGATCTAGTTCTGTACAACTTTCGATTGCCCATTTTGAGACATCATCGAAGATACAGAGTGGTGAGGCCAAGTACTTGAACTGCGTGACATCTGAATTAAGACCAGGTAGCAGAAGAGGAGTTATTGCTGGGTTGCTTGCTCAACCATAGTGAGGTCTGAGCCGTTTTTTGAAAAGCTCATGCAATGAGAAGTGACTCTGAGAGGAAAGTTGTGAGCCTGGGGCATCCCTAGAAACCAGAAGTACCATCTGTAATTAACTCCCTTTAATCAGAAATGTTTCCAGCACAAGGCTGAAGAACCAGGCCCTGAAAGAGGAATCCTCTTCAAATTTCCAACTATGTCTTCGTGAAACGTTTTAACAATTCAATGCCTGTCCGATCTAAGAATTAAAAAAAGAAAAAAAAAAAAACACAAAAACTAATCGGAACAATAGCCTTCTTTCCACCACTGGGTTTAAATTATGTGACTCATAAGTCCTTTTGGGAAAACTATTATTTAAAATGTTAAAATAAAGTAACGGCCATTAAATTACATGCCAGTAACTTCAACATTCCATGGCATTCATCCTAGATTTTAGCAACTAAAAATTTTTTTCATTGCATAAACATCCCTCGGAGCTTGGCTTTCTCAATAAGAGTAAATGATCCGATTTATAAAGTATAGGAAATTGTAACACGTCAAGGTAATAGCGTCCCAACAGTTTAGCTGAAAGAAGGTCAGCTGAGTTATCGGTGATTTGTAAAGTCTGAAGTAATCCAAATGTACCTTAAGGCTTTCGCTGACTACATAATAGGAGTAAAAATAGAGATAAAAGCGAAAGTCCAGACCTTCAACATGGAAGCCATTAGCAGCTAATAAAGGCATGAAAGGAGGAAATTAGCTGGTTGAATGGCCTAATTCCCTGCCTTGTGGGGAACTCGCCATTTGAACGTAAACTTTGCGTAAAATAACCAACAATCAATGCCATCTGATGGCTCGAGGGTCGTTGGAGCGCTCGTAGCATCGGCCGACTTGTCCCGCCCTGGAAGAGAGAGGACCTGCGCCCTTCGGGCTGAGAATTCCGGCGACTCACAGCACACCCTCCCAAGGTGAGACAGGCTTTCATTCAGCCAAGGCTATGATTCCAAAGACACATCGCAAAGAGCAGGCTGCCTGAGGACAACCAGGGAGCTGCGTGACACATGTCCCCGACTTGGGTCGCACCCGCCACCGCTGCCTTTGGTTTCATCCAGATGCTTTCATTCCACTAATAACTCATTTGTCAAAAGGCACTCAAACGTCACTTGCTACGACCCTCGCCGACACCCCAGCTCCCCGTCTCTTCAAAGCGTGGGGTGTGGGGATCAAAACTGACTTTAACAAAGGCACCCTCAGCACTTGGCACGGGGACTAAAAAAGAGTGCAAGTTGTTATTAATTATTGGCTTACTTATTCAGCAGATCCCCTCATCCAAAGCAGAGTACACGGCTAGCTATTTCTGGGACGCGGTGACACGGTCGAACGTTTCTCGACGCGTGGTGCGTGTCTCTAAGGTCGACTCTGTTTTTTTGTTGGGCGAAACACGGCCAGCAGCAGTCCCTCGATGGACACTCCTTAGTTGTGCGTGTGTTTGTGTGTGTGTGGGGGGGGGGGGGGGGCGGTGGGGAGCGGGTTGGTCTCACCACCTCGGTGTCTGTCCGCAGCCTGCAGCTCCTTGGTGAAGAGAACCTCCTTCAGCTGGAGCTCCGTTTGACACAAGGAGCTCCCGCCTCTGGTGGGCTTCAGATCTGATTCCCAGACTGGTTGACGCTGGTGAAGATGAAAAAAGGCACATTAGAGGAAGAAAGACCCTTTTCCAATTATATTTCTCTGACTGTTGTTATAAGCCATATCTGTTATGAGAAGCAATTATTACTTTTATGAGTATTAGAAAAACATTCGTAAACCACAGGGCCCCATGATGAAAGGCTGTCCTCTAATGAGGGGATTAAGTCAGTTCGTGAACACTGGCACTTTGCTGTCAGTAGTGGCAACAGCAATTTCAGAATAACAATCAATAAATCCACGACAGTTGGGAATGTCAGTTGTGCTGGCGCCAGGCCTGAGCGCAGTCTTGCGTCAGTCGCCGGTTGAGAACGATGAATTCTCCAGCTTTCGATATTAAGATGCATCAGAACATAACCGTTATACAAACAAATGGTCACTTTATACGGAATAACTGGATCCAGTAAAAGATGGAGCCTAGTAAAAAATACAGACATCATTTAACTGCATCCAAATTCAGTTTTCAAAGTTGTGACCTAAAATTAGCGATTGTGTCATCACATGGAAAATTAAGTTGACGAGAGCACTGTAAAACTTCTCCATAAAGACATGTCAATTGTTGCAGCAACAATTTAATAGACGTTTTGATTCATAAATCTGGAACTGGCTTTAATCATTCATCTTTTCAGTAAAATTTCTAGAAACATGAAGGTGGCCTTACTTTTGTCAGCTGTAATATTAGTTTCCCAGAAAGGTGCCAAAATAATTGTTACTATAACGTGGGCAGGTTGCACTGGAGCAGTGAGCTCATAAATTTGCCAGCACTGATTGATTTCTTGATAGATTGAGGAGAGGAAAACAAGCCTTTAACTCCATGACAAATCCAACATGAGGCACTGCCGTTGTTCTCTTTAACCCTTCGGTGAGGTATCCGGTTATATGCATGGAGCCAAGGCTCTCGCTTCTCTGATTTGTGCTTAGTCCTCCTGCATGGGGACAGATGACTAGCAATGTGAAAAGAAGGTGGAGCTTTTAAAATCATAAGCTCTGCTGGCACATGATGGTATCTGATATTCAGGTAAGTCCATACGGAAATTGTCCAAACTAGTTTTTATTGGAGAAAATTAAAAATTAAAGTAAAACTGGAAGTAAAATTGTCAAATTGTCAATTGCCAAGTCCTTTGAATCAGAATTTGACCAGCAAATAAATAATCCAATATTGCAGTATGGACCCATCATGAGATACTTGAACTCCAGCCAAAAAGACCCCGGGATTAATTTTGCACCTTACTTAAGGTGTCAACCATATTGCTCAACAAAACAGTGCATGATATGGCTTTTCAGTGCTCAAGTGTACAACAGCAGTATCGGTCGTGGGATCTGAAGCGAGAGACTGCTCCTTCCGTGAGCTGTTGGGTGTCCCTCCGCCAAGTTAAACCAGCTGACCACCATGTGGAGAGCACCCTTCAACACGGCCCAACAACTAGGTTCAACAGTATACATTTCACCCTACATTCCAGCTTCAAAGCCTTCCTCAATAAAACGCTATTTTTGTTTTGTAAAAATGTTATTTACGAGAGAGTGCTGATCTAAACAAGCCCCAAACAGAATTTTACTATTAACTCCTATATGCTGGAGAAAACATATGGAAAAATTCTGCTGGGAATTTGCAGTGTGTTGGACGCCAGGGGAACTCGTGGGGGGGGTCCGCGTCTCCCTGCTCGTCCACTCCTGGGCTCGATGCTTGGTCTTGTGCCGCCTTCCAAAGAGCTGGATCAAGGTGGCTTTCCACATAAACGTGAATATTCAATTTCCTCTTTTGACTTTCTCTTTAGACCTGCGTTTATTTTCACGGCTTAGCAAAATCTTCAGTCCACAACAACTCACCGGGTTCACAACGTATTCATCTGCAAATATGGTCTTTTATCACAGCAATCCAGATTAATCACTTTGCTTATGGGTACAAGGGCAGACACCATAAGGTCGCAAGTACTTCACCGCTGCGCACCCTGCCGCCTGACACGCTGAAAATATCGCTTTCTGTGATGTTATTTGTAGTAGTGGAGACGCCATTAGACCCGAGTCCTATTAACAGTGCAGGCCCATTTCTTCATGTGGTTCCTGTGGTCTAAGAGAGCAGGACGGCGGGCAGAAAGTTCTCCATTCGGCGTCTGCATGTCACTAACAAAATAATAAAATCTGTGGTAAGAACAAAATAAGGCGAGCAAACTGCTTGAAATAAACCAGACACCTAATATGTTAATATTACAATGAACGAAACAGCGGAGCTGACTGTTCCTGGAGGTTATTTAGTAATGGTTTTCAGTTGTGTTTTTGTACAAGCTTGTTCTTTGGAGATTTTTATTATTTCAAATACTTTTACACTTTTGTTTGCTTTTCCCTGGCTGGGTGAAAACAGGTAAGCTGGCTTTGCGTTCCAGCGGCACGTTTGTGCTCATGTTTCTGATTATTTGATCACTGGGCTACAGCCGCTGCAGTAGGGCTGAGCGCTGATTTTGTGCTCGACTCCGAGGCCCCGGAACAGTACGCTAAAGTACCTCCTTTAATAAACCCACATGAAACACAGAGTGTCCACATGACACGGATCTCACTTTGTCGGTTTCTTCTGGCCCGCCTGCTCCTACTTAATGCCTGCCTCCCTGATGTGTCAGTGCTTCTGGGTAACAGTAAAGTTACCCAGTCATGCTCTCAAAAATGTCTCGTTTCCAAGATTCTCTCAGAGTTTGTACCCATAATACCTTCTTTACGTTCGTTTTTGTTGTGCCGCTCCAGTTTGAAATAGGGTGTTTTTTTCTGTTGACATGAAAATGTCACGCAGGACCAGGTTAAATGTTTATTTTCCCTCTCGCGGTTGTTTTGAACTGGTTTCTAAGTAAATGGATGTCACGTGCGGAGGAATCGCTGCAGCTACTAAACTGCTCCGCACGACTGCACCTCCTGTCATGAAAGGAACGTTCCACCCACAATCCTCTGTGAGCTTCGCATGCTAGGTGTCATGGATGGCCATGCGACGCATGACCCGAATGCAGCGCTCCAGGCTGGATGAGGGTCTGTAGGACTCAGGCCTCTGGGGTTGTCCATAGCAACAGTCACAACCACACAGGAGGAAGGACCGTTCCAGCAGATGGCTGTTCCACCGCAAGAAGAGTGTGGACAACCATGACCGCAGTGCAACCTACCGCATATGTTAACTGGCCCCCAAACCCCCAGGAAACTGGTAACATCAGAGTAAATGATACAAGCTTAAAACCTGAAGGTTACCGGTTCGAAACCCCAGGAACGACCTTGCTCTTGTACTGTTGAGTAGCAATGGTTGCAGACAGCTAAGTTAAACTGACCAACAGTAAAGATGAGGTTGAATTTGAGGGTTGCATGATGTGCCCAGGAGGAGAGAATCCACACACTGTGTGTTAATATTAAGTATATAATTATATTCAATAATCCATCCATCTTTCCACCCCTCTTCATTAACCACTTGTCCTGAGAAGGCTTGCGGGGGTCCAGAGCCTATCAGGGAATCACAAGGCACATGTTTTGTAGGGGTATACCCTGGATGGGATGTCAAACCATCACAGATATTCAATTATATAATTATACAATTTAATTTAATGCTGTAACCCTGACCTGAACAAGCAGTTAATTATAGTGAGTGATTATATACATTTATTAGAAAATAGGGCCTCCAGAGGACAGAGGTCCTGAATGATTCTGGGCTTGGTTTTACCCACATTTTGAATCCATCTGTGGTAAGGAGTCCAACAGAATGCAACTTTGTCGTATGCTTGGATGCTTTTTGCTTCATCGGTCACAGTGAAAGCAGCACTCAGGTGTGCACGCACAATTCTGCCGGTGGAATTGGGTGAATAGTGCCACCAAGCACGTGTCGGCGCAGTTTTCGGTGCAGATCTTAGAGCAGTTCCCTTGTAATCTGAAGGTTTCAAGACTGAATCCCTCTTCTCGCATCAGTACCCTGGATCAAAGCTATTTACCATGAACAGATATAAGTATAGCCTGCTGTATGAAAGGGTAAATCACTGCAAGTCACTTATTGTACACACCTAAAATTAAGTTTCTTTAAACAAAGGTACCCATAAAATAAAAATAATAATACAAAGACTAAAACAGAACTTCACTGCAGTATTTGCCTTTGGTTCTCACCACCATTTTTACTAAATACAAATGTAAAAATGGCTTTACTGGTTCACTCATATGCATTTACTGTGAGTGCTCAGCAGCACAGTCTACCAGCAAGAGGAGCTGAGGGCACAGAAGTGCGATGAGTCTCAATTCTTACTTTGGCCTGTTGCTTCTAATCCACATGACAAGCAGTAAATACAAGTGGGTTCCCTCTGTGGGAGGAAGGGAGGGGATGTTAAAGACTGAGGTCAAACTTTTAATAAAACTGTTACCAAGCAAAGTTTGCATACCTTTAGCAACAGGTGTATTGGTTGTGTATGTGGGCAGCTCAGCCCCTGGTTTGTGACCACCTTCTCTTTGTGCAAACAAGGTGGATGTGAGACATGCGGCTGGTGCGAGGAGTGGGGAGCTGGCCACAGAGTGGGGGGACATGGCGGGGGAGTTGGGTTGGCCCACCATCAACCCAGGAAGCAAACACCAGTGACCACGTTAATTCAATCCCACAAGGCAGGCCATGAAACCAGTTTAAAGGGTACTCTCAGTTTGTTTTCAGGATATGGGTTGTAGGGAACATGGAGAGAAGGGGGGGGGGGCATAGTCCTCACCATGTTTTTTCCTCTAGTTTGCATGTCTTTGAGTTTTTAACATCTTGCTGAAAACAAATAGCTGATTTATTGCTCTTTCATGTGAATGGCTGCCAGCAGTGATCACATCTGGTTTTTTTTTTTTTTTTTTTTATTTTTCCTTTTTGAATTTAAAAAAAAAGGATTTTAACAATCTTGTTTACTGCAATGGCCTGCCTTTTATCAGAGTTCGTGAAGTAGGAGTGTTTCGGTGTGCACTGACTCACTGATCGCATGCGTGGTGTCCACATCCTTCTTGGACGCACACTATGCTATACCACGTGGACGCTGTCCAGTCGTAAATGATGGTTTATGATGCAGCCTCTCTAATCGCTGATATATGCGCCGTTCTTATTTAGCTGAGACCAATCTAAATATATTAGTTATTTTTATTGCTTTGTTGTGAAGGGGTTGAAAATATTGGAATATAATGGAATATGCTCACATTTGCTCAGAATGTAAGGCAGAGCAGTTGGATGGAATTCGTCAGATGTCAGCTGTGCAAAGACAATAAACCAAGGATGTCCAAACAAATGTGTAAAGGCTTAAGACCAAGAATGATGGAGCATCTATTTCCTTCACTATCTATTTTAGGATTACTTCCAACACTGTCTGTATATAGAATGTCTGCAGTAACCTAACAAGGAGCTTGAACCAACCAACTGCGTAAACCAGGCAATAAAACATTATACAACATTTTACACATTAGAAGGGGACCACAGTAGCCATCCTGCTCTCCAAAGCATCTTTGCTCAGGTAATCATAAGACTAAGAGCCGGCAGCCCGAATAATTTTTTTTCTTCTACAGCTGAACTTCATGGCCATGTGTTGCTTCTTCCTTGTCCATGCGTTTATCCAAAGAAATTTAGTTTTACACATATACTATATTACAGAGAACTACTTGGCTCAAGGACACAATTAAAGAGTACAGTAACCTTCACTGAGTCCATGTCTTTAACTTTTACCTCTTTAAGGAAGCAGGCATAACAATTGGAGAGCACTGGTGCTTCAGTAAAGACATAGTCAATGATACCAGGTTACTTCAGCTGTGCAAAAGGACACTCTCACCATATCATACAATATCTTACTTCCATGATTGAAAAGTAGCAGCAGATGGTTGGAACATGCAACAGGATGGTCCAGGTTTGAATTCCAGCTTAAGTGCCTTTAAGTCACAGCAATAAAAAATCATAATGTATAAATAAAAAATGCAGTATTTGTAAGTAATGAAGAATACAAATCCTATAAATTACCCTGTATAAAGGAATCAGCGAAATAAAGGTTAAAAATTAAAAAGGATACATTCACAGAAATTCATCTGCAGTCTGGTAGGTTCATGTAGTTAATTCTTATGAAGATGTAAGCTACTAGCTGTGGCAGATCCCATGTCCAGTGTCTGTAAATTGGTGCAATATACTGACTGTTCCATCGATGCACCGTCTTGAGCATATACTGGTCTGGTGGCATTGCAAACAAATGTTTTGTAACCTTGACATCTGTGCATTTCAGCAGCAGGGAAGACAAAGCAGAGTTGAATGCGACTCATAGATTCAAGTTGCTCTTTTTTCACATCTGCAAAGAAATTGAAAAGCTGAGATTTACGTCGCTTTGGAGAAAAAGCATCTGGTAAATGAATAAATGAAAATGTAATGTAAATGTTTTGGTGCTAACACTCGTAACACTGAGGTTTAAGAAGTGGGCTCACAAATAGTAAACAGTTACCTGACTTCACTTAGAATGCAAACACGGATGGAAGAAAAAAAAACCTTTATTCCGACATGCTATTAACTCCGAAACACGGTCATTTCTCTTCAGCACAGTGCTGCGGTCTGTATTTAGAGAATATGTTCAAACCACAACAATGCAACTTGTTCTATGAGAAAATCTTTTGTCAGGGCCCATTAGAGGTAAGTTATTTGTTTGCCTGGGAAGCCTAGCAGATGTACCCTGTGGTCATGCACAGAGTTTGGTTCTGGTTTTTGTTGGCGATTGGTAGCTGTCACTAGCTACTGACATTATGGATCCTCATTTTACACGCAGCTGGGAAGGAATGTGATGCTTCCCTTTGGTGAGTAAGACATAAAATCTGGGCAA
The DNA here is from genome assembly GCF_900964775.1 of Scleropages formosus. Taxonomy (NCBI): domain Eukaryota; kingdom Metazoa; phylum Chordata; class Actinopteri; order Osteoglossiformes; family Osteoglossidae; genus Scleropages; species Scleropages formosus. The sequence continues at coordinate 24,216,985 of NC_041814.1, forward strand.
GAGATGTCAAAGAAACAGATTGATGCTGTTGCCATAATATATTCACACCTATTTCTTAGCTACCCTTACTGGTAATTTGATTGCACCAAAAATTTCACATCTCTAAAACTATGTTACAATATACTGTAAGTGAATATATAGGCATATGAACTTCCAGCAGTATCAAAGCTACCCTAAAAGCCCTCATCAACCCAGACATGTTGATTTAATATGCTTCAGCATTAGCCCAGCATTTCTTAAACAAACCATGAGATCATGGCCTGCATTTTTGATACCTCCGGCAAGAATTTACTGCGCTGCCACAACACTTTTCCAGCTGTAAATGAGCGGTCTCATGTTAAGTGGAATAAAATCCCATAATCTATTGCACAGTGGCACAGTGGAGAGTGCAGCTCCTGGGATTTGGATTCAGACCTGGGTTCAAATCCAGCTCAGTCTGAATGGAGATTTAATGTACTCCCTGTGTTAATACAGGATTCTATGCATGAAGAAAAAGCAGTAATAGTAAACCAGTTAAATAACCTGCTGTAAAAACCACACGAGTGGTTCCAAAACAGCAACCTTGACACATGGACACTTATCCTGCCCATGTACATGAGCCCTCTGGTAGAAAAAGAGAAGTACTTAAATTACGCAGATTATGATCGATTGCACTGAAATGTAATTTTTAATATATATATACACTTTTTAAAAAATTTTCTCCAAATTTTTTGCAAAAATATGACCAACTAATGCATATTTGGAGATGTATTTAGAATTGCACAGTGACTTTGGTTTACTTTCATATCTGACTTTTAAATTAAACATTAAAAAGGCAATGGAATTATGAGATCAGTATTTGCCATAGTATGATAGGCTTACATAAATCAGAGGATCTCCCTTTATTAAAGCGATATTTTTGTCCGAGTTTTATTTGATTGCTACTTTAGTTCCCACATCGAAAATGTATTTAGTTTTACAAGCTGAAGATATGGGAGGCCCAAGGCTTCAGTTAGCCTCTCAGAGGGAGGCGAAGGATCAAGCAGAATGAAGAGAAGCCACATTAGAGACGACCATCCCAGGCTGGGAAATAGTAAAAAGGCAAACGGGCAAAAACAAAAAACATGTCAGTATGAAGTGAGAATAGAGACTGGAGTCTAAGGGTTAGCTGGGGGCAACGCAGACCATCCCAACCACACCCGGCCACACAGCCTCGGCTCTGATTCTACCTAAAACATTTAGGGGGCTGCATGCCTGTGTGATGCAGTATGTACACAGGCTGCGCTGCTCCAGTGTCTTTCCAAACCATCGCTTGACTTCATGTGTATGAAATTCAGAGAAACACCCTTCTGTGGTCTCCTTGTTCAGGACGACGGGGTCCCCCCGTGCATCGCCAGCCCCTAGAAAAATGACTGTTTTTCAAGAACTGCAAGAACTCTTGCAGTTGGACAAAAATTATTCCAGAAAAGCTCAGAATTAATGATAGAGGGGCAGTAATATAACGAGCAATGCTGTAGCAAACTACGTTTTTTCTTCGTTCTTTCCTGATTCATTAACTCAGTCATACATAGACATTATAACATTTCTTCATTATTTACAAAAAGTACTGACATACACTTGAAAAGGGTTCAACAAAATATCTCTTAATTGCATCAACCCTAAATGTAAATAAATAAATAAATAAATAAAAAAATAAGCTGTTGTAGTAATTTAATACCACAACAGATAGCTGAATGTAGAAACAGCATTATAACTTTGTCTCTGTTATAATGATGTTAAAGTATTATTAACGTGATGGTTAGATAATGAAGAGAAACACACTACAGAGGCTTGTGAGCTGTCCTGTAAACCTTAGTCTTGCAGGACATCGGGTAATGTAACGGTTGGAGTTGCCATCTCGCACTCAAAGGACCTAGGTTCAAATCCCACCTCAACCTGTAGAACCCTTAATCAAGGTACTTACCTTGAACTGATCCCACTCCATTATAGATGGGTAAATAACTAAGTCACTTTGGAGAAAAGTGTCAGCCAAATGAATAATAATACCGCCTCTCACTGCCTGGGACATTACTGAAATCGATGACAGGAGTATTATGGATAAGATCATCTACTACTATAACTTTCAAACATGTTTGTCCAATTTGATCGATAAAGTCAGGTGCCTATATTATTATACACAAATACATGTCTATAATATTTTCAAACTGTGTATGGTTAGCATGAGCAGGATGGGTGGGTAGCCATCTGGACAAATGACATTAATTTCATTGATCTGAGTATATAGGTCTATATAGGTCCAATCCAGGACTAATACACATCCTACTCCATGGAGACAAGCTCATGAACCAGTGAGATCAGTTGGTGTGGAAAGCGCTCAGACTCAACGAAAGGTGCTCTATTCCGACCACATCTACCAGCGGTGATTGTAACACACCCTGGTGCAGCGCCAAGACTTTCAGTTAACAAGTTATCATTTGTTCCTTATTAGAATTTTTTTTCATACTTTTTTTTTTTTTGTCCCAAAATGACCAGAGCTCTTGCTTTCAGTGAAAGCACATCCACAGATTTTATGGGGCACTTCTCACTTCGAGTGAGTGGCACGGAAGGGGAACCCGTTGAGCTAATGTTAACGATTAACAGCTCTACATCTGAATATCTTTTTTTTTTCGGTTCCTCCATCAAGAAGTAAAACACCACTTACAAAAGCAGCTCTGATGCTCTCACAGGGAATCCCCAGCTCCTTCACATTTTTATTCCATTCCACCACCAACACACCTGGTTCAGGTAAGGAACTTCCTTTGTCTGCTGCTTCTGCCATAACTGGGAATCACAGCTTTGGAGTCCAGTGTCCAACACTTGCATCTCACTAATCCACTTACCTGATGCTTCTCTCCACACTACCTACCCTGATTTACCCCTTAATACAGCCAGGTAATTTTTTCTGGAACAAATTTAAGTACTCTGCATAAGCGTTCCACAAGAAGAGAGGGGAGTTGAACCTGCAACCTTTGAATCCACAGGCAGCAGCACTAACCACTGCTTTACCTGTTACTCCCTACAGAGCAGGAAATGTATAGGTCAGATATTTACCTATAGATTTACACTTATAGTTACACATCTAGTATGGTTCTGAGAATGCGAAACCCAGCACCGACAGCACAGTGTGTGTTCAATCCCCGAGAAAGGCAACGTCAGCTGTCACGACTGACGAGCTGTGGTTCATGGGGTCTTTGCTGGGTCATCTGACTGGAGCTGGCAGTGCTTGAGATGAACCACATTGGTTTACGAACCATTGACAGAAAGTCATGTCTGTAAATGACATTGAAACTGTATCCAAATGGGAGCTCTCATGACCAAGGAGACTGTTTTTTCCTCAAATAATATATACTTAGCAACAATTCAGGCCAAGAAAACAGCAAAACATTATCAGTGCAGTGCATCACAATTTAAAACACTACTTGATAAAATATAATAATATAAACATCCACAGGAAAGCTGAAAATATAGAAATACATGAGGTATGACCTCAGACCTCAGAGTTATTGTTTGTCCCAAAAAAGTGACTCAGCTCCGAAAAGTATTACGTTTTGTTTTCCGACCGTTTGGCGTTTCGGGGGTAAAGTCCTGGAGGACTACTTAAACTAATACCCTTTGAGGAAGACAAATTACACTTGCCTTTCAAATAATGCCCGAGAAGCAAGCGGTTAGAGAACAACCGCAGCCGACATAAACTTCAAACTTGTACAGAAGGTGTTCCACGACATTTATTCTTAGATTTTCATGTGGAATAAATTAGGGACGCGTTCTCAAATGGTCTGGCAGCGTTTAACCTATGGACACTTCTGTCAGACAGAGGTGACAGAGACTGTAATTCAAAAGCCCAGGATGAGGGCATCTTTGAACTTGTTTGAAATAAGATCTGTGGGAACTGTAGTGTGCATGCAACGGCAGAGAGAGGCAAATGTTATTGTTTACGGCCTGACATTCTCAAAAGTTTATTTATTTTTTTTTATTCTATTTATTTTTTTTTAGAAGGTGCACTGCATGCCACGATTATGCCGCATCGAGCTTGTGACGAGCAGAGCGTCAGCGCGCTGCCAGCAGGTCTGGAGCCGCCATCCATCTGGTTCACACACGCGCCGTTTGTAGTGGGTGAAAGCGTGTGCCGTAAAACAGCCTTTAAACAACTTTTCCAGCGCTTGAATCGCGTCGTTAATACGTGGCATCAGCATCTTAGTGGACAGAAATATAACGGTTCCATAAATGGCGTGTGCGTGCGTGTGTCTGTGTGTGTCTGCGTGTGTGCGCGCGTGTGTGTCTTTGCGGATCTTGTTTCAAAGGCCTTTTGAAAAGTGTCAATGATAAATTATGGTCATAATCATTAGTTTTTGTATCACTGCAGGAGTGGATCACACACAGGCTTTTCAAACCAACAGTTTAGAAGCATATGAGGGCTGGTCTTCAGATTAATGTGAACAACAGTTTCATGTAGGATTACAAAATATTATGCTTATTAATTGCATTTTCCATTCAGTTTTGCTAGACTTGTACTACGTCAGTTTTTAGAAAAATATTCTAGATTCTTCAAATTCCAGGGAACTTTGGCACTGAGTTCCAAGCACTGAATATTCCGGTACCTTTGAAGATCTGATGCTTTCCAGAATATTGCAGTACTTTCTAGAAAGCTCTGCTGCAATCTAGAATCTTCCAATGGCTGCAAGATTCTGTGGTTAAAAGTGACACTCTACAGGAACTAGTGGCATTTTTACAATCAGTTCAATTTAACTAAACATTGTGATGTTTTTAATCAAGCTGCATAATTTACTGCCATAACAATATTTCACCACCTAACAAAAATCAAGAGTGCAAGATCGTGATGTTTTGCTGATCCAAAGTATACTTTCATATTAACTGCAATATATAGGTGTCCCATCCAGGTTGTACCTCCCCTTGCGCCCAGTGATTCTGGGATGAACTCCAGAACCCCACCATCCTGAATAGGACATGCAGCTAATGAAAATGGATGGATGGATGGATGGGCGGCCAAATGGACTTTAAGACTTTATCAGAGTTTTTTTTAGTAGAACCACATCTGCCAGAGCATTGCTTGTCAGTCACTCAGTGCTGGGTGTTCACTAGCATAAGGCCCCAGACCACCCCTTGTACAAGAATGATTTCTGTAGTTTTAACTTTCACTCTCACAATAGTGACAATAGGAAAAAAAAATGCAGGGGAACAATTTTAATTAATCAAGTAACCTGAGTGGGGATCATTCGGTAATTGCGCATTACTTACTGTCCCTGGAGCTGTCTCGAATTCCCCTTCGTCTTCCGTCACAGCTCCAGCGGCGGTCAATGGACCTGCTCCAGAAGCACGCAGAGGAAACCGACTGTTTGCACACGTTTGCACGATAAAGTGTTCAACAATATGAATTTTAGGCAGCCATAGCTAGAATACAACGCACAAATAGTAGAATAATAGTCTTACACAAATAGTGCCGCAAAATCATGGGAATCGTCAAATCAGACGCTACCTAAATGTAATTCTTGAGATTTTTGCAAAACTGAAAAAAAGGTAATAATGCAGTTTGGCTCTTAGTCTAGCTCTGCTGAAATCATTGTCCTGAAGGGAAGACTCCAGAAGCTTCTGGTTTCTGCCAGACACTGAACTATCTGATTCAACTTGTCTTACTGAAAGCCATTTCACAGCCTTTCTCAACACAGCTGTATAAAGGGAGCAAGAAAAGCTGCTGGACTTGACCATCAAGGACCATGAGTTTAATAGCCCTACCTTATAATATTGCATTTTCTACAAGGCTTGTGCAATATTCTTCCTCCCCATTAGGCATATGTTAAAAAATCTTTGATGCTAGTGCTGAGCTTTATAGGGATACAGGCAATAATTATTCAAAAAAGTACAAGAGGAAGGTATTAAAAGAGAGCTACAAGGCATAGTAAAGTTTCCAGACATATTAACCACCCACTGTGGTCTCAGGTAGGTTTTGGTCACTGAGTCACAGTCGGGCTGAACTTACAGGGTGTTTCAGGCACACATTTCTCAGGAATGCTGGGATGTTGCAGGTCGTCTTCTCTGGCGTCTGTAAGACTGTCTCCTTGTAGCCTGACCAAGACAGAAAATTGAACAAATTGAAAGTCGTGAACATGTGCTCCCAAAATGGTTTCATCATTTTTTTAAATTTTTTTCGTATAGGAAAAACTGAAGAATTCCTTCATGTGGACTAATGTAAAGGATTTGGCCTTTAAATGTAAAGTAGAATTCAATACATACTGTATGACAAGTACACTCAAAACAAGAAATGCTCGCATTCTTTCGCGCTATTGAGGTACGGAGTGAATGAAAGAGCTGGCTCAGTTGCCAAGATAACAGAATGGAGATGAAGTGTGGTACATTCACTCTGAATGACTCCGGCGGGATAGACTCTCCATGGAGAACCAAGGCGTATCAACAAAGATCATACATTTCCGTGCAAAATACTCTGCCTGACTGAAAACATGGAGATGTTGAGGGTGAGGGGCCTTGCAGCAGCCTTATCTGCAGCACTTGGGAATAATGATGTGGACTTTAGATTTTAGACTTTAGACATTAGACTTTGGATTTTGGAATGCAAGGGTCAGGAGAGGTTCACAGTCAACAGATGAGGACCAAAACCCAACCCTCACAACTGCAATCGTTCTGTCTCTACCTTTTTGAAACAAGACCTTCATTTGAAAGATTATCTCAGCAACACTTATGGTATACAGTATCTTCAGTTATTCTGAGTTGGCTGTATTTAGCAACCGTGTAAATGCCCCTGCATCATTATCATCTGTAAATGACTCAACTTTCTGAAGATAATTACACACAGAAACATGACATTGGTGAACATAAAAAAATACTTCTTAATCATGATTTTAAGTTGATCTTTAAAATATATGATAACATACACTTTACATTAATAAAAAACAAAAATTGTTTTTTTTCTGAGATGTACGTCGCTTTGGAGAAAAGTGTCTGCAAAATGAATAACTAACTGTAAAATATACATACTAGACAGTATATTGTATACTCTGTAGACTTGCAAAATACTGTGTGTGTATATATATATATATACACACACACACACACACACACACACACACACACACACACACACATATACGTATAAAGCATGTATTATAAAGAGAAATCAATTTTCATTCATCAAAAAGTGCTGGGCCACTTTGAATTGTGAAGCTCCACATCTGCTGTTGTTTAATATTTTCAGGGTTTTATTATTTTTTTCGTGTCACTTTAACCTCCGCGACTATACCAAAGTTGAGCTTTTCCTTTGCGAGTCTTTAATGTTTCCCTGTGAAAAACCCGGGTGAGAAAACCCAGACTGTGCCTGGTTTGATCAATTTGCCCGCTGTCTGCAGTGCTTCCCCGTGCTCCCCTATAAAAGGAAATAATTAATATAACGAGCTCAACTCCTGTACACTAAAGGTTCATACTGCTGGATTCTGTAGGAAAGTTTTGGGATGGGGGGACCCACTGACCTCCTGCTGCTTTCCACGACACTTCAAACCACAAGGACACGTAGAGCAGAGGCACATGCAACTGTCCCAGAAACTGACTTTTTTTTATTCTGAGCCCACTTGCGTCATCAAATGGCCCGTGAGTTGGAACATCGCGCTTGGTTGGGATTAGGTCCCGTTTGTGGCAGTTTTCATGTGAATTCCCTAATGCCTCCTTTCGTCTTTTCATCGGACAGGCTTTGAGGCGTGTCGGAGCTATTATGTTAATGGCTGCCGTCGCCTCAACTTATCCGTAGTGAGAGAAAGGAGCGACTAGCCGGGCTGTGAAAACCACACACTTGCTGCCAGGCGCATGCTGCGGCCCACCAGGGTAGGGCAGGGGTAGGTGGCTTTCGGCTACGTAGTGGTGTGATACTGTTGGTCGTGGTGGTGCGTTGGACCTTATGATGGTCTGCTGGATGTCCCAGGAACCCGATCTGGTTGACCTGCTCAGGAACTTCACTGAGCAGCAAATTGGTGACCTTCTCACTGTTGGGTCTAAGCTAGCTTTGAACCCATTCTTATGCTTCTGCTGCTAACCTTCTCATCCATAATTGACATTCCTAATGAGGCTCCTAGACACTGACTGAAATGGGATGATTGGACTGTATATTAAGCAGCTATCTTTGCAGCAGGAGAATTACCATCTGCTGATTACACCCAAAAAAAGAACATTTCTAACATTGAGCATTGTGTGAAGAATGCAAGAACTTGTCCAGGCCAAAAACATGCTGTACACCCTCAGAATGCTGGGCATCCTTCCACATCAATTTGCAATATCATCAACCTTAAGATCGCAATACTCCGTGATACAAGGTGCAAACGTTTGAACTTAAACATCCACATCTTGCTGGGTGGGGCTGAATGTTTTCGTGAGCGGGCCGACTACGTCGAGCGCTGATCAAGAGCGTGTGGCGCGTGGCGTTTAAAGTCAGATAGGCCGCATGACTGCGAAATAACAGTGGGAGCTCAGAGCAGCTCACTGGCAGGAGCCCCACCCCAGTGGCAGCACCTTATCGGGCCCCGGCATCGCGTTTCAGTGCTGCGAAGAGCCCGCCAGCCCCCAGGGCGCGCTAACCAGAGGGCCGCACCAGGCCCGAGTCTACTAAACAGGAAATGTCAGGGGATGGAAAGGGGAGCGATAACACAGACTTTAATCATTTCTTGTCTGACTTGACAAAACAAGCAATTTTGGAATGTGGTTAAGATATTGTTTTATCTGAAATGTATACTGTCTACGGATAGAGCCAGAGAGCGGAAGAAGGGCTTCCAGGTGACCCTCCTCCGCTATCATGAACTTCTCACAGTCTGACTCCAATTTACTCCATTATCTTGTTATGTTACATCGACAACATATTTCTCATACTGGTTCCTCCACAACTCTGAATCATTGTCTGCAGAAGCCCTGGGAAAGCACTAATCCCAGAAGAGTTAAGAAAAAAAAAAAAAAAGAAAGGGAGGTGAATGGAGTCTTCGGTTCATCTGTCAGGCACTTGAGTGGCACACGTTCCTGCTGAATGTGAGTATTTACCTTGCACACCTTGAGCAGATGTTGAGGGTGACCTTAGCCTGAGGCTCAGGACAGTAGAAGCTGCGTCCCTGGCTGAACTTGCTGCCCGATGGCGCCAGTCCAGTGACCCCTTCCATGCGGAGATCGTCCAGGTCTTCTGCAAGGAATGAGCAAAGACCACCATTAGACTTACATGCATTCATGCAGCAGATACTTTCCTCCAAAGTGACTCACCATGATCTACCCATTTGCGCAGCTGGAGTAAATCAGGGTTAGCATGCTGATCAACAGTACTACAGCGGGCGATGAAAACTGAACCGAAGCAAAAGCTCTAACCACCACACTATTAGCAACCCCCATGAAGGTACACCTCATGAAAGACTTACTTCTGGCAACACACTGGCATGGAAAGACCTCACTTCTTCCCCAACACTTATTTAAAAACAAACTGATGATGTATGACTCCATGGCTTTATACATGACAACTAAACCCGGAAGCGCCAGACTGACAACTGGGACAATTTTGGATAGCTGTGTAAGAATGGATGCAAAATAAATAGTTGAGAAACCAGCAGGCAAACTCTCATGGGAAAGTTCCCCCTCTGGACCTACATGCTCTCAACATAGCATGGCCATTTACAGCAAATACGGTCACGTTACCCCAGTGCATGTGCATGGGTCTTCACAAGGAACAGGTGCGGCGAACAAAGGCATTCTGGGACTTTGGCTGCCGTTACTGAGCGGAACTGTAAACGGCATCAGAAGGAACACTCCCTGCTTTTGTTCCCACACATCTGTTCCCTTGGATCCAGAAAAGGGAAGTTCCACGAGTAAGGGCTGTGCCCGGTTCGGGTGGAGATATTTTCCACCGCTCCACTGTCCAGCAGGACTATATTATCACATCATCGAACGTCGTTTCAAACTCGAGCTTGCAGTAAGAGGTTCACACCTTCGTCCTAAATTACTACAGATCCACTGCCCTTACTGTGGCGGTGCACAGTGAAATGGTCAGAGCCGGTAGAGTGCCGGATAGTGCTTAACCCAGGACCTTTGACTGTCAGGCAACGACTCTAAACCATAGTACTTTGAACCATTCAAAGAACCAGGGTTTGAATCCCACCTTCCACTGTAGAACCCTTATACAAGGTACTTACCCATAATTGCTCTGGTACAAATGGGTAAATCACCGTAAGTAGTTTAAGACGATTAATCGCTTTGCATAAAAGTGGCAAATGTAATCTAAAACAAGTGGGAAAGTAAGGTCGAGCTCAATGCAAGCTTTTAAAAAAAAACAAAGTACCCCCCAGGGACTAATACAGCCCACACTAGTGCTCTCAGTGCTACTTTTCCATCGCTAACTACTACATAAGCAGTATACGGTTGTAATAAAAGTTAATGCTACAGGAAAACAACGACACAAATTGTTTGGATTATGAGCGAATAAGCAGCTTCAAACTGTCTCATGGAATTTCTTGTAAAAACCCAGTCGAAACGATGTCTGGAACTGCTACATTTCATAAGTTCATAAAGGAGTCTGTTAATGCAAAATAAGAGTGGTTTGTTGAGTGCAGTTCTTCATTTTCGACATACCTGCTGCAGAAGGAAATTAGCCTTTCATAAGCCGGACAAAGTAGTTAAATTAAAACTAATAACAATAATAATTACAATAATCTGATACCGTAACGTAAGTTACCTCAGCTTATGCACAAGGGTCAGTCTGTTCCAATTACTCTTAAACCACAAACGTGCTTTTAACACAAGTAAATGAGCATTAACAGATCAGGGAGTTTAACGGGGGGCAAAACCCGTCAAACCGAAAACGCTGAGAGCTAGGAAGGAAATGTGGGAAGAGAGGAAAACACAGCATTGAACGTGAAGCCAGGGCGGAAACCGGAACCGAAACGTGAGGAAACGAGGGAAGAAGTGCTCTCGGCCCATCGATGGCGTCACGACCGTGAATCACCGGGGTGAATTCGCACGCAGCAGGGGAGCGCGCCCTCTCCTTACTGGCTGGGATTAGAAGCACCTCATTTGCTGAATGCAAACAGTTTCGTTCTGGGCAAGATTCATATACTTGCCGAGCCAGTCGGCTTTTGCGAAAGTGTGGACGAACACATCTGAGATACAGGCTGAATCTACAGCAAAGTGTCACGAGTTCGTTTTCAGACTCATGATTTCACACAGCAAACTTGGCAGGATAGGATGGCCGTAAACTGCTGACAAAATCTTGACAGAGAACACATATTCTCACCGGCACTGTCTTCCATATTGATGTGCGGACATCACTCGACTTAAGCAAACAGACCGTTCTTCAACCCTTTACGTACATTTACATTTACATTTTATCCATGATTCAGCAGACGCTTTCCTCCAAAGCGACGTACACCTCGGACGTCTCGACGTACGTCTTTACGTAAGTCAGAAGTTACACATGTCATATTCTCCCCTCCTCCCCAACCATTAAACCCTAGCCTAGATGTTTCATCGTTATTATTGTTGTTTTCATGCTAACTGTTCCTTTCACGTGCAGCATCCTTCGCTATCGCATTCACGGTCGATACGGCCACACCAGGCTGGCTCCCGTGCTTCGGACGATGATCCGTGTCCACCTTCATACTTCCTTATTATTTTCAATTTCATCTTCAGATCGATTGCCGTACACTTGCGAGACGGTTCTCTTTTCGCTCAAGCGCACATTTAGCACCAGGCATTGCGAATAATGAGATGGATAAAAAAAATATGTGAATAAAGCACTGCACTAAGAGAGGAGATGTGAGCACGGTTTAAAACACACGAGAACTGGGAAGGAGCAGCTTCCTCTCTTGTCTGGCTATGCCGACTTGCCAGATGTGTTGTGTAAAATAAAAGCGCTATCTGTAAATAATGTGTATGCCGGGAATTTTTTACGTAAATCCGTATTTACGTAAGTCAAATTCACGTAAGTAGAGGGGTCTCTGTATTCACAGCACTGTCTGTACCAGCAGGTGGTGTAGTGGTTACTGGTGTTGCCTTGCGACCCAGGTTCAGATCCCACTTCCTACTGTAGTACCCTTGATCGAGGTGCTAACCCTAAACTGACAGTAAAACTCATCCAGGTTTATAAATGGGAAAATAATTTTAAGTAGCTGAGTGTGCAAACTGTCACTTTGGGCAAAAATATCAATGATTAATAATAACTGATACCGAATCGTCATGCACGTCAAATATTTCAGATGATACACTAGGGTTTTGACCCTGCTTAGTTTTGTGCCCTGTGCTTCTGGGATAGGCTCTGCACCATGGCAACCCTGATGTGGACAAGAATTTAATGAGAGTGCAAATGTCGATCTGTACACGGTACATGGATGAAGCGCAACCGTCCGCAATGTTATATGTTCTCAATAAAAGCACACAGTGTAACAAATAAGAACACAAACTTATACCATGAAGGTCTTCAGTTCAAATCCCAGGAAGAAGTTTCGTTATTCTGGAGCAAATACTCTAACCTGGAGAGTACTTGTAAAATGTCCAATACTATAAATGAAAGACCCTTTATATAAAGGTGTCAGTCAACAGTTACAGACAATTAATAAACTACCTACTGTTAACGCTAATTGAACTAAAGCCGTTGTCCAAAGCATAAGGTTTCACATTAAGTTCCATACAAAGATTTATCCATTTAATTTTTAGTGAATCAAGAACCTTGATCAAGGGTCCTACAGTAACACGAGAAAGTGAGATTTGAACCGGACACCTTTGAGGATAAGGCGGCAGCAGCAGCGTTAACCACTACGCCACCCACTGGGCCACCGAATAATAAGTGAAGCTTCTGCCAAGGAAAAATTTGCAATGAAAATAACAGAACTGCTGGGGGCAGGGGGCTGGGGGCTGGAAGTGAGGACACTCTCCACACTAGCTGGGCTTGCTGATATACAAATCGTAGCGGTTGCTCCAACACATCGGCCTAACCTACCTCTTTCGCTCCCCGGCTGTTGGGGTAATTAAAACTCCTTAATGCAAGCTGAGACACTGCATGTTTTGTCTTTGTTTTGTTTTGGTGTCACTCAGGACTACAAGGGTTCTCAGACTGCCATGAGGTGGAAAGTGAAGCTAGACAATCCATTACGCTCACTTTTGTCTGAATCCCTCCAAGGCGTCACAGCTTGTTTGCAACATTGATCCAGGTATTTAGGGATGCATATACAGACACACCTTTATATGTCTTATACTAGTCTTCATGCAGGAGGTTAAATTGCCTGTGATGGAGAATCTGAAAAATGTAAATGCTCGCATGTCATCTTCACGCAACCATCGCCAGTTGATGAGCCCGTTACACGACACCCGTCTTTGGCCGTCTAGTGTTTTGTTGCTCCGGTAACTTCCATTAAAAAAACAAGCCACACCTTGATATATGAGGAGGCGTGACTAATTGCATGGATTACAGCAAGGATACTCAGACTCTCTCTGAGCATCTTTATCTTCGAGAACATGAAGAGATTCTTCTGCTGGAAGAATGTTTTTGCCATATGAGATGACGTCTACAATTACCCATGACACCCTTTGGCCATTTCCCCTATGGTGTTGTTTTTTTTCTTACATATTTTTACATTTACTTATCTATTTACATTTGCTTCGGAGGAAAGGGTTAGCCAAATAAATGCAAATGACTCTTTTCTCCAAAGCATTGTACAGTCATTTGCCTATTTACACAGCAAGGTACTTTTTACTAGATACGACAGTGGAAGGTGGTATTTGAACATATAGGGGCTCTAACTCCTACACCACCTGCTACTTGGAAGCGGGTATAGCTCTGAAACCTCGGCCATGCCAGTTTGGGTACTTGACAAAATATTCTGGAAAAGAGGGGTTTTATTCACCTTCATGCTGCAGGTGTGGAAATAAACATCTGGATGAGCTTGTGGAGATGCCAGGACTTTGTGGAGGGTATGCACATCCCAACCATCACCACTGCTGGGAGCCCAGTAAGGTGGCCTAGCTTGGGAGAAAGGCTCCTTGATGGGTCAAGGTGTGCAGACCGGTGGTGTGTAAGAGGACAGGGGTACAGGGCGGCTGTGGGTGGGAACTCGACTTTACAGGCCATCATATTCCCAAGCCTTCTCATTCCTGGGATGAGGGTTTAGGAGAATCTCAAGATTTTACAGCTTCCCTCCTTGTTTGCTGAGCACCACATCCACATGATACTTGAACTCCCAGAGCTTTATATTACAGACAAATAAAACGGCCTCGGGTCGTACCATTATTTTACTCAGTGTCACTTATCGGAGTTCCCATTGTTCCAGGCCCAGCAGCCCCAAGTCCCTGTTGTGCAGCAGTCAGTGTTTCCACCCCGAAACCCTATCAGCGCATTACACTGCTTTTCTCACTGGAACCGCTGTGACAACATGCTGGCCGAGAGCAACGGCGCTGGGCTCGAACCCGTTTTTTCCACTGAAGGTGAAACGGAATGAACCGGTACACTCATCGCAATCAGTGCAACAATCCCAGGCGTGTTTTCCCACAGAGATCTGGGCTAGTTTGTTTTTTTTTTTTTCCCCCTCTGCGAGCTCAGATGTTTTTGTTTCACAAAAGTGCCTTGAGCCGAGCCAAGAAGGGCCTTTTGGTACCCAGTATGGTGCCCTTGCGTCGGACAAGGAGCTAAACCCACAACCCTCCAGAGACGCTAATGCAAAGCGGTCTGAAATGGCCTTCTCTCCGCTCGACACGAAAGTCAGATCGCCGTGGAAACGAGAGCATCAACACCGTGTTTCTGCGCTGGAAAACATCTCTAAGATTTCTCAAAGGGTGACGGCAAAATACGCCGATGACCTCTGTACAGCGATACTTTAATTGCTTCTGTCACTTTATTCTTTGAGTGACAAATTATGGCTTTTGCTGTTTATTGAACCAAATACTTTCCTGGAGTTATAGCTGTTAAGTCTCATCACTCAAGGATTCTACAGCAGGAATGGGACACAGTGCTTCTCAGCTCACATATTTACTGCACGTCCTTATCTATTAGTCTCCCTGCCGGCCCTTCGGCTGAACTCATTTCGTATTGTGTTTTTGAAAATAATCTCACACCCCGCAACATTAACTATATTCCTGTTAATCTCCTCCTTTCCCTTTCAGATCTGGAGCTGGGGAGGGGAGGGGGGGGCGGTATCTGGGAAATCTGGAGCCAGCAGGGTGACGAGAGCATGTTCAATTATGTGGTTTCCGACAGCGCTTCCACACCAAGTCAAGGACAGCGAAATTACCGTAAAAATGCTCCATTGTTTGTTCTGCAGTGACAAACGGCTGCCTGACTCACAAAACGAATCCTCGCTGTGCCAGCAACCGATGACGGCGGAAACAGCCGACTGAACAGCTGGACATCCTCATAAGAGAACATAGAGAAGGATTTTTTTGTTCTTTTTTGTATCCGTGTGTGTGCGTGTGTGTGGCCGCGCTTGCACTTCGGCCTGAGGGAGGAAACGGACGGCGTCGAACCGCGTGAAGGGTTTCCCCTCGCGTGTCGCCAGCACCCTCAAACACACCAGTCGTGTAGCCTGTCACCCACCCAGACATAACAGAGGCTCTCGTATCCCCTCCCCGCCCCTCCCCAGTCAGACAGCATGAAGGGCCGCGCTCGCTGCAGGTGTAACTCGATAGGCTGCGCTTGATAAACACAGTTCGAGCTGCTTAACGCCGTGAAGGAAAGTGTTTGGGAGATGTTATCCTGACAGGGGTAGAGGTGCACAATCCAATTTTCTAACTGCTTATACAGACCAGCAGACAGGGTGAACCTGTGTTTTCCGGAAACCTCCCTCCGGAGACAAAAGACCCCTTTTCCAGGGAGGTGTTTCTGTGAAACGGATTTTGGCAGCTCCAGTTCACACTTATTTAAAGTACATCATGTATGTCTGAGAACTTCAAAACCTCCAATGGGTTTATATTTATATATCTATTATAGGTGACACCATGGTACAGTAACAGTGCTGGTCCCTCACAGCTCTGGGTATGGGGGTTCGGGCAATGGTTCCACTCTAGATTAGTGTGTTTGCTCTCTCCATATTCGCGTGGGTTCCCTCCATGTGCTCTGGTTTCCTCCCACACTCCAAGGGCATGTGTTTCAGATAAACTAAATTGCTCGATGTGTGTCACGTGACATTTATTCATTCAGCAGACTCTTTTGTCCGACCTACATCTCGGAGGACAATGCACAAAGTGCATTACATCAACAGAACACTGTTACGTTGCACTATTGTATAAATGAGGAAATTACTGTAAATTCAGTGGAGTATACCTTGCGCTGAAAAGGCTGCTACTAAAGCACGCACACACACACACACACACACACACACACACCGGCTGAAGCCGCCTGTCCTGTGGCAAACCAGAGCCTAACCCAGCAACACAGGGCGCAAGGCTAGAGGGGGAGGGGACACACCCAGGACGGGATGTCAGTCCGTCGCAGGGCAACCCAAGAGGGACTTGAACCCCAGCCCCACCGGAGAGCAGGACTCGGTCAAACCCGTTGCGCCCCCGCGGCCCCCCCACTTTGGGAGAAAGCAAGCGCTAAATGAACAAAGAGGACAGGAAAGAGGCATAAATGACAGACAGCGCAGTGACAGAAAAAGGAAAAAGACTGAAATAGGCAGTTTCTGCCAAGAGGAATCGAACCTCATCCTAACCAGGGCAAATGAAAGGACAGTTTTCAAAAAGCGGGGCTCAGAACGCGAGCGATCGCTTGACCAAAGCGGAGTAACCGCCAGTGCACAGATCTGAGCATCTCGCTGCTGGAGAAGTCTCGTCAGCTCGAACCTCCTCACTTCTCTCTCCATCCAGGAACTGTTTTCATTTATGTTCCATTAGGAACAAAACGCCCAGTTCAGACCCAGCGGTTTGTCTTCACAAAGCAGCCTTTAATACATAAGCAGAGGGTAAGGCCCATTTGTTTGGCTTTGTAATAAAAACAATATTCTGACTTTCATTTTCCAATTATGCTCCCCTTCTCGGACGCATTTGTTTCCCCCCGCTAACATGTGGAAGTCGGAACCTAGACTTCTCATCTCTCAAGACTTTCTCGGCTACAATCAAAATCTGACAACACAAATTACGTTTAGGAACGACTGAAGCCTTTTTTTTTTTTTTTTTTTTAAACCAGAAATCTGTGTTCAGGTTTGCAAATCTTATTCTATTTGCATTAAAGCTATACTTTTCATGCATTCAGCCACACATTATTAAGAAGCGGTCCAGTGGAGGGTTGTAGTGGTCCGGAGCCTATCCTGGAAGCACAGGGCATGAGACGGTATAAACCCTAGACTGGAGGGCTGTTCCGCACAGAGTAAAATTATATTTTTATTTGTACTGATGCTATTCTTACAGAATACATTAAAACAATTAAGCAGTTAAAACTAGGGCAGCACTTGGTGAAAATCTATAAATGCACCGTATAAAGGCCCTTATAAAGCAGCTCTCAATAATATTTCGCTGCTACCATTTATGGCGCAAGAGAGTGCGGAAAGCAGCACAAGTTGTGTGTCTCGAGGATACAGTCCCAGAGGACCTCAGTAGTTACTATGTCATAAGTTCTTGTTTTCCAGACACATATTGTCATTTTATAATTGTGTACCATAATTACACTGAACAGAGGGTCCTGCAAGTGCAGGAAAGAAAACCCCCTGCAGGTTTTTGCTGCCATCTGCAGGTGACAAATACAACAGATTCCTTAAAAAATATATTTACAAGGAAAAACATCTGGGGTAAATAAGTGCTTATGTAAATGTTGACTGAAGACATAACGAAACCAGGAGACCACTATCTGCGGCAGTTAGCAAAACTCTGTGATTGATGGATGGATGGATGGATGGATGGATGGATGGACCATAAATCAAATTGTTTCAGAGTCTGTTCTCTTTGTAAGCACTTGGAAATTTTGTCCAAATTGAACAGAAAAGCTTTTTGTTTTTTAAATATTCAACAGATACTTGAAGATATATGAAGGAGAAAGAAAAAAAACTATCTGAATATGGAAGTCTAAGGGTGAAAGTATAAATATAGCACATTTAAAAAGAAGCTAGAGAACAGATTGGGCACCAGCCTCTACTAATATGTAATTACACTCAGCAACACTGTAATTTAATTCAAAATGAGATCATCAATCTATAAATCTACAGTTGTGCAGATTGTACAGTGTAGAAATAATTCATGAGAGTTTTATTAACCCTGCAATAAATCACAGCTGACAATAACGTTACTATCTGCCTTCGTGTGAAAGTTGCAGCCTCTCACCCAGTGACATCACTGATCTTCAAACTATTATTACCGTCTCCCTAGAAAACAATGGACCTCATGTTCCACCCGGTGACACCAGCATGTTTGTTTGGAGTGTTGCCATGGTAACCGCTGCATCTACTCTTTCTGGAGCTAGCGGCCCGGCGTCGGGTGCCCAGACCCCAGAGGCAGAACAAAGAGCCAGGCTCGAACCCGGAGCCTGCGCGACAGGAGCAGATTTATTATTCGCTAACAACCAAAATAGCTCAATTTGCGAGACTGTTAAGTACAGAGTGTTAAGAGCGAAGCGCTCTGACGCGATGCTGTAACTCTTGCCTCGCCCCCTTTCATTTGGAGAGACAGCCATTAATCAGGAGTCTCACTGCGGCCACCCTGGCCCCCGGCTGGCAGACGGGCCTCTGTGCCAGGCCCGAACCATGCTGCTGCCTCGGTGGCGTCTCCCCTGGAACCAGGCGACATCCTGGTTCAATTTCGCTACGTGAGAAGGCCGAGCCTCTGGACCCCCCCACCCCCACCCCTACCCCCAAGGACAATATGGTTCTGATTCACACTTGGCTTGATGAAGCTCAACGATGTCAGTGATGTCACACCCCATATTCCACTGCATACCCATCACCAAGGTCAGCAGTATCACTAAGGTTATGGCTGGCATTTCCTGTTTGCCATGCTGACCCTGCTGACACGCAGGGAACATCCTAATGTTGCCCCCAGAGCGATCTCTGATGTTATTCTGTCTGTGCCCTGTCGATCGGAGTCCCTCTGATTTGGGCAGCACTGGAGGCAACTTGCACACCATGAAGCCAAAGTCAAGTCAAAGTCAGCTCTATTAAGGCTCTCATGTCAGTCTTCACGGATCTCTGCGAGCCTTTGCTGCGTCTTGGAAACGATCACCCGCGCAGCACTAGGTACACAGATCGGCTGACATCCCCATCACCACCGTTGGCTGTCATCTCTGTGTTCCTAAGAGCACATCTTCATTATTCGTTTTGTTTCCCCAGAGTAAACGTACAGCTTCTTTTTTATAAGATAGCACAGTGGTGCAGCAGGTACAATCCTGGCCTGTGGGTTCAGACATGGATTCAAATGCAGCTGGGAGGAGTTTGTATATTCTCCCCATATTCACGTGGGTTTCCTCCAGGTGCTTGGGTTTGCGGGGCAAAGAAATGTGTTTCAGGTGAACTGGTGACTCTCAATTGCCCTTTGTGTGTGTATGTGTGTGTGTGAGATAGAGAGAGAGATTTCCCTGTGATGGACTGGTATAGGGTGTACTTACCTCTTCCCCTGTACTTCCAGGACAGGCTTTGGACCACCCTGAGTCGGGCAAGCGGTTACTGACATGGGATGGACACGGACAATGGCCTGACAGGTTGTAGGTGGTGCTCTCAAGGAAGTTCCCATTCAAGGATGCAAACCAGTACCCTCCTGTTCAGAAGGGCAGTGCCTTAACTATGTTTCTGCTTGACCGTTGATTTAGCTGAAGCTTGCAGATTACGTCTTTGAGAGTTTGTCAGCTTCTTTGGAAGAAAACATGCAGACGCAGTTGACATTCTAATAACATAAGGAGAAAAACCTTCTGCAGCGCTCACTTATTACCACGGTAAAGTTAATGTCTCCTTGTATAAAAGGAGCTAAGTGAGAGGAGGTGTGTTACGGGATCAGGCCAACGGGTTCCTGGCAAACTGGAAACGGCTCGTCTGAGTCACCGTCCTCCATCGGAAGGAAAAATCGGCAACGTTCAACTTTCGATTAACGCATTCACAGCTTGACGCGGCGCTAGAACAACCCCAAATTTAAACGGAGGGGAAAACTACAAACAAAACACTTAAAAAATAACTCATCCGAAAAACACTGGAACCGAGCTTAACCAGAAGGCACTTTCTCATATCGAAAATTATAACATACAGCAGAATCCATGAATAAAATATGATACAAAAGATCAAAGCAGAAAGTAATTTAACATTTTCCGGGCCTAAAATACGGTAATATTTAGCAAACGTGACCGCATAAAGCCATAAAAATAGCTAATAATTCACTTTAGTGCATGTTTACTGCAGCGTTCCGTTTTCCTATGCTGTCACCGGTGAGTGTTTCTGAGCGTGAAACGGATCAGCGCTTCCGCCCGTCTGGGAACCCAGCGACTGCAGGGCGAAGTTGGTTTAGTCTGTAATACGCTGTTTTTATTAACTAACCAAAAGACAACAAGCGGGCGCCAAAACCGCCGTCTCTTTCCACAGCAGCCCCGACTCCACTTGTGCGCTGTGTGTGTGTAAGAGGTCTGTCCTGCACATGCAGCCACGCGGTAACTCAGACAGGTTTGCACAGGCGTGGACTCAACGCGGAACGTTCTTTTTCCCCACGCGGCTCAGGGCACCCGGTTTTTAAGGAGCAGTTGCCTTGGAACCTGGGTGCGAGAGATCGACAGCCGCAGCCCACTTGTGCTCGGATCTTTGGCTGTTTAGTTCGGCTGGTGTGACGTGACTTAATACAACATCTAAATCACCCCGTCATCACATGACAGACGAGTTATGACGTGAGGTCACCAAACTTGTCATCCCGACTTCCTTTCCAGGCGCAGTCAGATATAGATATTTTCGGGGGGGGGGGGGGGGGGGGCAAGACATGCGATGGACAATTAAATCTGGAGAGGAGCTGCTGTTCACAGCAGGCATCACCGGCATCTAGTGGACTGTGAAATGTGAAAATGGAAAAACTATTCACACTGAACTGGGTGAAATATGGATAATTAAATATGAGAACACCGGAACATCGTGGCATAAAGAAAGTCTCCATAGTTACATTCCTTTCACGGGCAAATATAAATTGTATTGATCATAAAGATTACCAGGCCTTTGGCTTTCATACACACACACATCAAAGCATCGATACATACAGTATGTATATATAGTATATACAGTGTGTACATACAAAACTGAATAGTATTGTTTTATTTATATTTGTGTGTTTGTGTGTCTATAACTGTCGTACTATCCCATTGTATTTTCTACGAGATGTAGAGCACTTTGGAGAAAATCATCTGCCAAATAAATAAATGCAACTGAACCAGTAAAAAATTACTACAATATATAAATAATATACTACATAAAAAGATTAATAATATTAAAAGGAAATGTGTGTGTATTAATACCATAGATATGACATATAGAAATGTTATTTAAAAAGCCATATCTAGAGGACATTACACATGTAAATCATGACAGTAATAGTATTCATCTTGTAGATGGGACATACCTATATATACGTGTGTGTGTGTGTGTGTGTGTGTGTGTGTGTGTGTGTGTGTGTGTACATAAGTATGCATGTATGTGATATACAGGATGGGAGCTTGAAAACAGGAGCCGACTGAATGATAGTGTTACACAGATCCTAAAATCTGATTAGTTTCCATTTAACCAGAACCAGACAACTGAGTAGCAGAAAAAGAGGTGGTAAAAGTAGAGAGAGTTGGTGGCATAGTGGTAGAGCTGCTGTCTCTGAACCCCATGATCACCCACCTTTAGCTGTAGTGCCCTTGAATAAGGTACTTACCCTCCAATGCTCTAGTAAAATTACCCAGCTGTACATATTGGTAAATTGTATGTAGGTTAAGTTAGTTATTGTGAGTCATCTTGGGGCTGGGTTAGTTATATTTCAAAAAAGTCCGCGGCCATGGAGGATCGAAGCCATGGTTGGAGAAGCGAAGGTGAGTATCAGATCAGTGATGGAAGTAAATGTGAGGGTCACAACTGCAAAAGAAGAGGTCTCCAGTGGCAGTTGTAACTCAGACAGCTGGTAGTACAGTGGTTGGAACTGCTTCTCTAGGACCCCCCAAGATTGCAGGTTTGAACCTCATCTCCTGCTGTAGTACCCTGGAGCAAGGGACTTAGCCTAAATTGTTCCAGTAAAATTACCTACCTGTACAAATAGGTTAATAACTGTAGATGGATTAATGTTGCAAGCTGCTTTGGGGGGGGAAAAAGTATCAGCTAAATGTAAGTAAATGTTTGCTGACTGCAAAGACACCCTTAGGGAAAAAAATGAAAGGCATCTTGTCCACTAGGGGTCGCTCTAAGCTCAGAGGTTTGCCCTTCCGCTGCAGCCAAATAAAAACAGTGCATAGTGCAAAATCATTACACTTATTCAATGCTTTTCTTTAAACCAGCTTACAGTGACTTGTGATTTTTACCACAGCAACTCAGGGTAAGCAGATTATTGAAGGGTACTACACCAGCTCATGGGATGTGAACCAGAAACCATCTGATGCGAAGGCAGCAGATCTAATCGCTATACTGCTGTTGCCCAGCAGGTGAAACCTCCTGCTACAAGCATTTGGCGAATACTTTAGTCCACAAACATCATGTTGGATGTTGCTTTGGACAAAGATGCAGGTAAATATGAGGTAATCATGTGGAAAAAATGCTGAAAAAAAAAGATACATTAAGTGTGTGTACGGATGTGCAAATATATGTGTGTGCGGACTGCACTCGCTGTATTTCTCTCTGCGATGCACATCCCTTTGGAGAAAAGTGTCTGCTAAATGAAGAAATGTAAACATAAATATAGTGAAGTCCTTATCCACTGGGCCATAGGTAACTCAGTGGTTAGAATTAGTGCCTCTGAACTAGGAAGTCCCAGGTTCAAATCACATCTCCTCCTGTAGTAACCCTGATCTAGATAGTCACCCTGAAACTGCTCCTGCAAAAGTTACCCAGCTGAATGAAATATCAATCACTCTATTATAAACTGTGGGGGGTGTGGCGGTGCGGCGGGTTTGGCCGGGTCCTGCTCTTGGGTGGGTCTGGGGTTTGAGTCCTGCTTGGGGTGCCTTGTGATGGATTGACATCTTGCCTGGGGTGTTGTCCCTTCCCCCTCCAGCCTCATGCCCTTTGTTGCTGAGTTAGACTCCAGCTCACTGCAACCCCACTTGGGACAAGTGGTTTCAGACAGTGTGTGTGTGTAGTGTAAGATGCTCTGGACAAAAGCATCACCAAAAATAAAAAAATGGAATATATAACATCTCTCTTTGGGAGTTCTCCAAAGATAAAAAAAAATGTGGGCCCTGTATTTACAGTGAGTGGTCCTAGCAGTGCTCATTCACTAAACCTAGAGCAGGGTCCAGGGGGTCTGGAGCCTATCCCAGAAGCACTAGGCGGCGGGCTAGTCGGGACACATGCCAACGCCAGCCCATCGTCCTTCATTCAGCCGAAGCTCTAGAGCTCACCTCTGCCGTCGATCAGTCCCACGTCCTCGGAGGTAACAAGGCTGCGGCAGCTGCTCTTATGAAAGTCACACTTCGTTACGCCCCGAACGCGTGTCACTCCGCCACGCTCTGACGGGGAACGCCGTAAATGATATCGGCCTCCCCTGCGTCAGCTCTTTCTGGAAAACCTATGGAAATAATCCCTTCAGGTCAGTCTAGGGAGACAGGGGACGGTGGCAATGTGAGACGCCCTCCACATGCTGTGTGTTTTCTCAGCTGGAGGCCCCTTCTGTAAAGTGTATTTGTGTTTGGTCACTAGACAAATACCTCCACGTGTTCTCGGCCAAGGGGATCCGAGGCTAAGACGGAGCTGAACTGTAACCCAGCGCAGTAAAAGCAGACAGAAGTGTGAAAGACGGCTTGTCTCGCAGGTAAAAAAAGGGGTCTCTGGAAAGGTCTATTCCGGAGACCACCCCCACAGTACTGCACCATGCTTTACCTGTAGTCCACTGCCCACAATCACACACACAACTCCATCCTGGGCTCTTTTGAGCCTGGACTGATTCTTGACCCCGCCACCTACAGGAGTGGTCCTGCCTCACGGGAAGGCGGAGGCAGATCTGCTTCCCGAGGAAAGCGAGTGCTCGCCGCACCGTTCCACGTGCCGCTCCACCGCCTTCCGGCGACTCTTCGTGACTCTTCTCGCCCTGAACTCGGCAGCACCGGAGCAACATGTCAATCCAGCCGTTTGACCAACTGCGCTGAGGCAGAGCGGTCACTACTAGCGCTACGCAACGGGCTCATCAGAAAACACGGTACGGACAGGTACGCTTGTAGATAGGTGTAGAAATACATACATACAAACACATCAGCTATGCCTATTTGATTATGTGCGTGAAAATTTTTACAGACTGGTGTCCTGTTCGGGGTGAACCTCCTCAAGTGCTGCTTGAAAGTATGTAAAGCCCTTGTGTCCCTTAGTTTAATGGTTCTTTAACGAGAAACAGCATTTCTCATGTGACATAATAGGTGTGTAATTATTAATGCCATATGTTGCTTTAGATGAAATCATGTGTGTAGTAGAAACACACAAGCAGTGCAGGTGCAAAAATAAGTGAACCCCCAGGTGCACTTGTTAAACCAAGTAGGTAAGTAGAATCAGGTGTGTAAATCATAACCACTCATTAATTTCACAAGATTTAAAGAGTTTATTTTAATATTTTAAACAAGACTATTCCATTAAAGTTCACACACTTTCAGACAGCACTGTATATACACACTGTATCATATTTTATGCTCCCCTATTGTTTTCCACTTTCAGCTGTAAATCTAGTCCTCTTTCAAACGTCCCGCTTTCTTTTCAACGCCATCAGAACTCGGTTTTCTTTCGCTTGATAGCCACTTTAAACAAAAGGTAGCTTGACTGGAATCACAAGCAGAAGCTTTTGTAAACAGAACGCAACCTCTGCTAGACACCCAAACGCTGACAGATCCAAACAATAACAGATATGGGTGCTACACAGCAGCACGGCCACCAGATGTTATTTTACAGTACACGGAACAGTCATTAGACATTACGACCAAATCTTGGGGCTCAAAAATAAGGTTAACGGAATGACCGTTGTAAATCCAGGTTGTCATAAATTGCATGTGTCGTAACTCAATAGCTATATAAAACATTGCGGTATATAATAGAGTGTCACTGCATAGGGTGAAGTCCTAACGTGACACTGAAAAATAAAAGATGTTTCAATCCAAGTGATGACACATATATTTCACGGACAGCATGGTAGCCCAGCGAGTAGCGCTGCTGTTTCACAGCACCTGAATGGTGTGACAGGATGTGGGTTCAATCCCTGCTCAGTCTGTGTGGAGCTTGCCTGTTCTCCCTGTGTCTGCATGGGTTTCCTCTGGGTGCTCTGGTTTCCTCCCACAGTCCAAAGACATACTGTTCAGGTACCCCATAGTGTGTGAGTGACAGAGCAAGTGTGTTCCACTGATGAGTGACCGAGTGGAAGTAGTGTATCTAACAGTGTAAGTCACTGCGGTGAATAAGGTGTGTGGGCTGATAACGCTACATAGAGTTCATTGGAAGTTGCTTTGGAGAAAATCATCTGCTAAATAAATGTAAATCAAACCCTCTGTCGTTTTCCCCATTCTAGCTGCAGGGTTTCAAAGTGCCATTCCGGTTCCCGGCTTTCCCGCTGTCCTTGTACAGGACGCACCATATGGCTTAGTGAACCAGAGAGACCGGAGCTCCAAGTCCTGAGCAAGCAGTACGCAACACATGTTACTCTGCATTATTCATCTGCCAGCATTCACTCAGTCATGGGAGACTGTCAGATACTGCACTTCAGTTTTCCCCATTACCCAGATGGACATTTATTGGAGAGACACTGCTCGTAGACATCAGCCCACTACCTTCTCTGGGATTTGAAAGCAGCACTTTCTGGTCAAAGGTCCAGCAGCATGACTCTTCTGGCCCTGCTGCCTTGCCAAATTAGGTTCCAGCATGAGCCCTCACTCCACATGCAAAAAATTTTAAATGAGGGCCAGCTTCCATCAGTGTGCTTCCTGTCATATCCCATGACAAGGACTCAGCGTGGTTCTCTGTAGCTGTCTCTGATTAAGATCTCCCATCAAAAGGCTCTGACAGCCAGTGCCGCTCAGAGCTGCTTGAGACAGGATGGGTGGTGGACAGAGTCGGCGCTCAGCAACTTGACCTGTGACCTTCCAGTCAATCCTCCCCGGGCTCTTAGCTGTAAGCACGTTGAGCTGTCAACCCATAAACTGGCACTATATGTGGACTGACTGCACGTGCAGAGGGAGAAGAAGGACCGTGAGGCCAAGTGTGAGGGGAAAAAAAAAATACTTGGTCTGGAGACTCAGGCTTATCACGTATAAGTTCTTTGGGACCTGGAGTCATGAAACCTCTTCACTGGGAGCAGTTATACAAAACATGTACAAAGACACTGGGCAATGGGGAACATGTGTCTTAAGGGTTTCCTGACTTGGCTGAAGGTTCGAGTCCTAGATGCAACCCTACTGCTCTCATTAGGTAAACTTTTCACTGAATTGCTGCAGTAAATATGACTTCACCCTAAGGGAAATACTATGAATACCAAGAAATTAAATATGCATAATGTGACATATTTCCAGTCTAAAGGAGGTAGTTGAGAAGACTATGGGTTCATGTTAGTATCAGACATTACAAGCGTTCGGGCGAACATAAGGCTTCTTACCCAGCAGCTCCATGGCATCATCTTCATCGTCAATGTCCTCCTCTGCGATTGAGGTGGCCGAGCCAGAGGTGGAATCAAACGAGTCCTGCGACAACATGGCAGCCAGGAGCTTCTTGTGGTGCTGCTGCTGCTGTTTCAGGCCCTTGGTTCTGAGCTCCACCTTGAGCCTGCGGTAAAACGGAGGTAACAGGATTAGCTAAAGGCTGTGGTGAAGAAGGGCAGAATACATGGTATAACAGCATGGCCAAATACCTTTTCTGTTTCGATACCAAAGGGACTCCAAACAGCTTGCAGATGATCCCTAAAACAGCCTAATCCCACTGCTCACACCCATGGTGTCTCCAGGTACTTCCTCGGTGCTCCACCCTGGCTCAGCTAAGCAGACTTCTGGATTAAATGAGCCACAGAAGGCAGCCCCCTCTCCGATGCTCCTCCTCAGGAACCAAGCACCTGGACCCAATTACAGCCAAGCTGGTGCTGTGAAAGCACAAGGGCTCCACCTCATGAACATCATCCTTAATCATCTACGGTGTGATCAGTTTTTGGCATGATCATGCATCTGTCCTCAGGTTCTTCTGCAAGGTTTTGGCCAAACAAGCAGTGTGTGAAGAACAATGGGTGTAAAATGTCACTTTTTAAGTTAATGTTGTGGTAAATTTGTGCATCATCTGTGCGACACTCTGACCAAGTCTCTGGTCAAGCAAATGACCAGGTGTGAGGTACTAAAAGGGTGGGCATTTTATTTTCAATATAAAATAAAGGCGGGGGTGCGGTGGCGCAGTGGGTTGGACTGCAGTCCTGCTCTCCGATGGGTCTGGGGTTCAAGTCCCGCTTGGGGTGCCTTGCGGCGGACTGGCGTCCCGTCCTGGGTGTGTCCCCTCCCCCTCTGGCCTTACGCCCTGTGTTGCCGGGTAGGCTCCGGTTCCCTGTGACCCCGTGAGGGACAAGCGGTTCTGAAAATGTGCGTGTGTGTGTATAAAATAAAGAGGGTAGCAGCAGTTGGACTTTCAGCTACAACATAGAGACATATGAAGACTTAATAACTTTGTGTCACTTAATGACATGTGCAGATTTTGTTCTTGTTCTTGTTTACATTGCTGACACTTAGTTCTGCAGTCCAGTCTACTCTTCTCACTCCACATGAATACTTTGGCCGCCCCTGGTCCTTGTCTCCTAGTCAGATGCATTCACTAATCTAAGAGGGGGTGTAGTCTGCCTCCTTTATGCCACAACCCCCCACTCTCACCTTCAGTCCTAAGACCTCGAAGAAAAACATTTTATATCCACTGACAGCTAGAAGCAGATCACTCAACAACAAAACCGATTATATATATATATATATATATATATATATATATATATATATATTATACACACACACACACACACACACACACGGAATTAATGAGTTTATTAAAGCTTATGAAATGAATTACAAAGCTAAGCCTTGCTGTACTTACACACTGCACAGCTCGTATTAATATCCTGCCAACAACTAGAAGGTCTGATGTGCTTCATAGGCTTAATTTGATAGCTATCTCATAAAAATGACTTGTATTTACATGTACTGTAAAGGTCAACATATTACAAGAGCTAAATTCTCTTAATATCCTGAGCCAAACATTATGTTAGCATGACTCAAAAGTGTGATGTGGCATTTGCTTGACAACAAACCAGTTTGTGCAAACATTTCACAGCGCGAAGCCTGACAGACACGACATCGGACTCATGAGCTACCGTACACATGTGTAAAGGAGATAAACTCTCACGTTCTCCACCTGTCTCTGTTAGGGTGGTAGCGGTCCAGAGTCTATCCTGGAATCACTGGGTATCAGGATGGGGGAAGAGATACATTTCTGAACGGGAGGCCATTCCATCACAGGGCAGCCACACACAGTTATGCACACTTTCAGACACTACAAGCAATTTAACATCACCAATTCACCTGAATTGCATGTCTGTGGGAAGAAACCAGAGCACCCAGACACCAGACTCATGCAGACATAGGGAGAACATACAAACTCTACAAAGAGTGAGCATGATTTGAACCTTTGCTCATACAGCCCAGGTGCTGTGAGGTGACAGCGTTACCCTCCGCGACACCGTGAGGTGGGGAAAACAAACCATCATGATATCCAAAAAAAGGAAAAATACTCATATCAAAGCAAACTAATCCTCACTGCCACTATAATGCTCTTGTACATACCATACATTGCCATAAATACCATAAGCTCTTCAGCTATATAAATAGGTAAATAGTAAATTAGCATAATATACAAACATTCTGTAAATCAGTGAAAATTCACTACAAATACCAAGATGGTCCAGTTCTGGTACAACAGGTGCTGTTTCACCTAGAGGTGTCACCATACAACCAAAAGACGGAGGTGCAAATTCTCACTCCTGCAGCAGTTCTCAAGGTATTTTCTCTGAACTGATGCAATAAAAATTACTCAGTTGTATAAATGGGTAAATTGCTGTTTATTACACAAACCTAACACATCAGTCACCTTGAAAAAGTATCAGGTAAATAAAGGTTAATATCAACACTGGAGAATGCACATACTGTTCTATATTTTATTAATTTCTCAGTTTTCATTTTTCCTCAAAAAGCCTTTAGTAATCGATGCCTGTTTCAGATATGTCTGTAACTCAGAACACAGTGGTATTCTCCACTGGGGGTCATGTTTAACAGCAATCTAGTCTAAAGGCGTTGAGGTTTAGCAGGGCTTTGCACCAGTGGTTGTCTTTCCACAACAGTATCGTCTGATGATGGTCTTTCAGTAGTGCTCTGCTTTCACAGTGGTCTTCTCTAATGTCTAATAAAGGTCTTCTTAAACATCAGTCTTGCTTTTTCCACGATGTAGTTAACAGTTGTCTTGTTCAATGATCTATTGATCATGAGACATGTAAGATGTTTGAGACTCCCTTACTCTAAAGCACTCCATCCCAGACAAAATGTCGGGCACAATTTTTATGTATTAGATACTTCTCTGCTCATTTCCGTTCTTCTCCGTAGCAGAATGGACTTCAGATCAGACTCGGCCAGCCTATACTTGGCTGCCAGACAGGAAATAACGAATTGGCAAGGAGAAAAGGGCCGAAACACCGGGCAGCTGTTTCTACACATTAGCCTTGCATTGCCCATCATTCACAGCAGCAGCCAAACAAGCATCCACCATTCATGGTTGTTTGCCCCTCATGGGGGACATAGGAGAGCGCCAAAGACACATTACCAGTGCACCATGAATTAACAAGTTCAATTCAATTTATTTTTATAGACACAGTGACACAGTTAGTTAAAGTTAACAAGTCCAGCGCGCCACTTGGAGACATGAATTCAGTCAATAGCTATAAAGAGTGAGACGCACATTTGCTGCAATACCAACATGTAGAGAGAGCTCACTGCCCTTCGGTTCCATATTATGACCCCAAGGAGCAAAATCACTGCCTCTGTGTGTCCCACTGAATACCCATTACTCACACTTCTGCTGCAGGCAGTTAACTGTCACAGCAAAAATAAAAAGTACAAACAAAGACTAAATTTGCACATCTCATTAAGTGATACAAAGATATTAAGTCTTGATACGCATTGAATAGGTTTAAGTAAGTTGAGATGTGAAAGATTGTTGTAAGGATATATGTTCTATTTCAAAGGCATCACCGGGCATCTCTTAGTGCATGTAGTAAGGTTACGTTCTGGACCAGCTTACAAATTCATGCCTCATATTTGTTCAACCATTTACATTTATTAATTTAGCATACACCTTTGTCTAAAGTAATGTAGAACTCAAAAATCCATGTGCAAAAAACAAAGCAGTTGGAGCTACTGCCTTTGGATCCAAAGGTTGCTGGCTCAATCCCCCTCCAGCTGTAGTACTCTTGTGCAAGGTACTTACCCAAAATTGCTCCAGTAAAATTATCCAGCTGTGTAAATAATTGTAAGGTGCTTTAAAGAAAAGCATCAGCTAAATAAGATAATAATTAAAACACAGCTTGCTTGAAACCAGTATTTTGCTGGCACACATCAAGGCAGTAATGGGTCCTTCTTGAATTCTAGGAGGGATTTGGGAGTTCTGAGGAAGAGTGAGCTCGTTCCACCACATCCAGAGCCAAAAGCAAGAGTGGATAGACTTTAGACTTTTTGACCCCTTGTGAGCAGAACCATGAAATGACCAGAAGTGGATGATGACAGTGCTCTTACTCAGGTGAAGGGATCGATCACGTCTTATAGATAACGGCGTTGATGCTTTACAAACCTTGTCGGATGCGATCAGAATGTTGATCTCGACATGGATGGCCATAGGAACGAGGAAAGAATCTTCCATACAGTGTAGGCTCAATGGATCTAGAAAATATTTCTCTAGATATCTAAATATACAGAGAGCTAAGCAGCAATCTCAGGAAGCAGGTATGCTCCTCATGCAGAACACAGTGCCATTGAATATACAGATGAACGATATGGGCTTAACATCTCATTTGTAATGCTTCACATTATTACATTCTCTTACAGACAGTGAATAGGCAAATCTATTTCAGCATATGTCTAATTAATAGAATTTAGTGCTTCACTCTTCAGCTCCTCTTACCATGCTGTAAATAAGGGCTCCAGTACCGAGGGCCCCTGCAGCTGTCAACCCGCCACTCATCTCGGCTGAGTCCAGCAGAGTGGAACTACATCAGTTCCACTGTCTCCTCGCCTGTCTAACTTCCTTCTCCAGCCCAGTGCTGCCAACCAGCCCAGCTCTCCAGGTGTCCCCTGGGAGCCTGCCACAGCATACCTCAGCCTGATGAGTAAAGAGCAAACTCCAGAATTTTATCTTTCCACACTATGTCAGAGATTCAAACCAGCTAGGGAAGAGCTTGTTAAATCAAACCACCACAACCACTGCCCATGTCTACAAAGCAGTACACTGTCTGAGGGGCACTGCTGTAACCCAAAGCCTGTCTGGTCCCTGGTAACAAGGTTCTAAGGTATAAATATAGGCATCCCTGAAGATATGCCCATTCGATTTACGAGAATTTAACTTCACAAGGATTTTTATTTAATACCCCTACTTCGACTTGCGAGGCATTGCTTCCTAAGTGATCTGGATTTTGAACACCTCCCCACAGCTAAGTGGCAACAATATTTTTAAGAAAATAACAGAAAAACTCATACCTTTAACATATTATTCATCTTTTAAAATGCATATTTTTTGTTTAAATATAGAGAGTGTTCTGGGGTCACAGTGGCATGGTGGGTTGGACCAGGTTCTGCTTTCTGGTGGGTCTGGGGTTCAAGTCCCACTTGGGGTGCCTTGTGGTGGACTGGTGTCCTGTCCTGGGTGTGTCCCCTCCCCCTCCAGCCTTGTAACAATCAGACAAACTACCAGATACAGGTTTTACATTTACTGCACAAGGGTTTTTGATGTTACCTGCCAACTTTCCAGCCTTGACTGGAATCTGAATCTGGAATCTGGTGTTGCAAACTACCGTCCAGGTTCTTAGCCAGATATACTTCCTTATGCATGCAGGGAAGAGCTGTCAAGCAGGCAAAGTGTATAGCTAAAATGACAACAGCTCATTATTTACCGCAGTCATACACCAAACACCAGGGAGAATCAAGAACAACTAAATGGTGCAAGACTGAGATAAGTGATACAACATATATCCAACTAGCACCATAAAATGAACTCCACCCAAGTGAGACAATATATTATGCATTTGTCCCTCAATATTCATCTCACGACCTCTGCCGATGCTTCGTACGCCCTGCGTGGTTGTACACAGCCAGTGTGTTTGAATCCAGGTTGATGAGTTCAAATGCTGGCATGCAAAGGAAACATAAAAGTGAAAACAGATCTGAGACTGCGGTCTGCGCCCAATCAGCCTCCTTATGGTTTTAGTTAGCTGCGTTTGGAGAGCGCGTGACTGGGGACTTGGGCAGGAACAGACCCTTGCCAGTACCCTGGAGTCATGTTATTCCACTGTAATCCAGTAAAAGAGTAACCTAATCAAATTAAGTCCCTGCTGACAGTAGAGCTCCATAGATGATTAATGAGTTAATATCTGATCCTCTGTAATTAGCAACATCCTCAGCGGGCAACCCATGCCCCCCGAACAAACACGGGGTCCATCGCACACCTGAAAAGAATATCAGCGCAACAATAGCCATCACGGGCAGAGGAGTTGCCATGGACCTGGGTTTGTATAGCTACAAATATTTCAGTGTAAGGATTTGGGAGGGAATACATTTTTCTGCTCCTTCTGGTGTACTGTGTGTACAAAGAAATGAACGTCTCATTAACATGAGTAATGAGAACACTGGCACGGCAATTTATGGCACAGCATGTTCAGAGCTTATTTAAAGGCCTAGAAGAGATATTTTTGCTCAAAACGAACACTAACAATTAAAAGAATCCCATACACACGTGCGCTCCTCATTTAACTGTCATTTCTCTATGATAGAAGGAATTAATGTTTTTGACGTACATAATTCAATTCAAAGCAATGAGCTGCATCCAAATAAAAGATTTGCTGAGTCATCTGTATCAGATTCTCTCATATATGAAGTCTGGGCTCATGTCATTAAAGCTGTAATTGGTCATTGCGCTACAGGGCAACTCAAGTTTTGTTTTTTCACGAAACAAAATGTGACTCAGTGTATTTTATTGTGTGACACAGAGCCAGACCTACAACTAATGAGGACTAAAACAATCAGTAAAAGTAAATAGAAATTTACATGAAGTCTATTTTCCCCACAAGTTGCACCAGTGTTTGGATAATAATAATAATGGCCACCTGTGCTACTTTGCTATAGCCATGGATGCACATACACACACACACACACACACAGAGAGTCTGAAACCACTTGTCCCAAACAGATTGCAGCAAGCTGGAACCTAACCCGGCAACACAGGACAGAGGGCTGGAGGGGGAGAGGACACACCTAGGATGGGCCACCAGTCCGTCACAAGGCACCCCAAGCGGGACTCGAACCCCAGACCCACCAAAGAGCAGGACCCGGCCAAACCCGCTGCGCCACCACACCCCCTGTGCCATGGATGCAATAGGTTTGAAATACACTGTAGATCTGATGTGAATGATCACCGAGGCATCAAGCCTCACACAAAAGCAGAAAAGGTCCAGACACAAAGTTTATGACAGAAGGATAAAACTTGTATTAAAGCGTTTTAATAGAATAATTAGAAGTAAAAATGGAGTCAAAGCAAAAAGAGGCCTATTAACATGAAATGACAGCACAACAAGGAGCACCACATTAAGGGCGTAGATGAAGAGTCCTGCTGTTGTAAATCTGAGCAAGGCATTGCTGACTTACTAGGTTAAGAATACAGTAAAAATAATCAGCTGAACCAATTGAAATGGGGGGGAGGACAAATGTATGGAATCAAAACGTTAAAAATCATGAAATTATGGTCCTCATTTTCTTCAACTTTTATTTAACAACCGTTTTCAATAGTATATATGTTTAAGAATCGGGATTCCTTAAAAATGGATTGTGGTAACAAAACAAACACTTTGTAACTGGCTAAAGAAAAGAATAATTTATTAAGGACATTGTTAGAGTCCTACATGTCCCCCAAGTGCAGGAGTGAGTGGCATTAGAAGAACCTCTCCAAAAGGTCATGATTTCAAATTCTCTTTATTCCAGACACATTGCCAGGAAACGCATCCACTCACTAATGTGCAACACACTTGGACTTTAACACTTTTCTATCTAATTTCACAGCTGAGTGATTCAGTGTAAAGAGGGAAGTCAACAAACAGGCTCTGTACCCAACATCTTCCCAAACAAAGGGTTTATTCCTTCCCCACTTTATCCTCGAAACAAAGCAGTTCACTTTGAGCTGTCAAATCCCAATATTTCTCATTTCATTTTTCACATAATCTGCTCTCACGTTAAGCTCAAGAACAAATAACGGGTGAGCGATTTCATTTTCCTTTTCCATTCCTGATATGCCTGAACTGCACAGGAGATGTACACTGAAGACAGTGTAAATAAAAAAATAGATGCACTCAAAAGGCCAAACAGTGTTTTGAGGTCTGTGCATCTCGGGAGAAGTAATGTAACATCGGTCCAATGAGATCCTATTTAATGCATTTCCATGGTAGAGGATGAAGAGCAAACCTCTAGAGTAGATGGACCACATTCTTGGAAACAGTAGGGCTGTTGCTAGGATACATTGTTTGGAGTTCTCCACATCCACATGAGTGGACCCAAGCTTACACACAGCACACAAATATGTATAGCCCCCCCAAACAACTATACAGAGACCTCACCTTCTAGCAGGACTGCTCTCCTCGCAGTCCCACCCCTCAGTCTTGGTCCTCGGTACGGGTGGCTGGAGCATCTCGGCCGCCAAGGGATCTGCGTCCTCCTCCTCGCGGCCCACCCACTCCCCCACCACCCGTGGCCGCATCAGTGATGAGCTGTAGGCTCCGGGGTCCTGTGGGCGAGACAGTGGCCGGTCTGCATCACAGAGCTGCCCACCTGGGCTCCCTGCAGTCCGTTTATCATCCCCTCCTTGCAAAAGACAGCCTTGGAAACCACAGAGGGATATTCCTCTTCCCATTCTTCACTGGGGAGCAAGCTCTCCCCTACGATCCAACCTTTCTGTCTGTCCGACAGGCCTGTATCTCCCGCCGCACTCTGCTATTCACCCCCGCCCCAAATGTTCTGTCCGTCTTCCACGCGGCGCAGTTCATAGCTCCATCAGTCATGTGACAGCAAGCGCCGAAACCCAGGCATTTGGCGTGTATCGCACGTCACTCCCAACCGCAACAGATCGTTATTTGTCGGAGGGCTGAAAACCATCCATTAAGTTTGCTTACACAGATTTTAAAATAACCAGTAAACTGTCAAAAAATTACACCACAATCATCCAGTTATTGACCTTATGAAAATTCTGCCTGTTGAATTCACACAAAGTGATACTAAGAGCTTTTTTCTATTCCTTTATTTGACCATGTTTATTTGGCAGAGAAATTTATCTAGGCTGTCCAATGTACATCATACTTATAAGTCTGCTGGTAGCACATAAGAAATAATATTGCCTTTTATTTAAACAGAGGATTAACAAAAAAGTGAAGTGTTCAGCAATGCAAAACTAAACCCATCTAATTCAGACATAAAATACTGCCATTTCAAATGCTGAGAGAATAGTGGAACAGAGCAGATTTCTGAACATAACACTTTCCTTTTGCCTCCATGCTGGGTCTTAAGTTTCTCAAACATTTAGTGGATCCAGGAGCAGGGGAAAAAGCAGTGACAGATGTTTTTCAACAGAGCCTAAAAGCACGTAAATTAAATTTGGAATGAATTAATGCCAAATCATGTGCAATTTTATATTGGAAAAGCCCCACATCATATTCTATAAGCGGAGCGGTACTCTGGGAATGGAGCCAGGCTGGTGCCCAGGTAAAAAGGTCACTAGCGTAGGAGACACAGTGGTGCACCATGACCCCAACCAAGCTCCATCAAAGCTCTGCGCTGAAAAGCACGAACATGTCATTACGCTCCCGCCAGCAAAAAAACACGGCCACGTGTCCCGGCAACCACCGTCTAACATACTCTAACATGCCAGCCCCTGGACAGATTGGTCAGCAGACAAAACGAAAGCTAACTGGGTTCAGGGGCTCCTTGAACTTTTGTTCATGAGCATTCAATACAAGTCAGAGAGGCCTGAAACACAGTCATAATTTCATTAACCACATTATCATATCGCTGCAAAGCATGAGCTATGGAAGCATATGGACGACAAACTTTTTTTCAGAGACAGGGGAAAAAAAGGCAATTTTCTGGCACCTGTCATCTGAAAGGTGTCTAAAAATTCTTTCTCTGAGAAGATGCTCCTCTTTGAAGTTTCACCGCAAGGAGCTAAATGTTCAGGCTTCCAAGCAGTGCTGTGTGGTGCTGCTGGCAGGGTGGTGACCACCGAGAGCCTGGAGTGAGCAGATAACTCCAAGGCACGGATGCAGTCTGGGGGCTTAATTCCCCTTCCGCACGCTTGTGCTTCACAGCAGACGGAAAGAGTGTTGAGATACAGCCTGCGCTTCATTTGAGGGTCGATGTCATTACATACTGTAGGCTCCTTTCGCAAACCTGCCCTGTTATCGATGCTGAAAGCAGAACTCGAAAGTCTCGAACCCTGTCCAGCTCACCAGTGCCGCAATAGTGAAGAGGGGATTCAGAGGCGGTCTTTACGAGCTGATGGCCTGGTGCCCTATGCCGTGTTCATCCCAAAAGAGTAAAACAAAATTACCTGGTCGATCTCATCTGAAACCGCAATGCCTGGAAAACAAAAGAGAAGCCTGTTCAAGCTGCACGCATACCCTGGGTGTACCACGGTACACTGTACAGAGTTCAGCACAGTTTTTTGTTCAGAATGTAACACTCATACAATAATTTTTCTATACATGAATTTAATTTTTTTCAGCGAATGAAGGAAACAGATAAATATTCAGATGTGTGCTATTAGATTTTACAGACCTTGAACGACCAGAGCAACAAACCGAGAGTAAAAGGGTGTACTGTCATGTCAGCATTAGGTTAGGGCCAGGGCTCGGAGTACTGGAAGGGTAAAGGCACAGAGCAAGAGGCCAGCAAAGACAGGTGACAGTGAGATTGGGGGCAGGGGGTTTACAGTCAGATTGAGGCCATGGGGGGGTTGATTTTACTTTGCAGTGCGAGGGCAGCGCACACTTCTGCTATAGTGATGCGGCATTCGGAGGTCTTACTGCGAGAGAGGTTTTCCAAGGCTTTGCCCAGCTTTCTGCTCTCCTGCAGGATGTGGTTCAGCTCGTCGAAGTCTCGGTTCTCCGGGTGGCCCCTCCACTCCCAGGACGTGTGCTCGATGGACCTGGGCACTGAAGACAGGCAGCACCCGGCTAAGTCCCTGCAGCTCAAACACCACAAAA
Source organism: Scleropages formosus (assembly GCF_900964775.1). Lineage (NCBI taxonomy): Eukaryota > Metazoa > Chordata > Actinopteri > Osteoglossiformes > Osteoglossidae > Scleropages > Scleropages formosus. Next base: position 24,254,641 of record NC_041814.1, read on the forward strand.
CAGTCGCTCTGCTTGTGTGCATAGATATTTTCTGTAAGCTGTGTCTGCCTACAGACAAAAGTTGCTACAGAAATTGATTCTAAAACCTTTTTTTTTTTTTTTTTTTTTTTTTAAAATCTTTGCTGTCCTTTGTGCACTTTGGCTAGTTTTACTGAACGTAGTAAATTGTTGGGGCCAGTAGGTGGCATAATGGTTACAGTTGTCTCCTCACAATCTCAATTCCTGCTTTGAATTCCTCCTCCTGCTGCTCTAGTACCTTTGATCGAGGGACTTTACCTTGATACAGTAAGAACACCTTACTGTACAAATGGGAAAATCATTGTTACAGTGTTGATTATGGAAAATAAGTTGCCTTGGACAAAGGAGGCCAAGTAAAAATGGGTCGAAACAGAAGCGTCCCAGATGTAGACTTCAGCGTTAAAGCAGCACTCTGACGTGGGAGAGCAGCGTGGTGGACAAACGTTTGTTACTATTAAACTTTATGTGTATTAGTTCCTGCGGTGGCGCAGTGGGTTGGACCACTATCCTGCTTTCCAGCGGGTCTGGGGTTCGAGTCCCGCTTGAGGTGCCTTGCGATGGACTGGTGTCCTGTCCTGGGTGTGTCCCCTCCCCCTTATGCCCTGTATTGCCGGGTTAGGCTCTGGCTCCCCGTGACCCCGTATGGGACAAGCGGTTCTGAAAATGCGTGTGTGTGTATTAGTTCCTTTGGACTGACTATCTGTGATGGCCAGTGCTCCTCTGTTACTGCCAGTAACACATAGAAAGTACTACAGACGGTATGCCTAGTTTTTACATTATAAAAAGCTCCCTGTTCATAAATCAAGTGCATGTGGTTTAAAAAAAAAAAAAAAGCTGTCAGAAGTACAATCATCACATCCAGGCAGATTTTATCTGCTCTGTTTTCATTTACACCTTTAACACATCCAACCTGCACTCATTCCGTCTGCACACTTCTGGCATAATCCCCAGAGTAACAACTTGCGTTCAAACCAGCAGCGCAGGGGGGGAATAAAATAGAAAAAGAGTGTATTGACAAGGCCGCTGCCCTGTCGGGTTCCCCGGCCGCCCGCCCTCCTTGGCTTCGTGACAAAACCGAATTAGAACCAATACTTCAGCCCCGCGGAACGAGTCGTTCGTATGGGACCGACGCCAATATTTAAGCATGGACAGCAAGCCATTGATATCAGCCGGGAGGAGTTGAACCCACAACCCTGACGGCCCATCTGTTCAAATTACTGTACACCCACTGTACTGTCTACATCTCCGCTGTTGTATTTTCAGCACCAGAGGAGCGTGGAGATGTAACTAATCCTTTAATGTGCGCCCCCGCCCTGCCCCGGCTCTCCTGCAAACCGGGCCGGTCCGAAGCTGCAGCAGCGCAGACAGCCGCCGATGGAGTGTAAAGCTCAGCTATTCGTGGGGTCGCGCCGCTCGAGTAGCTCGCCCACCATTCACGTTCCTCTTTTAACCTCAGAGAATGACCGCAGACCTGCTTGGGATTTATCTAAATAACGACACCTGCTCATGTGCAAATAGGGACATGGAGAAACATGCATTTCAGATGGATTACCAACTATAAATGGGTCAAAGTGTGTGTGTGTATGAGAGAAAGCGAGAGAAAGATTGCCCTGTGATGAACTGACTTGCCCAGTCATGTGCTCTATATTTCTGGAATAGGCTCTGAACCTCTTTGACCCTGAACCCTGTATTGGGCAGTTGATGAAAAATCATTAGTCCATATTTTAACAATGTGCAGCATGTGTCACCATTATTCTTCTTCCCTCCCCATTTAGGAGGCATAACGTATCAACGAAGCCATAATGCTTGCACCTGGAAGCTCCTGAGCTGTGGGCTTGGATGGGGGAGTCCAGCTCTGACTATGCAGAATTTGTATGTTCTCCCTGTACTCATGTGCTCTGGTTTCCTCTCACACTCCAAAGGCCAAGCAGTTTTAAACTGTCTTTGCTGTTTGTATCTGTGACTGGATGGATGGATGGATGGATGGATGGATGGATTTTTCCACAACGCAGGTGTTCTACATGTACATATATGAGTAAATCACTGCAAGAAATTTTTTATACAAAGCTTGGTAAAAATGTAAAAATCTTTGGTAAAGGTGTAAAATAACCCGTTTCAGGTTCTGTGGGTTATGGGCACACCCTGGCATGTTCAGCTACAACAGGTGACTCCTCTGCATGCCCAACAATGCTTACGTGACTTGGACTCAGGCGATGGTGGCGAGATGTTGGACACTGCAAGGTCACTCTTGGATTTCTTGGGCTTTTTTGGGTGCATCTGCCATGGTTTTTCATAGCTCCTGTAGTCCCTCCTGGTGCCCTTAGTCTCTGCGGACACAAGCAGGATGAGCGTGGGAATTACCCATCTGTGTGTCAACACACCAGCCAGCGGCAGACCCAAACGGAGAAAAGTGTACTCAAGGCACAAAGCATACAGAAGTTAAAAAAAAGCTACATTTTAGTCTTTTTTATCATCCTCTTCAGGTAGCAGAGATGTTTTGGACCACCCCAATATACCAATTACAGAGAATGCAGCATCCACCCCAAAGCCAAGCAGGTGCCAAGACAGAGCAAAACCATAAGTTCACTGAAAAGGAGCTTGTTGTGGAAGGTCCCCTGGACCCCCCAGGTCAGCTTAGGGAATGTCAGGGAGCTGTTGTGTCAGGAGTGCTGGGACCCACCTGCTGGCCCGGTCTCAGCCCACAGAGCCGCAGAGCCCGATAGGGTTCTGTGGAGTTTGCAGGAGCCGCTGTGCTTGGTCTGCAGATGACTGATGAGAAAAGGAATAGGATGATCTGGGGTCTCAGTTATCAGTTTGGTCATCATCTCCTATTAGAGTGAAACGGAGAGCGGTCAGAGTGGCGTGCCGGAGAGGAGGCAGGGGGGCGAGGATGGACAGGACATGATACTTCAGCGCATGCTGGACTGAGAGCTTCCCCACAAATGGGGGGGGGGGGGGGGGGGGGTTCCTGGGGAAGCGGTCAGTCGTGCTGTAAACAGGCTGCTTCACCTTTATGTCAGCGGTTCTCAAGCTCTGATCCAGAGCGGTGGCAGTACACACTGTGGTACCAACATAGACTAGAACAGACTAAAATGAGCTCCATAATGAGCCTGGCTAGTTACTGAGTTATTCTAATATTTTATTTGTTATTCAGCATTTTTTCAGTATTATCCTATCCCACCCCAGGAAGTCGTTCACAGAAATAAGGTAAAGTCCTGCACACAGCGACTTTCCAGATCAGGGCTGAGAACTGCTGATGGATACAGTATAGAGCTACATAACAAGGTGAAAACACATGAGGTGTTACTCTTCAAATTCATCCTTTCTGCATGTGGTGACAGTGATCACATTTTCTGTTTTTTTTTTCTTTTTTTTAATATCAAAAGCAACAGTTAAAATGTGTTCAAGTATACATTTTTGACAAAGGAACTCTGGCCTTGCTCAAGGGTTCGACAGCAGCATCCAACCTGCAACTAATACTTTGTCCGCAAGTCCAGTTCTTGAAGCGCTGTCTATGTGATGTAGATTTTTAGAACTTAATTTACTTACCACACAGATGTTAAAATGTTTTACTGTATTTGAGAGAGAAATGACTATGGGCAGCACTATCAGATGTAATACGATGAGAGTTGGATTTCAATAACTGAGGCCAGCAGTGAAAGCTGTTATGTGGCTCTTGGTCCAACTGGCACGTTCAACCAAGAGGCAAAAATGCAAGTGACCCATGTGACTGACCTGAATCAATACCACCTGAGCGCAGACCCAAATCACAAACCCAAAAGACACCGACATCCGTTCATTAACTGCTTCACTTACCATTTTTGCAGCATACCTATTCTGATTTTTTAGAACGTGGAATATTAATAACACCAAATGAAGCACTATTCAAATTATCCATCGATGAGGACATAATTTAAGTGCAAATGGGGCTCTGCTCAGCATAAATCAGAAGATGGAAGGTTTAAGAATCATCTTCTGCAAATATGTTGTGGATTCAAAGTCTGCCTATGAAGAGGATGTGCATTTCAATCTCAGAGCAGGGGAAGTGATGTGGGCTTTTTTACACAACAGCACAGCACCCTCATCAACTAATGTACAGTTACATATTAATATGTCTTCCAGTTACCAGGTAATGATCGTGCCAGACATCACAATATTGCTTTTTCAATAATCGTTCCGGTGCTTGTAAAACAAAACACTCCCACAACTTCTACAAGTGAAACATTAACGCAAATGACCTCTCTAAAGAAAATTAGCAAGCAGCTACAATGTATTCCCACCGAAGACATTTTCCTACGAATATGCAAATGCCACTCTGATAATTTCATGCCCTCAGTGATGCGTCGGAGGACCGGGTCCATCGCGGTCATTTCTCTGCCTGTTCGCTTCTGTTTTTCAGTAAGACGTCGAAAAATTCACGCATGACTGAATGCTTTAACATTTTCATTCTGACATACTGTGGCTCAGTTTTCAGGACAAGTAGCGGTGTGACCCCAGTAATGGAAATCTACGAGTGTGTCAGAGGAAAAAAAAAAAAAAAAAAAAACCCAGAAAGAGGAACAGTCATTATTCGCATTTTCATTTTTTCCTGCTTGTTAATAGAAGGGCATGAACAGACTAGTGGAAAAGGTGAAGTGAAGGAGATACACGTCTGCAAATTAATATTATGAATTTAAGAAAACTGGAAACTGACAATGACCAATTTGAACAGTTTCAGTATCTCAATATCCTTATACAAATTCTTCATTATACTGTAGTTTTTTGTTTTTTTTTTCCCACCCTGTCACATTCATTCGAATTGAAAGAGCTCAGGAGCAAAAAAAAAAAAAAAAAAAGTGATAAGGGTTAAGGACCAAACTGCAGCACAGCAGCAGCAGCAAACACACACACACACACACATTTTCAGAACCGCTTGTCCCTTACGGGGTCACGGGGAACCGGAGCCTACCCGGCAACACAGGGCGTAAGGCCAGAGGGGGAAGGGGACACACCCAGGACGGGACGCCAGTCCGCCGCAAGGCACCCCAAGCGGGACTTGAACCCTAGACCCACCGGAGAGCAGGACTGCGGTCCAACCCACTGCGCCACTGCACCCCCTTTCAGCAGCAAACAAATTTTCATTTAATGACCTAATGAGAATAAACGCACTTTTCATACAAATTACACACAAGTACCAAATAAGGTGCCCATTGGCTTTTGTGCTTCGAGTGAGCATCTCAAGGATGGCCAGTGCACCATCCCATTACGGTGCTTGTGTCAAGGCAGAGGAAGGAAAGGTGTAGAGGTGCAAAGATGTGACCTGGAGCCAAGGTCAGCAGAGAGGTGCATTAAAGAGGCACTGCAGAGAAAAATGGAGCACTGTTTTTTCTATTGATTATCAGTTACTCCCTCCTCACACTCCTTGACCCTGTGGGCTAGCGTGACTTACATTACATGGTCAAGTACCTGCAGCACAGTTATAAGTGTAGCCAAGATGAAGCTCCCACTCAAGGGTATTATGAAAGCATGTCATTGGGATCATGACCAAAGTCATTTAGGAAAAGAAGAAGGAAAAAAAAAAAAAAAAAAAAAAAACAAACACTTTCATCCACAACCCGAAAAGCAAGAGTATCTTCTAATGAAAAATTTAAAACTTAACACACCAGCACCCTGGTTTCATCACCTTAATTCCCTTTACATTCGCCATCAGCTTTTGGGACTGTTCATGAAACAAAGACATTGACTGTTACAATAATATAATTAAATCACAGGAGAAACATGTGACATCTTACTTGGCTTTAATGTTTTATCCTCATAACTTTCAATAAGGTTCCAAACCTGTTCTAAACCCTCTTCATAATAAAGACAGCTGTCAACTTGGTTGGACGAATGTGGAATTTACTGCTCTGTATATATAGATCCCGCAGTGCATTCTTCCCCCCCAATCCTGCCGTCTCCTTGAGTTATCGGTATTTTAATGGGACGTGACATCATCTGCTACACAAGCTCTCGCTCTCGGAGGAAAAACACAAGTCAGCACTGAGGTGCTCTGTGTCTGATTGCATTTAAGAAGTACAGAAAGGCATTCATACTGCTGGTTTCTAACACTGCCTTCCACCGCTTGAATTACCCCCTTTCAGCAGTGGGAAAGAATTTCTGCAGTTTTCCATTCATATGCTTATTTGTCAGTCTGCCACTTTTGATAATATTGTAAAAATTATGGTTTATTATGCAGAGTGAATCAACATACAACCTTCACCTTCAACATCAAGCACTCTAGAGAAGAGCAGCACCATAGGTTTCTCCAGGTGCTGTGAAGAGAAGCTGACGGCTGGCGGGATCCTGGCTGAGATCCAGCCCTTGAATATGCAAGGCGTGAGAGGGCCACTCCGTGGGGGCCTGTTACTGCAATCTGCCCTGGTATGCCCACGCCCTTCTTTCCTCCTGCTTTCTACGGCCTGAGAGCCGTGGGCGTGCCGGCACTATACCCTTGAAGACTAGCAACCCGGATCACTTCCTGAGGTCCTTAGGAGCCATTCACCCTTGTCACCTCACCTGGTTTCAGCCCTTGTGTCTGAATTGGAGGTGTTGAAGTGTCGCTATGTTATTCTGCAGCATTGATCCCTGGGATGCTGGCACCCAGACTGCTTCTCCTGGGATCGTTCCTAGCGGCTCACTGTGAGGTGTAGGTGTGTGGACCCGTCCCAGCTGTCATGCAGCTCTGATCACTTTGCCCATTTTCTGCACTTGAAGCAAAGCGAAGACAAAGAGGGGATCCCTGAAAACCAAAGTCCTGATGGCATCTCCTGGCTCCTCGAGCTCAGCCCTTTTCTCAACACGGCCTTGTCAGGTCAGTGTAGCGTGAGGACCTGAGGGCATCGGTGTCACCCGAGCTCATCTTCTTAGCGCACTACCAACGCGGGTCAATTACAGAAGGGCTCCGGGGGTCCTGTCTGGAGCGAGTGGCAGGTCATTAGCGCCCTAATTAACGGCTTGGCTTTTGCGGTAACACAGCCAACAGTCTCTCTCAGCAGCACTGCCATCCATCCTGCCTTCTTATCCGTCTCATCTTTCAGCATGGCCATTGCACCTTCACATGCTCAGAGGAGGTCTCCCAGACCAAACAGGAGTAGTTCCATTCACAGGCTAACTGCTGTCTAACTACATTTCACTGAGTGAATCAGCAAAAAGCAGTACGACCTGAATTATGAAAGTAATGATTTAAATCATACTAGCAGCAATCCTGGAATAAGTATAAAACTTTATTTTAATAAGTCTGACTGATCTAAAGTTGGAAAAATTTTATGAAGTCCAACTCTTCTGTAGTGAACAGACCCAAGATCAGGCCACTGTTTAAACCCACACACACATTGATAGAAACCGCTGGTCCCGGATCCTAACTCAGCAACACAGGGCGTAAGGCTGGAGGGGGAGAGGACACACCCAGGACAGGATACCAGTCCATCACAAGGCACCCCAAGCAGGACTCTAACCCCAGACCCACCAAAGAACAGGTACAGGCCAAACCCGCTGCCCCACCGTACCCCTTTGTTTAAACCCAGTACTAAATTTTGGACATCACCCTCAAAGGTGCAGAAAGGAAAGAAAAAAATTAGAAAAACTGGCTACCCATCATTCCATTGGGCTTTTAACCCTGACATGCCAGCACAGGCACTGGCCAGGCCTTCTCTTCTGACCCCACCTGATCTTCAAAGTTCAGTTTTGGCTGCTCATTGAGTCCAAGGACATGTAGCAATGGATCAGCCTGCCTCCGAATCCCCCATCTGACCACCAGAGCTCAGGATCATTAATCAGCACTCCTCTGCAGACTGGCTGCCAGGACACAGAGGCAAGGAACAACCATCAGCTCCCTGACTCCTAAGAGAAGGCATCATGCTTTAAACATCTAATCCTGCTCTTGATTGGCTCCTGTGGACACAGAGCGATGGGTCAGAACCATAGTTCTGCTCCAGATTGTTTCTCAGCACAGAGCCATGAATCTAGTAGTTGAGCTACTGATTGGATCCCGTGGCACAGAGCCATAGATCAATTCCCACTTCAGTAGCAATGATTTATATTACATTTTACCAAAATAAATGCATGTTCCATGTTAAAATAGCCCCTAGCTATTAAATGCATCTTCCTAGTTAAAATAGCCCCTAACTAGCTTGACTGTGGACTAGTGATAATTAGAAACTATTCATCAGTCAGCGCTTCCCCATATTGTCATTTTTTCTCAGAAGACATATAAACAAGCAGGGGTAGCAGGTGGTGTAGTAGTTAGAGCCACCACTTCTGGACTCTGCAGGCTTGAATCCCCCTTCTCTGTTGTTGAAACTGATGTTTTTTTTTTTTTTTTGGTCATTTAAAAATAGATTACTGTTCTGTTGTATCTCACCAGATGTAACTGGTCACAGATAAGTCAGCACTATGTCTCTTCACCAATTTTTTTAATACCCTCCAACAATATCTTATCTACTTGTTTGCATAAATCTACCCAAAGTCCCCTGAATAGAGGTACTTGTATTCCAGGTGGGCCATGCTAGTTAGTACCAAAGAAAAGAAAAGACATACAAGTTAGAAATAATGGAATGTAACAAAACAAATTAATACACACACACACACACACACACACACACACACACACACACACACACACACACACACACTCTTTGAAACCGCTTGTCCCGAGCAGGGTCGTGGCGAGCTGCAGCCTAGTCCGGCAACACAGGCTGCAAGGCTGGAGGGGGAGGAGACACACCCAGAAGGGGACGCCAGTCCGTCGCAAGGCACCCAAGCAGGACTCGAACCCCAGACCCGCCAGAGAGCGGGACCCGGCTAAATCTGCTGCACCACCGAGCCCTCCCCTATTAAAAACATGATGACAAATATAATAATTGTAGAATAAACAAAAATAAACAAATAAAAATAACAATTATAATTTCCCACCTGTATAAATGGGTAAATCCTTCTAAGTCAATTGTAAGTTGCTTTGGAAAAAAGCATCACCTAAATGAACTCAAACTCAGCCGTGGATGGTCCCAAGCCCGGCTGAGAGAGGAGGAGGGTTGGGCGTGGAAGCTAGCCACCCCGCACTGTAAAAACCTTGCCAGCTACAGGAACGCCAACAAGGAAACTTCATGACTTATCAGCTCTTAGGAATGCCTGGAGAGCCCTTGTTGGCGGTCTATGGCCCAGGAGGGGTGGAAGGCAAGAGAAGAAGAGAAACGAACACAATGTAAATGCAATAAATGCAGAAAAGGGCAGTATCTTCAAGGTCGAGAAGAACAATTACAGCAAAGGGAACCGATAGGTTCTTGTGGACACAGAATACATAACAAGACTGAAGAGTTACTTCAATATAATTCAAGACAAGGAAGCAAAGAGTAACGCAAGCCTTAAGATCCGTCTATAACAGCAGTCAGCCTAAGACAATAGAATCAAATAGGCTCAGCAAGCTGCCACAGGGTATGATCGAGGGCTTTGATCGCAGGCCGACATGAAACAATACAAACCGTTGTGAAGTCTGTAGGACCAAAATCACCAGATCAAACAAGATTCAGCGGGTGCTCGAGCAGACTACGTGTTTATCTTGATGGGGCAGAGACAGGAGGCGTTCGTTGCTTCTTTAATACATGGAGCAGTTAACATTGGAACTGACAGAAGGCATTGCAGATGCTCCCAGACATCAAAACTCTCCAGGCTTAACTATGCAACACGGAGTCTTGTTCAGTCAGGGCAAGCAGTGCTTTCTTTCTTTCGTAGGTGTTATGCCAAGAAAAACCCACCTTCACCAGTTTTATCGGTTTTAAACAGCAAAGCCTTAAGTAAGTGCAGGACTTTTAGATGACAATCCCCTGCCCCAACATGACTGAGCAGATGTACAACATATAAATACACATACAGCTTATACCGACACTTACATAGCAATTGAGAATACATTTATAGGAATGTGGCTTGGGTTGTGTTACAGAACATAAGAAACAACACATACCTGACCAGAAGGCAAAATGGTGCCATGATGCCCAAGATGGCAAAAATGGCCAAAAAGGGGGAATTATGGGAAGTTGAGTTCTTTAATGACTGCCAGGAAGAATCCATTGGGGAAGTGTGTGGTGGGAACACTGTTTTCATGTTTTTTACAAAAAATTAAATTAAATAGAACATTCTGTACTTTTGTAAAATATTGATGTTACTGATGTTCAAAATTCCATTGTAGTTAAAGATAAGTTTCACATAAAGATCTCTGAGAGTTTTAAATCAGATGAGTATCGACAGATTTTTGGTCGAAGGCTTGAGATAAACAATAAAGCAATTTAAAAAAAAAAAAAAAAAAAAACTTGTTTTAACCTAAAATTTGCATGACAGCCAACCAATGAAGATTAATTACTCAACAAAGTTGTGGTATACAGTGGATTGGGTTGCAATACTATAATAATAATAATAATAATAATATAGAAATCATCTATGTTATCTTTGATTGTAAAAAGAAACAATTTATGTCCTGTACTTCTCCAACTTATTATTCAAGGACTATGTGTTAAGAATAAAAAATAGTTCATTTACCTTCTGCATTCAGGCATGTTTCCTTGGTTCCTCTGAGTAAACTTCCTTCTCAGTCAGTTCCTTGTAACAACACTGCAAATTAATATCTTCAAAGCAACCTGACGTTTTCACAGCTTGAGATAATAAAAGTACTTGACTGACAACTTCCACAAGGAGAAAAATCCTTTTTTTCAGTTTCTTGGGAAGTTGCACTTCCATTTAAGAGATCATATGTCCTAGCAGGGCACCGGAACAAAAATATCAACTGTTCAATGAGAATAAAATGTGTCCATTATCATCTTATTACTTATATGCAATTTCCTGATACTTTTATTTTTATTTTTTATATTTATTTTTCTATTTTAGTGGGTCCCAGAAAAGTATGAATACAGATCAGTCAATAAAATTGCTAGGATAGAGGATCACTGAATATTTAAATGCAAACCAGGCTCTAAGTATAAAAAATGAAAATGATTCTAAATCACTGCATATACCGGTTTCCCAAGTCTTAGATGTATGAAATGTACTTGCTGAAAAACAAAACTGAAAGCAATCATTTGTTCCTTTTCATCATTTTACAGACCTTTTTATGGCAATCCAGGCAGTATGATACCCTGTTCTGAACCAGAGTTCAACACAGCATCACTGGACGGGAAGCATTATAATCCACCACCATACAAATATTTTTTCAGGGATGTTTTGCAGTCAGTTAAAAGGAAGAAAATTAAGTTCAGCACTTGTGGGAGCTCTGATCTCCTCTCTATGATCAGGAGATCCCACATGACTCTTTTGATTTGAACTTCATTAATCATCTACTCTTATTTAGTACATTCCCTTCAATTTGTAGCTATAAATTCACTTTTCCTGCATATTACCTATAAGAAAGCAACAATACTGAAAGAACAAAGTGAATTTATTTTTCTTTTATTTTATATTCATAAGCTGAGAATTACTATACATACAATGATACTTTTTTGCCATGGAGACGAAAAGAGAAAAACATCAGCTAGCACCATATTACTGGGAATAAAACATAAATGGGGTGTCTCTTATGCTCGTGTGCTACATCATGTCAGGGATGTCAGTTTATTCCCAATTTATTAATTTATTCAGGGATACTATCAGAGTCTATGGGTTTCCAGTATCTCCAAGTGCACAATAAATTAACTAAAGTTGCTTAACATTATTATAACACTGCAGAATAATTGAAGGTAAAAATTCCACATGGGCACATTCCTACTGGGAAAATGGCCCAATTACAAAACTATTAATTGAAATTATTCATACAAAACTCCAGGTGATGACATTTTCTACACCAAGAATTATTTTGATTAATCATAACTAAATAACATCTCCGCAGAAGGGATATCAGTACAATGTCCCTTGTTTATGTAAATCAATGCACTATTACTAAGTGGGTTTCAAGAGGCAATATGCCTTATTTTCAGTCAATATGTCCAGGATTTTCAGAGTTCTAAGGTTTTTGTGGGACACTCCTGCCTACAGGATGCCAGAAAACAGTGCATCGTGAAGTGTTGAGGGGTTCCTACAGTGGCACCAATCAACAAGCTGGACTATATCGGCTATGTTTGGCCCCATAGAGAAACCAACTACACTGTCTGGCAAGCAACAAGAAAACCTGAGGATCATGGAGATGAAAAACTGATTGATATGTTTCCAGTAAATTTACTGCAGGCTTCCCACAACTTGCAATATCGCTTTCCCGCCCTCCTTCAACATACACTGATATTTACAGTTGTATGCTGTGATCTAGGGACACAAGGGATGTCCATCATGTTCCTGTAGCCTCTAAGATCATTTTTTGTCTTTTGAATCTCAGAACTGTAACTTCCTTCTGGAAAGGCATGTATGAGGATTTTAACAAGAATACAGTGAAAAAAAAGACAATTTATTCACGTGAGAGTGATTTTTGACTTAAATATTTCACTTAAATGTAAGGTTGTTCTAAGCAATGATACCAAATTGTCACTTTAAGCATTCTTATTCTCATCCGCTCATTCTGAGTTCTC